>NC_057744.1:26061702-26147674 GCF_004010195.1 Chiloscyllium plagiosum | reverse complement strand
TCGATTTTGCCTGTCCTCGGATGCTGCCTGAACTGCTGTGCTCTTCCAGCACCACTGATCCAGATCCTGAACATTGTCCATGTTTTGCTGCAGGGCTCACTTCAGTATTTGAGGAGTTATTTATGTTTCGTGGAGCAGAAGCAGATTTCCAGTCATCTGTCATTTACCCCTATTGACTGCTCATGGAATGCAGTTTCGATCTGATGTAGAATATATTTGTACTATCTGTTAAACTCCATTTAGTGCACAGCTAGCAGGACGGCTCGATTTTTGGACTGTGACTCTGTGTTGAATGATGCGGAACAAGTTCCTGTCAGTTGATGGAGACGGTTGTCAACAGACTCCAAAGGACTCAGGTTCATTATAAAGAGTGCTGAACTGCATGATTCTAATTGCACTTAAAGCTGCAGATAGGTCATCTCTTAATTAGAAATGAACAGCAGTGCCACGCTGCTATAATGAAATCAAATCTGAATACTTCAGACTTGTTATTATAACTGTGAATTCATTAAAACCAGGCTGAAATTAGGTAGGCATCAGTATGAGGGAGAACGAAATAACTCGCATTTCGATACTGCCTTCCACAGCGTTGGGAAATTCCAATGTGCTTTGCAGCCAACAAAGTACAAACACTTGCTATGTAAGAAATATGACCGTGAATTTGCAGACAGCAAGATTCTGCAAACAGTTACATAATAATTGCTTGATAACTTGTATGCTTATTTTTAAGTAATGTCCAGTTGATTGTAGAGCTTGAACAGGACCACGAGGATACCGTCTCTGGAATTTGTGAAAATATTTGCAGAATTCTTCATCCCCGCTCCCCTCCACCATCTCTCTTCCCCCCCCCCCCCCCCCCCGCCAGCTGCCTCACTTCCATCTCATGCCCCCTGTGGGTTTAACAGGGTTCACTTTAATGACTCAACCAACAGACTGTACCACTGACAGTGCAACATCTTTCACAGCTTCACTGAGAGGACAGCCTACATTTTGATCTTGATTCTCAGGAGTGGAAATATCTGTGAGGGGGATAATTCAACCAATTGAGCTCCAGCTGACAGCTTACCATGCAATTATTTTCACAAAAAGAGAGGCAAGACTTCTACTAGTGTCCACAGTTTCTTCAATGTCCTGGCTTGTTGATTCTGCTGGTGAAATTGTTGTGCAAAACAGATGTAAAATTAACCTGCTGACTGGTAAACACAGCAGGGCTACACCCCACAATATTGCCCAGGCTGGCTATTACTCTTGCAAGGATTGGGAAGAAATGCTGACCCTTATTGCATTTCTTGATACGGGTGTAAATTGCTCGCAGATTTTTTTGAGGTTGAAATTACTTAAGGAGTGCTCAGTTCTTGAAAATTGTCTTCTCTGAAAATGAATATAAGTAATAGAATGGGAGTGTGTACAATTATTACTGTTCATTAAGTTTCTATTTTTGTAGGGGAGTGAAAAGTAGGGAAAAAAGAAAGCCTATAAGAAAATAAAACTGCTGATATAAATTAATCATATTCTGACATATTGGAGAATTGAATTAGCTTGTGATTTATGACCAGATCTGGCTACTGCTTCATGCTACTCTTTCTTGCTCTGATTTATAGAGCAGTATTGTAGGCGTACCAAGGCTTCAGGTTGCACAATAAGGATGGTGGGAGTACAACATGCCAATCACATCTTTTTTTTAAAAAAAGTTGTTGGAAACATAACTCTTACTTTCGATTTCTTTCTTTAATATTATTTCTCCTTTTTTTAACAAACCAGTTTTTATTCAGATCCATTTTTTTTTAATGTTGGGTTAATAAATCAACATATAGAAATGAAACAAGAATAGGCCTTTTGGGCCATTTGAGCCTGCTCCATCTTTCCAATTGATCATGGCTGGTGTGATTTCAACACCAACTCTACATTCCGACGTATCTCTGATAATCTTTCATCCCCTTGGTAGTCAAGAACCAATCTTCCTTTGCCTTACAAAAGAATTAAAGGTTTTGCATCAACTGCCTTTAAGGAAGGGAATTCCAAAGTCACAAAACCAGTAAAATAATATTCAGCTGGATCATTTTCATCGAAGGAATAGAAATTCTTGGTTCACTCTATTTCCCCAGATATTCTGCACCAGCAACTACATAACATTGCATTTACAAAGCAATTCCTTCAGCTGTACTTGTTTTGTGTTGCACCTGATATTTTGACAGGAAAGTATTACCTCAACTGGCTCAGTCTAGCTCCCTGTACCACCCCATCAGCATCGCTATGATCTTTAGATGAATTCCACATTTTTCCAGATGACCTCTCATTTTGTACTCTCCCACAATGGAATGCCTTTAAAATCCTGCTGCCTTTATACTAACTCTTACCAGTTGCATTCACCAATTGCCTGTACAGTCAATTCAGATATAATGTAATAGTTCATTTGTGATCTCACATTATAAGAAAATCACGCAATAGCTGAGCCATTTAAACTAATGGGGCAAGAATTGCACTATAACCACTACAGGTGAAGAAAGTTTGCATTGTACAAACAACGGTCTAAATTCTTCAATCATATTAAAGGCAATTTGTGTTGAAGAAACACGTTGTAGCAGAACCAACTGTACGTCTGGCTTTCTGACTTGTATTGGCTCCTGGCCTGGCAATTCTTTAATCTTAAAAATTCTCTACCATATTTTTAAGTCTCTCTAACACTCTTCTGCAAACCTCAGATGTCTGAACTCCTCCAATTCTGTCAACTTAAACTTCCCATATATACGTTGCTTTACGATTAGTGGTGCTCATTAGGCTACCTTCATCTGATCTCTGCAAAACTCTTCAGAAAAACCTTACTGCTTCTCTCTTCTCTTTTGAAGATGCTCGAGCTACCTTTGTCATTGCTCATAAAAGCAAAAGTAGAAACAGCCACAGGCATTGGAAGTAATCATTCAGTCCCTATTGCATACAGCAACAAGCGACGGAAGGATCTAAATATTGCAGCAGTATTCCCAAAAAAGGATCATGAGAAATCAAGGACTAACAGATGACATGGCCTAACATTAGTGGCAGAAAAGTCAATACAAATCATTATCAAAGATAAAATAAACTTAAACTTGAAAATGTGTCTGTGAATCAAGGAGAGCTGATATTGATTATTTCGAGGAAAACCAAATCCGTCTATCTTTTTTATTCACTTGTGGGACATGGGTTTCACTAGCTGGCGACCATTTATTAGCTGCCCTTGAGGAGGTGGTGATGAACTGCCTTCTTCAACTGCTGCCGTTCATGTGCTGTGGACTACCCACAATGCCATTAGGAAGGGAATTTCATTGAATTACTGAGGTACAGAGAGGGTTAATCAAGTGACCACAGTACATGCATATATACACTTTCAGGATATATTTAACAAAGTGTCAGACTGAAGAAGATGGTCGAGCTATGAAATTGCTTCAGAGATGGGAAGCAATGGAAAAGGAAACTACAATGGTTAGAAGTATGTGCTGGTTTTGATAAGTTGGGGAATGTTATTTAAAGGGATGGCAATAGACATGCAATGGAAAACATTTCGGGAGCTCATGGAGGAACTACAACAATTGTTCACATCTCTGGTTTAAAAATGAAATGTGCAAAGGACCCCCTACCATGGCTAACAAGGAAATTAGAGATAATATTAGACCCAAGGAAGGGCATACAAATGAGCCAAAAGAAGAAGAAGACCTGATGATTGGGAGCAGTTTAGATTGAAACAAAGAAGGGCGAATGGATTCATTGTGAGTAGAAAAATATTGCACAAGGGTAATCTTATATGGAGCATACAGGTTGGTTGCATATGTTTCTATAGCTATGTGGAGAGAAATGTAAAGACAAATGTGGGTCCCTTACAGTCAGGAACAGGGAAGGTTACAATGGGGAACAAAGAGATGGCAGATCAATTAGATACATATTTTGGTTCAGAGTTCACAAAGGAGGTCACGAATAACATAATAAAAATGTTGGGATGCAAGGGGTCTAGTGAGAGTGAGGAACTGACTGAAATCAGAATTTGTATGGAAATGATGTTGCTGAAGTTGACAGGTTGAAATGACAGTAACTCCTTTGGGATTGATAATCTGTGTTGGAGATCTGAGTGTTCTTGTATACCAGTCAGTATGCACGAGCAACAGGTAGTGAAGAAGGCAAATAATATATTGGCCATCATAGTGAGAGATTTGAGTATAGGAGCAGTTATGTCTTGCTGCAAGTGTACAGGGCCTTGATGAGACAATACCTAGACTGTTTTATTAAGGGGGATTGATGGTCTTGTAGTATTATTGCTAGGCCATTAATCCAGAGACCCAGGTAATGTTCTGGGTACTCGGGTTTCAATCCTACCATGGTGAATGATGGAATTTAAATTCAGTTTTTTTTTAAATCTACAAGTAAGAGTTTGATGGTGACCATGGAATTTCTGTCAATTGTTTGAACAACCCCTTTGATTCATTAATGTCCTTTAGAGAAGGAAATCTGTTTGGCTTACGTGTGACTCTACACGTATAGGAGTGTGATTGGCTCTTAACTGACCTGTGTGCAATTCGATATGGGCTGGCCTCGAGAGCAAAGCTCACATCCTGTGAATGAACAAAAAAGAAAATAAAGTTTTGGTCTCCCTTTTCTGAGGAAGGATTTTCTAGCTGAGCAGGAGATGCAACAAAGATTTTTAAGAGTGAGTCCAGGGATGGGAGGTCTGGCATGTGAAGAGAGGCTGAATTGATTAGGACTTCATTGTAAAGAACAGTAAAGCACAAGAACAGACCCTTTGACCCACCAAGAGTGCACCAACACACAATGTTTTCTTAAATTAAAACATTTTGCCTCTACATGGTCCATATCCCTCTATTCCCTGTCTATTCATAACTCTGTCAAGAAGGCTCTTAAACATTGCCATTGTATCTGCTTCCACTGCCACCTCAGGCAACACATTCCAGGTACTTACCACTCTGTTTAAAAAAAAACTTGCTCCTCACATCCCCTTTAAAATTAATCCCCTTTAACTTAGACTTGTATCCCTCGTAATTGACATTTGGAGAAAAGAATCTGACTATCCATTTGAGCTGAAAAATGTGTTGCTGGAAAAGCGCAGCAGGTCAGGCAACATCCAAGGAGCAGGAGAATCGACGTTTCGGGCATAAGCCCTTCTTCAGGAATGCTTATGCCCGAAACATCGATTCTCCTGCTCCTTGGATGCTGCCTGACCTGCTGCGTTTTTCCAGCAACACATTTTTCAGCTCTGATCTCCAGCATCTGCAGTCCTCACTTTCTCCTACCTGACTATCCATTTGAACCAAGCTTCTTATAATTTTGTAAATGTCTATCAGGTCACACCCTCATCCTTCGACAATCGAGTGAAAATATCACTTTTTAATGTCTCTCTGACTATGAACTGTTTATAGTGGTGTTCCCCAATGACACTCAATTTGTGGAATTTATCCGAAGTTGAGGTGGAACAGAATGATAAAGTCTGTAGAAGGCACAATTCTTGGAAAAGTAGTCACGAGTGATGTGGTAAGTTAGGCATTAATGACAAAGAAGGGAAATATCCATGCAGTTACTCATGTTGAGATCAGAAATTTTGGAGTTTTGGAATTTTTAATGCAATTAACAGTAGCCAGAGGGGACAAATGAGCTGAAACCTGCATTGGAGGTGGGTCATGAATGCATGCAGACCCATGAAAAGTAGTCCTCAGAAAAAAGTTGCATCCAAGAAACTATGTGAGTTCAGATTAAGTAGCGAGGAAAGAGTAGGAAGGTGGAAGGCTTGCAGCACAACATGTAGTAGCCCTGCCTCTGACCCAGAGGTTTTGGGCTCAAGTCCAACTGCAGTAATCAATGGCCACTGAAGATGCCTTTATTACATAGCCAAACAGATCAATTAACAATCTGTAAATCCCTCTAACGTGCCCAACAGCAAACAGTTTGAAAAGCAGCACCCCTCAAACTATAGCCGATGGTGACTAGTTACCAAACTGTTCCAGGAAAATTCAAGTGATGGAAATCGACATAAGCTTTACTCCATCTGCCTCAGTCGCTAGGTGTGAGAAGAAGATAGGAAATAAAGAGGACTTGTTCTGCCAAAGTGGGGAATCAGTTGAATCAGACAAATCTTCTGTGGTATGACTTGATGCTAGAGCCACTTGTATTTCTAATTTACAAGGATGACATGTTTTCAGAAGCACAATGTAAAGTAGCCAAATTTTCAGATGATTGCCAGCTCCAGAAACGGCAATAGCAATAGGAATCAAATTCCTTGTGAATTTAATTAACAGTTAAACAAGATAAGTCAGTCAAACAATGGCAGATCAAATTTAATACAATCAAATTTAAACAATTATGTAAATGAAGATGGAACAAAGCCCATGAAAATTAAGCTAATAAAGGATTATATTGAAATGTGCAAACTTTCATAAATCTGTCAATCAACCTGTTCATGGCAAAAATCAACAAAGACAATAAAATACAAACGATAAATTCAAAGGTGACTTATCAAAACTAGAGGTGGTAATGATCATATTTCATCAGAATCTGATAAAACATGCTCTTGCAAATTATATTCAGTTCTGGTTGCCAAGAAACATGAGATACTTCGAAGTGTTGGAGATATTGCAGATTTAGGCCACAACGTTAACCTCAGTGTCTTTGTTACAAAAGTTTGACTTGTCAACGTGGCAAGGAGTGTCAGATTTGAAGGAATACATGATTGTTGATTGTTATACAATCTATTTTCTTTTTCATTTATAATTGCATGCATACTTGCTTCCTGAACCATGTCATGGAGTGGTGGGATGGAGGAGATGAGACGGTGCAAAGTGGCATTGAGTGTCAATGATGGTGGGACAAGTGGGTTTACTTGGAATAAATAGCAGCTTTATTATTTATTCAAAGAATCTTTATAAGTGGAAAAATCTGTGCTGTCATTGTTGACTTAAAGCTATCAGAAGATCTAATATTTTGATGAGGATGAATATATTCAGTTTATGTCCCTTTCTGGTTTGTCTCCATTACCTTTTATTGAAGATAATGCAAGTTTTTTAAATATACTTGGAATATTTCTATATTGCATGACATTGATTGAAAATTGCATGTAACATCGATCTTCAGGGAAAGAACAAGTTGTTTTGCATCAAATCCACTTATTAATGTAAATATTCTGGAGGAAGAGCAGAAGAACAAGATAGTACTTAATTGAATTTACGATGGTTTGTGGTTCAGGTTATCATCCCCAAAGGCAGCAGTCATTTATGTATCTGTTTATTAAATTGTGAACCATGAACTCTCAACAAATTTCCCTGCTGAAGACAACTTAATGAAGTTTAGCAAGAGTTTAATTAAGCTGCGTGTTGGATTATAGACATAGTTTTTTTAAAAAAATAAGTTAATATTAAATAAATAATGGACTTGATTAAATCTGCCTTTCTTTCCTGTGCCATGCTGAGCAGCTTCCAGGCTGTTGCATTGAAATATTTATTTTTGCAATTAAAGGAATCTTTCCCTAAAGGTAATGGTCAATGTAAGTTAGAAGTTTTAGTTTCTTTATTTTTTGGATGGAATTTTTAACATGTATTTTCTTTAAAACCAACAACTGTTTCATATCCTTGAGTCGGTAACTTTCCCAGAGAGAAAAAAAATAGAAGTCATTCAAGTGAATAAGGTAAATGCAACTTAAAAAGTTAGCTGTTTGTCCTTTGTTTTCAATGTGGTCTTCAGTAATTTTGCAGTCATTGGGGAGCAGTGGTTGAAAGCCGCTGCAAATGGGTAAAGGCTACACAATGCATGGTTAACCTTATACCATTGATGGTGACAGCTATCTGCGCATTGCAATAATTTGAGGATCCAAACCCGGTGCTAAATGTTTATGGATTAGATGTCAATATTTGAAGCTTGTCTATGCAGATAAAGTGAGCTTGCATTTCTGAAAGAGAGAGGTGCATAGATGCTAACAGTTGCACAGAAAAGGCTTAAACTTGGAAATCATTTGAAGAATGGCACAATATGATAATGAATGGGGTTTTGTGCACTGGAGACCTTATCAGAGAACTGGAAAAGATTGTTGTCCACAGGAGCACAGGATACAAGAAATGCATTCAACAGGCAATATGAACAGATAATCAAAGTTGCTCCAGCCTGCAGGACCCAATGTAATTCCACAAGGGGTTTCATGACATTGCATGTTCCCACTATACTAAGTAAGTGTGCAGTGGTGTTACAGTCAGAAAAGGTAACGTGCAAACTTAGCTCAAGAATAAGTAATGCATGACCACAGCTGTGCAAATACCGTTCAAAGGGACAGTGCACAGCAACCAAATTATAAAGGGACATTCATCTCATGAATGGCCATGTCAGTGAATGTAACTTTACATACCATATCTTTCCAACTGCACAACTAACCTCAGACCCTGCTTGGCTCACCACAGCCCATTACTCATCAACCAACAGCCTCTGTCAGAACTAACAGGTATTATTTATGCACTCCAACAGACCTCTCCCCCACACTCAGAATTGCTGTAAACTTCAGATCTGCAGGTCTCAGCCTGCATAGAATGTAAACTGTCCAATATGACTGCCGTCTGAGTAAATTGCATGGTGTCCACTAATAGGTTTCCCTCTCTTTTGGACAAGGTGATGGATAAACTGAAGATTGAACCAAAGAGGGGAAGACAAGCCAACTTATTCTAACTCTGTACCCCCACTCCTTGGGATGGCTTCTGCAATGGCTATGACCAATGACAGGGTTGTAATTGTTGAAACTGGAAGTAGTCATTGTCTCCTCAATTTTCACCTTCCCCTCATCACACGGTCTCCTGTTTTATTTTATTCTCGCATGAGACATGGGCATCACCAGCATTTATTGCCCATTTCTCGCTGTCCTTGAGAAAATGAATGTGAGCTGCCTTCTTGAACTGCTGCATTCCATATGCTGTAGGTTGACCCACAGCACCTTCAGGAAGGGAATTCCAGGATCCTGACCCAACAACAGAGAAGGAACGGCAATATATTTCCAAGTCAGGATGGTGAATGGCTTGGTGAGGAATTTGCATCTTATAGATAGTACACACTGCTCCTATTGAGCATCAGTCGTTCAGGAAGTGGATACTTGTGTATATGGTGCTATTGAAGTGAGCTGCTTTTTCCTGGATGATATCAATCTTCTTGAGTATTGTTGCAGCTGCACCCATCCAGACAAGTGGAGTGTATTCCATCATACTCCTGACTTGTGCTTTGTAAATGATGGCCAGGCTGTGGGGATTCAGGTGGTGAGTTACTCACTGCAGTATTCCTAGCCCTGACCTGGTCTTGTGGCCACTTTGTTTATGTGGGCAGTCCAGTTGAGTTTCTAGTTAATGGTAACCCCCAGGATGTTTATCATGGGTGATTCAGTGATGATAACGCCATTGAATGTCAAGGTGAGGTGGTCCCACTTCTGACCTTATGATAGAGGGAAGGTCATTGATGAATCAGCCAAAGATGGTTGGGCTGAGGAGACTATCCTGAGGAACACCTGCAGAGATGTATTGGAGCTGGGAATTACTGACCTCCAACAACCATAACCATCTTCCTATGTGCCAGTATGAATCCAACCATCGAAGAGTTTGCCCCCTGAAACCCATTGATTCCGGTTTTTCTGGGGTTCCCTACTGCCACATTCAGTGCCACACTCACCTCTGGAGTTAAGCTGTTCTGTTCACCTTTGAACCAAGGCTGTAATGAAGTCAGAAGCTGAGTGGCTCTGACAGAACCCACACTAGGTACCACTGAGCAGATTATTGCTGCTTGTTAGCAGTGTTGATGAAACATTCCATCACTTTATTGATGTTTAAGAATATACTGATGAGGTGATAATTGGCCAGATTGAATTTGTCCTACTTTTTGTGTGTGGAACATCCCTAGACAATATTCCAATTTGTCGGGCAGGTGCCAATGTTGTATCTGTACTGGAAGAGCTTGACTAGGACAGCAGCAAGTTCTGGAGCACAAGTCTTCAGTATGATTGCTGGAATGTTGTCAGGGCCCATAGTCTTTGTAGTATCCAGTGCCTCCAACAAAGATTGTCATGATGCAGATGGTGTAATGCATCAGCTCTCAGTTCCCCCTTTTTGCAACAAAGATAAGGAAATGATTAGCTGATTGAGGAATCATCAATATGACTGGTGTACAATAAATCATCATAATTCATGATCTAGTAACAGAGAAACAATAAAATCAAAATCATATAAATTAATAAGATTGCATCATGATAACAAATTATTACAATCTATTGCAAAATCCAAGTTATCTTAATTAACAGAATAATAATGAAGGGTGGCATCGTGCTCAGTGGTTGGGGCACAAATGTCAGCTGCAGAGCTTGCAAAGAGACCCCACCCCTTCCCCACTGCCTCTTCCTGGGAAGATTGACCAAACAACAGCCAATTGGGCAGTGGCAAGACAAACGGAGGGCCTTCCTCTGGAATCAGGACCCTGAGGATAGAGTGAGAAACCTGGCAATTAGAGGCTGCTGGCTCTTCTGAGTACCTCAAAGGATGTCGTTACTTGTGAAGATCCCAGATTGCCAGGATTGTGAAGAGTTCAGTATAGCAGCAAGTGATGTAGAAGGGGAGGCTTTCTTCCACTAGAGGAGGGCGGGTCACAAAACAAAGGAGTCAGTAGCAGGCTGACTACTGTCCAAATCCTCCTGCCTGCTGTCTGACCCCTCAGCCTAGTCCTTGATCAAAGACCCCATCCCCCTCTCCTAGAGGGTGACAAGTTGTCTGCAGTACAGCTGCTGATGGACACACCTAATGGCAAACAGCTGATTTGCCACAAGCACAAATTACAGCAATGCTAGGCTTAGGCCTTTCAGTGGTCACTAATTGGCCAGTTAAGGACCTCAATTCTCAACAGATGGGAAAGTTGACCATGGGCCTTTCTGTCAGAGCTTATTTCCGGTGCAGATGAGAAGGTGATGGTGATTGGGTTACCACTACCCTGACTGACAAAGTTTTTTTTCTCTGCGGAGATTAAAACACGCATTTGTGTTCGAGTCCATGGTTCATATGTTGTCAAGTTGAGTTAATTGAATACTCAAAAAAATGTCATGCTCATGGTGAGTTTGTAACGTTAAGGGATTAGGTTGTCTGGAATTTTGTTCTCCGTTGCATGAAGTTATTCTTGCACCTTTGCCTCTGAGATGCGCATAAAGTGATACCTGGCCAGGTAACGGAAGAACATGAAGAGGCCAGTGATAATTGTAACAGAGTAACACTGTTACTCAATTTCACTCGAGTGCAGATACCAAAACTTCCCCTTGTTAAGTGAATAACATAGAGGAAGGATCTGAACATGGTGAGACACCATCCATTAGTGGCTTGAGCAGGGGAAGTCTAAGTGCCAGTTCCCATTTGGACTCCAGAAGGCATAGTTTCATCTGCCAAAGAATCAGAAGAGAACTTTGTGTAGCTTAAAGAAGAAGGCTTGAAGGATTGGATGTGCCCAACCTGGAACTTGGTGCAACAGGAGGCCTTCCGGAAATCTGCATTTAGTGTCAAGGATAATGGAGAAGGAGCCTTAAGTATTAACTTGGCACTGGGGTTTGCTCATAGCTTGTGTCCATTCTGACTTCCAAGTGCTGGCCAAAACAGCCTTTGTATTAATGGACATAAACATGATGGAGTGTACAATGGTTCATGTTGTGTCTTCATCCTCATGACCTGGATACTGTCGATCTATTACCCAGACTAGCTCAGGCTGCTGCCACCCATGCCAAGATGGCGGAGTCTGCAGCCAATCCTTTCAGGCTCATAATTGCTCAAGATTATCCTCCGAAGTCGTCTGCAGTCTTCTCCCCTAAACCTCTGCAGTCTTCCACCAGCCATGCTCCATGCATTGATGCATTTCTCATAGCAGCCACATAGATGGGGGAAAACCAAATGAAAGACAGATACTGAGCAAAAGCACTGGAGTCTTTATGTTGGTAATATGACGTGATTTCATTTAAACATTTGGATTGGAATTTTTATTTGGTGTGGCTTTCACTTGAGCATTTTGATCAAATGGATGCAGGTGGCAAATCATTCTGGTTTGACCTGCCCTGCTAGATACTTTGATGCAAACGTCTACGAGTGCCTTCATCAATGTAGCAAGTGGTGTAATTCATCTCAAGTTTGCATGTGCATCATCAATGCAATCTCTGGAGCTTTAAGGCACTGGAAACATTCAATTTCTCATCCATGCTACTGAGAAATCAACTTTCCTTATTCTCATTCCAAAAGCACTTCACCCCTCTCACGTTCTTTACTAGGCAGTCAGTTAATACTCACATCTTAATGATTTGGAGAGATGAAGGAGCGTCGCCCCGAAAGCTAGTGTGCTTCCAATTAAACCTGTTGGACTATAACCTGGTGTTGTGTGATTTTTAACTTTGCACATCTCAATGGTATTTTTCGCATTGCTTTCAAAGCCAGGAACAAATATGCCACCACTTAATGGCTGAAAAATGTACCATATGCACTGAACTGATAGAGTGCAGACCCAAAAGATACTTACAATTCAGTTGTAGCTATTCTACAAACCGGATAAGTTAATTGAAATAGACAAGGATTCGTAGAAGGATTGAACAACAGACTCGATTAGCATTCTTCAAGGTGTTGTCAGAAATGCTTATTCAGTTGTCCAACTGAGCAGTCAATTACAAATAGGATCCATCCATTAGATGGGTCTTGGTGGAATCGTATGTTCCATGCCCATATTTATTTTTAATTACTCGAGGCATTCATGTTGCTTGTTTTAGAAACTTCTGCATTGCAGCTGGTAATACCAAGCTCAAGGCCCAAAACATTTTCTATTCCAGTCATGCAGTATTCCACATACTGTGCTAGCACAGATTTGGAATATTAACAGTGACAGTCAGTTCAAAAAGAATAGTGAAAGGCTATTTGCTTCAATTCCCTCGGCATCTTAATTCATTGCCCAATACCAGTTTAATATAGGTTCTGTTTAAATCTATTGAGATCTCATCATAACTGTTCTCACATAGCGCAGTTAATTTGCTATTTCGCCAGGAAACTGAATATTAATCACGTTAAATTTCCTCAATTATTTATTGCTTTAACTCATTGCTTATAATTCATAGTATGCAGCTCCGACTTATCATGCCTTGACTCTACTTGCATTTACTCTAATTTAATCTTCAGCAGTGTTTAAATTGACTTGCTGTAAAGTAACTTGACTATTTGTACCCACTGGCAATGTTAACATTGATATGATTTCTGAAGAATTTTATATAACATAGGATAGCCACAGAGGGTATATTTGGCTTGGTGTGTATCTGAAAAGTTTATATCATTGGAGATTATCATTGTCCCCTCTAAATTACATGACAATATTAGCTCCTGCAGAATGAACAAGTTTATCTTATTGCTGTACGCTGCTTTCTTGGATTAAAATAACATGAATATTCTTGGGGTGTGGGTGATGCTGGTTAGGCTAAATGAAGAGTCCATGCCAGATTTTCAGGGAGGTTTTCCCACTGTATTTTGTGGCAATGTTTATAAGATTGATGTTCCCATGATTTGTTCACTAGGGAATTTATGATGCCAGCCAAGTGATGATGAGGAAATGGTAATATATGTCCAAGTCAGTATTTGAGGGGAAATTTGAGGTAACAGTGTTCCCACTACGTAGCTGCTATTTGTTTGGTTGATGCTAGAGGCTATAGTCTAGGCAGGTGTTGATAAAGTGACCTTGACAGGTTGGTACAGATCTGTAGATTATTGGCTCAACCTCCACAATGTGCTCAAATGAGCAAAAGCCCAGCAGCAAACAAGCTCCTTAGTTTTTGCTGCTTTTGAACTCTTTGAATGCTCAATATTCTATTTCATTACATTCTCAACCTGAGCCATGTAGATACTGGAGAAGTTTTGACAGAATAATAGGTGGAACGCTCATCCTAAATCATCAAGCTTCTGGTGAATGATGACCTTCAGCATGCTAACTTTGAGGAACTCAGCAATGATGTTGTTACTAATTCCATGTCTGAATGTTGCAGATTGATTTTCAGAGCAATGACGGATGGATTTAAGTGTTGTGGCATTGTTAATAAGTAACCTTACCCTTGACTTTTTGACGGAAGAAGGGTCATTAATGAATTAACTTATGATAGCTACAGACTCCTCCAAAGATCTCTTGTAGTTAATTCCTAATTCTGTTCAGATAATTCATAATTCCACATCTTCTAGAATATTCCTCTGAATCAAATTGAATTTTTCAACCCACCTAGAATCTAGGAGATTTATTTGATTTAACTCAGTAGGTCTGGTAGTATCTGTGGCTAGAAAAAGAATGGTTGAGTCCATTAACCCTTCTTCAGAACTCAAGAAGGGTTAATGGAGTTGAGACATTAACAATGTTTCACTCTGCCAGGTTTGCTGAGTTTCTCCAGAGGTTTCTACTTTTCTTTGTTTCAGATCTCCAATATGCATAGTTCTTGGTTTCATTCACATATTTGAGAGTTGGAGTTGAGCTTAACTCATATATTAGAGAGTCTTGAGACTAATGTCATTTACAAAATACCTTGCAAGAACTGTAACAAACACTACATTGGACAAGCAGGCAGAAACTAGCCAGCAGGATGCGTAAGCATCAACTAGCCACACAAGACATGACCCACTCTCACTAGCATCCTTACATATGGATGAGGAAAGACACAATTCGACTGGAACAACACATCCATTCTAGGACAAGCCAAACAGAGACACGCACGAGAATTCCTCGAAGCATGGCATTCCAACTGAAACTCTTGCAACAAACACATTGACTTGGGTCCCATTAACCACCCCTTGAGAAAAAAGAACAGGAAGTGACATAGAGTCATAGAGATGTACAGCATGGAAACAAACCCTTTGGTCCAACCTGTCCGTGCCAACCAGGTAAACCCAATCTAGTCCCACCTACCAGCACACGGCCCATATGCCTCCAAATCACCATAGAAAATGATACATCCACAGGAAATGACATCACCAACCCAAGGAAACCCAAACATATAAGTAGAAAGTGGGCTACACCACCAGTGTTTCATCCAGAGGCTCACTGAAGATGTTACTTAACATGGTGACCAAGCATCTGAAAATGAACCTTGCAGCTCAGCGAGCAAATCTGTATAGTTACACATATATATGTAAAAGTTCAATAACTCTTCTGCAGGCTTAGTCAATCGCACTTCTACTTGCTTTGTATTCAAAGTGATTGCATTCATCCAGCCTCCCAAGCATGAACATTTCAGAAAAATGATTATGCCTCTACGATCACCAAATTCAATCATGCATGAGCTCTAGAATGGCACTCTAAAATTGTGTTTGAATTACTCATCCCTCATTGATTCTTTTCCACAGATGATCTGGTTCCACCAGAGCGAAATCCCAAGTGTGAAAGAGGAATTGATCTTTGCTGTCTGCGTTTACCTGTGTGATCCACTTTCAAAAGATATTATGTCAAAATATAGCATGTTGTTTGAATGGAAGTTTTCAAAAGTGCTTATTGCTGTGCACTTTAGTGACAATAATCTTGAAAAATTATTGTACCTTTCATGGAGTTATGTAATTTTGAGTTGACCTCTACTTGGGCTCATAATTAAAATGCACAGGTTTGCCGAGCACCCAATTATTTGAATGTGAGTTTATCATCAAATGTTTCATCCCCGAATGTTCTCTAATATTAGCTGGTAGCATGCTTGAAATAACTCCATCAAAGCCGGTAGACTCTTACCAAGTCACCCTTTATTTACATATGCACGCTGACCACTGGTGAAGAACTGGTCCTAGAGTCAGGAGAACCCTGTGACTCTGGTTTATGTCCGTCAGCCAGGATTCACTCATTGGCCCAATCCCATACAAAGAACCCATACTCAGTGAGATCCATCTGGCCAACCTAGTTACAATCATTACATCCCACCCTCCCCCCAAGTTCGGGGACATAGGCCTGATCTTTTTCTTGTGACTTCTAGATTAGATTACCTACAGATTACCTGCAGTGTGGAAACAGGTCCTTCGGCCCAACCAATCCACACCGATTCTCCGAAGAGTAATCCACCCAAACCCATCCCCCTCTGACTAATGCACCTAACACTATGGGCAATTTAGCATGGCCAATTCACCTGACCTGCACATATTTGGACTGTGGGAGGAAACCGGAGCACCCGGCGGAAACCCACGCAAACACAAGGAGAATGTGCAAACTCCACACAGACAGTCACCCGAGGCTGGAATCAAACCAGGGTCCCTGGTGCTTTGAGGCAGCAGTGCTAACCACTGAGCCACCGTGCCGCCCCTTGGTCAATTTTTGCTCTTGGCCCAGTTCCGCCTACTCTGACTCAGACACGGGCGCAGTGTGCCAGATTATGGCCCAAGTCTTGTGCCCAGAGTGTCCTGAAAGAAATTCCTCAATTAAATTAATCAACACTTGCAAGATTTTAGTATCTGATGCCTTAGGGATGGTTAGGTTCCTTTTGACCAAAAATGCTGTGGGTCCACAAGCAGTCAGCACAATTACTCATTCGGGCAGGGCTTTTGATGAAGGACTTTTGCCCGAAACATTGATTTTCCTGCTCCTCGGATGCTGCCTGACCTGCTGTGCTTTTCCAGTACCACTCTGATCTAAACTCTGGTTTCCAGCATCTGCAGTCCTCACTTTTGCCAATTAGTACTGAAAGGTCTATTTCTGTACTGTTCATCTCTATGACTCTATGACTATGCCCCGGTTTCATTTGATTGGAAAAATAACATATTTTTTCCACATATTGGGACCAGGATTGAATAGGGTAAGCTTCCCAAATAAAGGCTTCCCAAATTTCTTGAGGAGCATACTATTTTCTGTCGCCAATTACCATGTCATCTGCCCTGGTTTCGGTCAAGACAAAGAAGGAAGCATATGTCAGGTATAAACAGTAAGGATTGAGTGAATCTTGAGAAGAGCGTTAAGGCAGTAGAAATACTCTTAAGAAGGAAATTAGGAGAGCAAAAACGGGACATGAGATAGTTTTGGCAAATAGGGTTAAGGAGATCCCAAAGGATTCTACAAATTAATTAAGGACAACACAGTAAATCGGGAGAGAATAGGACCCCTTGAATATCAGCAAGACCACTTATATGTGAAGCCACTGGACATTGGAGCGATACTAAATAAGTATTTTCCATCAGTGTTTACTGGGTAGAAGGATATGGAAGGTAGAGAATATGGGGAAATAAATAGCAACATCTTGAAAAATGCCCATATTATAGAGGAGGTGCTGGACATTTTAAAATGAATCAAGGTGGATAAATCCCAGGGACCTCATCAGGTGTACCTTGGAACTCTATGGAAAGCTAGGGAAGTGATTGCTGGGCCCCTTGCTGAGATGTTTGTATCATCAGTAACCAAGGGTGAGGTGCCAGAAGACTGGAGGTTGGCTAATGTGGTGCCACTACTTAAGAAAGGCGGTAAGGAAAAGCCAGGGAACTGTAGACCAGTGAGCTTGACATTGGTGGTGGGCACGTTATTGGACGGGATCCTGAGGGTCACATTTACTTGTATTTGGAAAGGCAAGGACTGATTAGGGATAGTTAACATGGGAAACCATGTTTCACTAAATTGGTTGAGTTTTTTTGAAGAAGTAACAAAGAGAATTGATGAAACCTGAGTAAGGCATTCAACAAGGTTCTGCATAATAGATCAGTTAGCAAGGTAAGATCACACAGAATACAGCGAGAGCTAGCCATTTGGATACAGATCTCGCTCCAATGTAGGATACAGAAGTTGGTAGAGGGTTGCTTTTCAGACTAGAGGCCTGTGACCAGCAGTGTGCCACAAGGATCGGTCCTAGGTCCATTTTTTTACATCAATTGCATACATGATTTTGCTGTGAACATAGGAGTTATGGTTAGTAGTTTTGCACAAGACACCAAAATGGGTGGTGTAGTGGACAGCAAACAGCATTATCTTAGAGTACACTAGGACCTTGAAGAGTTGGGCCAATGGGCTGAGAAGTGGCAGATGGAGTTTAATTTAGATAAATATGAGGTGTTGCATTTTGGAAAGGCAAATCAGAGCAGGACTTATACACTTAACAGTAAGGTCCTGGGGAATATTGGTGAGTGCAGGTTCGTAGTTCCTTGAAAGTGGAATCCCAGGCTGACAGGATAGTGAACAAGGCATTTGGTATGCTTGTCTTTATTGGTCAGTGCATTGAGTATAGGATTTGAGAAGTCATGTTGTGGCTATATAGGACATTGATTAGGTGATTTGGGAATGCTGCATTCAGTTCTGGTCTCCCTGCTTTAGGGAGGATGTATCTGGTCGGCATGGACAAGTTGGACTGAAGGCGGGGTTTAGATCAGAGTGGTGTTGGAAAAGCACAGCAGGTGAGGCAGCATCCGAGGAGCAGGAAAATCGACGTTTCGGGCAGGGCTTTTGATGAAGGGCTTTTGCCCGAAACATTGATTTTCCTGCTCCTCGGATGCTGCCTGACCTGCTGTGCTTTTCCAGCACCACTCTGATCCAAACTCTGGTTTCCAGCATCTGCAGTCCTCACTTTTGCCAATTAGTACTGAAGGGTCTATTTTTGTGCTGTTCATCTCTATGACTCTATGAATATTGATTGGAAAAATAACATATTTTTTCCACATATTGGGACCAGGATTGAATAGGATAAGCTTCCCAAATAAAGGCTTCCCAAATTTCTTGAGGAGCATACTATTTTCTGTCGCCAGTTACCATGTCAGCTTTTATTTACACATGCAGAGTACATCCTTTGAATTAGGAGAATCCCTGAGACTCCTGTTTACCACTTTCAGCCAGGACTCCATGATTGGGCCAGGTTAGCAGCCCCAATCAGGGACTGCATACTCAACAAGATCCACCTGGTCAACCTCATTCCGATCACTACAATACCAAACATTATGAACAGTATTCCAAATGTAATACAGTCAATAAGCTTTCTTAATTTACAAAGTATCGTGATTTATCTTAAAATAAAGTCTGCCCGAGGCAAATGTTAAAAATTGATTCAAGCTTTGAAACAGTCATAAAAGACATGGGTAACTTGGTTGGTGGATGATCACATTTTAAATCTCAGTCTCTACATGCAGTCTTTTGAATTCATAAGTTTTGTATTCCAGCCGTCACCCATGTATTCGTCCTGTGTTGTGGGTAACCTTACTGTTGCTATCCTTTCATACCAGTGTGTCCAGTGAAGTGACGATCAGCCAGTGATGACGACAATAGTTTTGCTGTTGAGACTTGATTCACGCTAAAATGAACCATTGCCCATCTGTTTGTCTTGTGTCTATTTGTTTACTGTATCTCTTTCGTAAATTGGATGTTGATTGAAAAAGGATATTTACACTTTTTTGTGAGCAGGGAAAACTGCATTTAAACTGAAACGATCAATGAATTTTGAAAGGCTTTCTCTCAAATATAATAAACTTTGCAGTGACTAGAGAGTTGAAGAGTATTTATTTTTCTCTTCTAAATCACAACTGCAACCAACATAGGAGACGAAAAGTGTTCCATAAACATAGCCAACTGATAGCACTGCACTGAAACAAATACTTATCACTTCCTTGCAGCCATTAGCACTTTGTAATTCTATTGCAAGAATCAAATGTGAACCACCATTTATTTCCATTAATTATATTCTGGTTGCAGGCAAAATAACAGTTTGAGTCTTTCAAGAGCTGGAAATGCTTTCGATCTTTAAGTGCCTGCTGACAACTTCCAAAAATGCTGCACGCTGTCCCTGTCTCTCTGTCAAAAAATGTAACCAATTATCAGGGCAGTACATAACACCACAAATTTGCTTTGGCATCCAGATTTACGTTCCCAATGGATGCTTTAAGTTTAACTGGGCTCAGTTAATTATCAAAACATTTTTTGCTCCAAATATTTAAAAAAGCAAGAATTCATGTGATGGTTCAGAACAGTGTCAGCCATCAGTTCTATAAGTCTACAATGACAGGAATTCATATAGACATTACAATTCTCTTACTGGAGGGTGAACATAGCTTCCTCTCCTGCTTACTGTGTGTCCAGGTCATTAATAGGGTGAATAATTTCATAGCCTGTGCCGTGCATCTCTGAAACTTTGAGTTTCTTCCTTTTCACATTATCTCCATGACTCCTTGATTCAATTTTTTTCTCTCTAATATTGAATTCCCAATCACTTCACAGCTCCTAAAGTCTATATTGTGCATTTAGTTGGGTCACTTTTAGAGTACTGTATTCAATTCTGGTCTCCCTTCTATAAAATAGATGTTATGAAAGTGTTCAGATAAGATTTACAAGGATTTTGCCAGGATTGGAGCTTTAGGGAGAGGTTGAATAGAGTCGGAGGCTGAGGGGTGACCTTATAGAAGTTTATAAGATCATGATGAACACGGATAGGGTGAATAGCCAAGATCTTTTTCTCAACACTACAGGAGTCCAATACTATGGGGCATAGATTCAAAGTGAGAGGGCAAAGATTTGAAAGGAAATTAAGGGCAACATTTCCATGCAGAGAGCGGTGTGTGTATGGAATGAGCTGTGAAAGGAAGTGGTTGGAGGCTGGTACAATTAACAACATTTAAGAGGCATCTGGATGGGCACCTGAATCAGAAGCATTGAGGGATATGGGCCCAATACTGACAATTAGGACTAGATTAATTTAGGTTATAGAGTCATTGACACATTTGACCAAAGGGTCTGTTTCTGTGCTGTGCAATTCTATGATTTTATGTGAAAAATGCCAGGTGATTGCAAATGCAAACATAACTGGTCAGACATTAATAGCTTTCTGGGGCAAAATCCCCAGGTACTGGTTTAGCCGATGGCTCGGGTTGTGGTGATTGATTGGTTATGACCTTGAATTTGCCACATGGTTTCCTACCACATGTAGAACAATTATTCACTCAGCAGCAGATACTGTGATGCTCCAAATTGCTTCGACATTCAATCTAATTTCTTTGCCTAATTTAATGCTTTGTTGTGAAAATATTATTGTCCCTCTTGGAAAGCTTTTATTGAATTTCTTGCTATTACTTCCTGAGATTTCTTGATAATTTGCTGTCAACTATTAACAATTCCTAGCATACTTTTCATCCTTCTATAACAAAAAAGGCTGTGCAAAGTTGTTCATGTATTAGTAAAGGAAGATCTAGCTATCAACAATTTGTTTATTAAAATGCTAGTATATTATGTATCATTATCATCTTGAGATTTTTGTCAGTGATACCTGAAGACAGTTTGATTTTCCAGGATCTGATCACTATTCCGTAATTGGGATTGACCTGCCATCTGCCCAAGCATGGGTTCCAGTTGTGATTAAATCTGTTGAGATAATGTTATATACAATTTCCCCTCTCATCCTCTTGATTAATAAAGAAAATTTCTGCATATCTATCCACTCTAGTGTCCCCATTATTCACGCCCAATTGACTCTGCAGTAATTTCTGACAGAATGTCTACTTTAGAAATGTTATGCATTTACAAAATGGTACGTGTACTTAGTCCAGCCTGCAATCATGAGTCAGGCCAGTCAATTAATTGGAATCTATTTCCAAGTCTGCAGAAGCTGCCTGCTGTTAAAAGGAAAACCCAGTATTTCTCTGTCCAAAAATCTCCAGATTAGAAATTCCTTTCTGATCTGGTTGTCAAGAATACCTATCTACTCAAAGACCCTTTCTTATTCAACCTTAGCTGGCTATTTTTCAGTTGACATTTCTGTAGACTTTGTTCCAGGAAATATTTGAAAATATTGCCTGTGCAATGAGAAACAGATGATTCCATACAAATGTATCAGAAATAAATGTCCTCATGATGTCTTTGGCTTTCCTGAATCCTTCCTGCTAATATTTATCCATCACATTCTGGAATCAATAAACTCCATCATATTTCCACAGATTTTTCTGGGCTGGGAACTAGTAAAGTTATGACAGGATAGCTCTCCAAATGGTAATGTTATGAACTTTAGCAAAGAGCAAATGACTAAGAGTTGAGCTAGCCCAGGATTGCTAGCTCAGTTGAGTGGGTGTGGGTTTAGTTTCCACATCCACTGAGGTTACCATGAAGGACTCTCCTCAACCTCTCCCCTTGCCTGACGCATGGTGATCCTCAAATAAGACCATCGCCAGTCGCATCTGTTTCATGAGCAGGCAGCCCAATGATCCATTGGGACTATGGTGACTTTACTGAGCTAACCTGCAAATAAAGAAGCAAAAATTGAATTATAAAATAATTCAGATAGTTCTTGTGTGAAAATTTATTGTTTTTTTTTACATTACATTACAGTGTGGAAACAGGCCCTTCGGCCCAACAAGTCCACACCGCCCCGCCGAAGCGCAACCCACCCATACCCCTACATTTACCCCTTACCTAACACTACGGGCAATTTAGCATAGCCAATTCACCTGACCTGCAGGTGAATTGGACTGTGGGAGGAAACCGGAGCACCCAGAGGAAACCCACGCAGACACGGGGAGAACGTGCAAACTCCACACAGTCAGTCGCCTGAGGCGGGAATTGAACTTGGGTCTCTGGCGCTGTGAGGCAGCAGTGCTAACCACTGTGCCACCGTGCCGCCCACTGGTAATCTCAAATAATACCAGGAATGAGGTTATTCAAAAAGCCGACAGCCAAAAGCAATGCGTTAGTGGGTAAAAGGAAAGGCTAATTTGAGGTTTTAGTGAGAGTTGAGCTGACCATTGATTGTTTTAGTAAATTATGATGAGCTATTTCCATGCAATCAATCTTTCCTTTTTGGTTCCTTTTGCATAAACTTCTCAATTTAGGCCAAATGTCTCTCAGATTTGCTGAAGATAACTATATTAAAATATTTAAATAAACATAACATACATTTTTTAAATGTCCCGTGCTGTTGATGTTGCATTTGCTTAAGTGCAAAACAGTGTTTGCTTTCTTGGAATGGCCAGCACTTGATGTCTCATTGAAGATCAGGATATCCCCATTGGGAGAGAAACACCCCTGTATCAGATGACTATATTGGACTCCAATGACATTTGTTTGCATTTGTCTCTTCATTCAATGTAACAAATGAATAAAGAAATGTGGCAATGTGATAATATCTCTGGACTAGTTACCCTGAGGTTTAGTGATTATAATGAGGTCAGCCAAGTGGACCTCAGATATGTGTTCCCTGACTGGGGCTGTTAATCTGGTTCAATCAGTGAGCTCTGGTTGATAGATAAGAACAGGAGTGTCAAGCATCCTGTTCACTCTGAAAGCTGACTCAAGCTGGATCAGTATGATCTCCACATGTAAATACAAGGTGACTTGGTGACAGGGTACCAGCCTCTGTGAAACGGCGGAGCCAGTATTGGACTGGGGTGGACAAAGTTAAAAATCATACAACATCAGGTTGAGCTGAGCTGAGATGTCACTTTTTTCACAAGATCTAAACTTATCTTGAGAATGTGACTTAAAAGAAATTCTGGGATTTACATATTCATGAACCAAAACCTGCAACTCAGTCTAAAAGATGAAAGACTTAACAGCAATCTAGATTTGTTCAATATATCATTTCAGTTGCATGACACTGTAATATTTTGCTATGAATTCTTTGTCTTATGATCCTGTTTCACATGAAGGAGCAGCACTCCAAAAGCTAGTGCTTCCAAATGAGCCTCTGTGAAGTTATTTCACTAGGTTAAAACTTTGGGGTCATAGGTTCAATTCCTACCATGGTAGCTGATGGGATTTAAACTTGAATAATCAATCTGGAAATGAAAGCAAGCACCATTAATGGGTGACTTTAGAATTAACATTGATTGTTGTAAGGCTTCTGAATGGCCGTAAATTTGCCATCATTACCAAATCTGCCTCACGCATTACTCCAGATCCACAATAATGTGGTTGACTTTTAACTGCCATCTGATAGACCAGCAAGCGACTCAGATGAAGGGTAATCAGGAATGGGCAACAAATACAGGCCTTGCTAGTGATATGCAGACCCCTTGAAAGACAAAAGTATATTTGTATTGTGAACAATGGTAGTGTTTACTGTTTAGTATCTTTTCATCTCAACTAATCATCTTCTCTTTCTTTTTAAAATGTCAATTAAGGTCACTATGCAGAAAATCATGGAAATAAATATACTTTCCTTCTAGAATCCAAAACAAAGCTCAGCCTCTTTGACAGTATAAGACACATAGTCATCCAAAAATAATTGAAGAATTCCATGTGCCAAATATCGCTTATTGATAATCAACTTACCATTTTGTCACAAATTTCAACAACAGGTTTCAGAATTAATGTAGTTAAATCTTAGTAAAATGTTGATCAGCAATCAGATGTTCATTTCGGAAGGATGACCGATGATTTGAGTATTATTCATTCTTTCAATATGATAAAAATGAAGTCCATGGTATCTTATAATTAATGATTTGCTTCAGGTATTGATTTGTTAATAAAAATGAAAATCCTGGACTGATCTGAAAGCGATAAATGATCCTTTAAAAGGAGAGATCTTCATTAGTACCAGGCTGACATCAGTACTGCAACCTTCTGCAGCATTTATGCCTTGTATTATTCCTTCTACCAAGACTGTGTCCGTTCATCAGGGCTTAACTATTGATCTGTAAAATCTAATATTGTGTGTAGGCATAAACAGTACAAATGATTAGTAATATCATTTATTTTCTTCCTTCATCCCACAATTGAAGGCTGTGACTTCATCCAGCTAAGTCTTTGGAGTTCTTTCTCCAAATCTCACTGTCTTTTAACCTCTCTCTCCTTCCCTAAAAAGATCCTACAAAACTTGGCCTTTGACTAGACTTTTTGGTCAACTGTTCTCCTATCTCCTTATGTCACATGAGGTATTGATTGCCATTTGGAGGTTTGGGATGCACAGCTACTGATATATAACCAGAAAGAAATACGCACAAAAAGAGAATTACTAGAGAAACTCAGTAAGCCTGGCACCATGTGTGGAGAGAAGAAAGTTCATATTTCAAGTTCAGTGACTCTTCTTCAGAAAAGGAAAACAAAACTATTCCTAATTTTGTGGTGATGACCCATTTCAGAGAAGAAACACTAATAGCCATGAAGTCATGCCCACTATAAGTTGCTTGAAGGTCAAACAATCCTTCTAAAGTGATCAGTTTCTCAGTAGGTGGCCAATGGACTTAAGCTTAAAGTTCCAAATCTCTAATCTGTAAATTTTTGATTTCATAAATTTATCAAGGTGCAATATCCTGAAATAAATTCAGATCCTTTTTCATCTGAACTTCTATGTATTGGCTTGGTTATGTTTCTTATCCTTTATTTGTTTTTAGAATTGAGTCTGCTTTAAGTGTTTAAGTGTCTCATAAGCAGTCTGGTAGGAATGTAAGTTCTCCTCTGCACTATTCTTAATACACTGGTTCAGGGAATTGTACTTAACTTCTTGCCATACGTTTCGCAGGTTTGCATCATCTTTAGAATCTGGACAGCCTCAGGGAATTTTAATGGAGTTTAAGGAACAGAGTGCTTTGGGAGTGTCTTTTAAGTAGCATGACAAATTGAGATGGGTGTTAAAGATATGTTCAAAATCCTTGACTTAAGATAAAGACAGTGAGTAGATAAGGAAAGGAAGATCTACTAAACATGAACAGACAAATCAGGAGCAGAAGTCAGCCACTCAGCCTCTCGACTCTCTTATGCCATTCAAAAAGATCATAGTTCAAGACCAAAAAACCTGCAGATGCTTGAATCCAAAGTAGACACGCAGGAGACTGGAAGAATACAGCAAGCCAGGCAGCACCAGGAGGTGGAGAAGTCAGGGTCCTGAAGAAGGGTTACACCCGAAACGTTGACTTCTCCACCTCCTGATGCCGCCTGACTTGCTGTGTTCTTCCAGCCTCCTACGTGTCTACATTCAATAAGATAATGGCTGATTCATATGTGTTTGAATTTCTATTTTCTCATCTATTCCAAAGAATCTTTGATTTCATTGCCCTACAAAGATTTATTTCTCTTCAACCTAAAAATATTCAATGACCTCACTTCCACCACTACCTTATGCAATATGTTCCAAAGGCATACAACTTTTTTTCAAACAAAGACAATCTCCTTATCTCTGTGTGAAGAGTACAAACTTCATTTATAAAACAGCACCTATTAATTTGGGCTTCACCCATAAGAGGAAACATCCTTCCCACATCTGCCTTGTTGAGACAGTTTAGGTACCATATACTTCAATCAAATCATTCCTCAAGCTTCTAAACAATTCCAGTTTGTCTAACTCTTCCACAAGCCTTTAAGAATCTCTTGTTGAGCTTCAGCTGAAGTATTGTGGTCAGTTCTGGACATCATATTTAAGGAAGGAAGGTTGTGTGTCGAACCTGAGAAAATGGGGGAGATTCTCTATGATTACTTTATATCAGTATTCACTGAGGAGAGGGGGTGTGATGATATTGAGATTAAAGATAGATGATTGTTTACTATGGATCACGTTGACATAAGGAGGGAAGATGTGTTGGGTAGGCTAAAGGATATTAAGGTGGACAAATCCCCAGGACCGGATGGGATCTATCCCAGGTTGCTGAGGGAGGTGAGAGAGGAAATAGCTGGGGCCCTGACAAATATCTTTGTAGCATCCTTAAACACAAGTGAGGTGCGGGAGAACTGAAGGGTTGCTCATGTGCCCCTGTACGAGAGGATAGTGGGGATATTCCAGGTAACTACAGACTAGTGAGCCTGACATCAGTGGTGGGAAAGTTGCTGAGAAGGTACTGAAGGATAAAATCTATTTATATTTGGAAAAGAATGGGCTTATCAGTGATAGGCAACGTGGTTTTGTGCAGGAAAGATCATGCCTTACCAACTTAATAGAGTTCGTTGAGTAAGTGATCAAGTTGAAAGATGAAGGACTTTAGTAAGGTGTCTGCTGAGATTCCCCATGGTAAACTAATGGAGAAAGTGAAGTCACATGGTGTGCAGGGTGTTCTAGCTAGGTGGATAAGGAACTGGTTGAGCAACAGGAGACAGAGAGTAGTAGTTGAAGGGAGTTTCTCAAAGTGGAGAAAGGCGACCAGTGGTGTTCCACAGGGGTCAGTGCTGGGGCCACTGTTGTTTGTAATATATACAAATGACCTGGAAAACGGTATTGTTGGTCTGATCAGTAAGTTTGCAGATGACACGAAGATTGGTGGAGTAGCAGAAAGCATAGGGAACTGTCAAAAAATGTAGGAGAACATAGATAGACTGGAGAATTGGGCAGAGAAGTGGCCGATGGAGTTCAATCCAGGCAAAAGTGAGGTGATGCGTTTTGGGAAGCCTAATTCGAGAGCAAACTCTACTGTAAATGGAAGACCCTTAAGAAAGGTTGATGAGCAGAAAGATCTGTGAGTTCAGATCCATTGTGACCTGAAGGTGGTTACACAGGTGGATAGAGTGGTCAAGAAGGTATATGGTATGCTTGTCCTGATCGGATGGGGATTGAGTATAAGAGCTGGCAGGTCATGTTAAAATTGTACAAGGCATTGGTTCAGCCGCATTTAGAATACTGTGTACAGTTCTGGTCACCACATTACCGAAAGGAAGTGTACGCTTTGCAGAGGGGACAGAGAAGGTTTACGAGAATGTTGCCTGATATGGAAGGTGCTAGCTATGAAGAGAGGTTGAGTAGATGAGGATTGTTTCCATTAGAAAAAAAGGAAATTGAGGGTGGACCTGATTGAGGTCTACAAAATCATAAAAGTTATAGACAAGTTAGATAGAGATAAGGTTTTTGCCAGGGTGAGGGATTGAATAATGAGAGGTCACGTGTCCAGGGTGAGAGGAGAAAAGTTTAAGCGGGGGGTACATGCGGAGAGTACTTTACACAGAGGGTTGTAGGTGCCTGGAACATGCTGCCAGCAGAGGTAGTAGAGGCAGGCACGGTAGATTCATTTAAGGTGTGTCTAGACAGATGCATGAGTAGGTGGGGAGCAGAGGGATACAGGAATTGGGCAATAGGTTTAGACACTGGATTTGGATCAGCTCAGGCTTGGAGGGCCGAAGGGCCTGTTCCTGGGCTGCAAATTTTCTTTGTTCTTTATTCTTTGTTTGAATAGTATTGTACTATAAGTATGGAGATTTATTCCACTTGTGCCAAGAATGCAGGGCTTTAGTTCTGGAGAGATGATAAAATCAGGGATATATTTCCTTAACGCAGAGAAATTTAAGGGAGAATTTGATGATGGCAGTGGAGGTGGTAGTGGTTCAAAATGATGAGGGGTGTTGATACATTAAGGAGTATTAAGTGGGAAAGATGTTTTGAGATAGTCAAAGCTTACTTAATGTGAGGATGAAAATTTAAAGAAATTACCTAAAGAATCAAAGGTGAGATTGGAGTTTATTTGAAGATAGCAAATTGTTATAACTGAGAATAAACTACCTGAAAGATGATGGAAGCAGACTCAATGGTAAGAATTAAAACAAATTTGAATAATACTTGAGGGAACAAAAGTCCCAGTGGTTATGGAAAAGAGCAGAAGACTGAAACTGAATCAACAATATCTTCACAGAGTTCACACAAGCATAATGGAACACATGTTTGTACATATGTTATATCATTCTGCAACTCTAGGATAGAAAGCCAATGTAAATACATCAACTAGTCAACTTTTTTAAAAAGTGCAGACTGCATTATCCTTCCTGTGGAGATGATATGAGGGTTCTTTTAGCTTGGTGCTGCTACATCTGATGCTTGGGAGGGGCATTTGTAACTCTGACACTATCATCAATATCTTTTTGACAAAGTAACCTTAACACTTTGGTCCTCCCAAAATTTACGCTGTTTAAGCAAGGCTGTAGTCAAAATAACTTCAAAGCTAATGTATAAACTAGGCAGCTGTGATCTTGGCTAAAGAAATACAACTGTTTATATGCAAGAGAATATTTCATTAAACTAATACATATTAGTTTAGGACACATGATAAAAATACAGCTTGGTAATTCTAGAGTAAATTGCAGAAAAATTTTCTCATAAATAGAAATGTTAAATTCTTTCCTAAATCACTTGATGTTGGGAGAATTGAAATTTTCAGGATTGAATGACAGGTCAACAATGGCTTTAGAGAGAACTGGGGAAATAGCGGTGAGGTACAGATCATTTACAATTAAATTGTATGGAGTAACAGGTAGCTGGTGATGAATGGCCTCTCCCTGTTTTAAACAACCCTTGATAAATTGACAACAGAATCCTACTAGTTTATAGGTGATTGTAACACTTTGCACACTCCTGTTCTGTGCTATATCCATGATATGTTTTAATAAATGGTTCTTAAATTCTGTTGGATTGTATTGCAATAAAATAGTTGGGCACTTAAAAACAAAGGTACCAGTTACTGCTTCCAATCGAGAAAGAAGTGAGAATTACATAGCATGTGAACTTCTTTACACATTGATTAATTTGCAATGGGTTTTGAATGGCACCATGTGGCAGTTGTTTACAAAAACACATGTTCATTTTTCTTGTGTAACGTTTAAGTTTGAGCCATGAAGTACTTTATTGAGTGGATCATTTATGAACTAAGATTAAGCAGATGCAACTGGCCTGAAGAAGTCAGCCAGTCTTCAAAATGGACTTTATAAATTGAGTTTGGGATGTAAGTTGACTGATAAGTCAAAGTTGTGTTGAATTCAATTGTTAAGTTGCACGTTATGTGAAATCCTGTGAGATATAAACATAATTAAGACCACAGGATGATGAAATAACTGTAACTATACAGTAACTGTAGCTATAACTCTTGGACTAAGCCCTACCCTCTGCAACTGGATCCTTAGTTTCCTGACCCACAGGCCACAATCAGTGAAGATTGGGGAAATATTTCATCCTCACTAACACTCAAAACACCCCAGGGGTGTGTACTCAGCCCCCTACTGTATTCACTGTATACCCATCACTGCATCGCCAAATACCAGACTAATACCATTTACAAGTTCGCTGATGACACCACCATAGTCGGTCGAATCTCAGATGGCACCAAAACAGACTACAAACGCGAGGTGGAAGACCTGGAAAAATGGTGCACTGAGAACAACCTAGCTCTCAATGCTGGCAAAACCAAGGAACTCATTATTGACTTTTACTGAGATGTTACTCATGCCCCCCTACACATTAACAGCACAGAGGTGGAACGAGTGGAGAGTGAAAAACTCCTGGGAGTGGTCGTCCACAACAAGCTTCTTGGACTCTTCGTGTGGATGCACTGGTTACAAAGGCCCAGCAAAAACTCTTCTTCCTCAGGCAGCTGAAGAAATTTAACATGACAGTGAATAACCTTGCCAACCTTTATAGGTGCAGCATTGAGAGGATTCTGTCTGGATGTATCACTACCTGGTATGACAACTGTACCATTCAAGATAGGAGACAGTTACAGAGAGTGGTGAACTCGGCCCGGACAATCACAAAGGCCAACCTCCCATCTATAGAATCTATCTACCAGGCCCCCTATCAAGGAAAGGCTGCCAGCATTCCCAAAGATCCATCCCACCCTGGCAATGTTTTTCTACAACCTCCACCATCAGGGAGAAGGTACAGAAGCCTGAACACACGCACCAGCTGGTTTCGTAACAGTTTCTACCCTACTGTTGTTAGAATATTGAATGGACTCACAAACTCTTAACATTCGCCTGTACCTGTGTTTTTGTTTTTGCCGCTGTTTACCTGTTATTTACTTATCTTTGCTACTTAACCATGTGATCTGCCTATATTGCTCGCAAAAGAAAGCTTTTCACTATGCCTCAGTACACATGACAATCAATTCAATTCAATTCAATTTTACTCTAGAGCACAGCTGCTTGCTCACAAATAAGGTTTCATTCCAGACAGTGCTTATAGATACATGAATGTCTTTTATCAGTCCTGCATCTGAATATTATATGCTAATAATTTCATTCAACAAGAAAAATAAATTGTGAAATTGAGACATCAGTTGTGATTGTTTATTGTTTGGAAATTGCAGTTCTTAATGTTAGTTGTACTGGGTATTTCCTAAATAAATCTGTTCATTTGCAATTTTATTTTGGTGTGCTACTTTAAACCCAGGCAGTACAAAACAGCACAGCAAGCATGGCCTTGAGGAATGTGCTGAAACTGAATTTGCAATTCTGAATTTTCTTTTGGGACTGATGGGATAAGTCATAACATTCAGACCAAAGCACATCTTTAATTGAAAGCTAATCTTCATTTCCTAGAATCAAGGACTTTTTTCACTACTTTCTTCAAGATGTAAATCACGCCTTTTAACATTTGCACAATCAGCTAAATAGACAAGGCAGCAACAATTGAGTAAATTGTTTGCAGTTTGTTTCAATAATATGATGTTTTATGCAATCGATCATCAGTGTCAGTGTTAATTTATTCTATTTTTGAGCCCATGCACTGCTCAGGCCCCAAAGGTAATATTCACCGGTGCCCATCAGCTGTGACGTGTTACGGCATCCTCATGCACAGATCAAGCTCTTTCTATCAAACCGCATGCTCCATTTTGTGGCATCATCATCAGTTTACTGGAGAATTACTTTTTGTTCCTCCTCATTTCTTCAAAGAAGTGATTTTCTTTTTTCTCCAATCCTTACATACTTCCTGTTTAGGGATCAGGTTGTGTTTTAGATATCACAATTTTTTTTCTCCTTCTCCTCTGTCAGGTTTCAACAGATCTGATTAATATTTGCATTTCATTGCTTCCTTTCGGCCATTACCATGTCCTTGTCATCTTTAAATTAGAACCTGGATAGAACACACTTCTTTATAAAAAAAAATTCATTTTTAAAAATTTGATTTGATTTATTATTGTCGTGTGTACTGAGATACAGTGACAAGTATTGTTTTGCATGCTAACCAGGCATAAGTTCACAACCATTCTGGTTTCAATGGTGTATTATACGTAGATTTAAACTCGGTTCTTTGTTTTAATTTTCACTTCTCATCTCTTCCATTCTCACCTTTCTCCAAATGGTGCTCAGCTCTATTCCCTTTTCCCTTTCCTTAAAACAGGATTTCTCCTGCTTGTCCACTTCATTTAGATATCTTTGGGAATGTGTTTATATTGTATTTTGTACCCTGCTTCTTTGTTCCTGCAAGCATAAACACAACCATCAATTGATCTGTCTGGTCTATTTCAGTGCTGCACAAGCTGCATAACTCTACAGAAACACTGGTAATCATAACCAGAATCTGTGAAAACATTTGCTAGATGCCTGGTTTTGTCTGAGATATTTGCATAGATTCAAATTTACCTTAATGGAAGAGCTCTGTCTTTAAAGGTCAATGTCTGTACCTTAATTAAACTGACGTGGTTGTTTTTCACCTTGATTATATTCATTTGGCACCTCATATATAATAATTTTGTTTAATGCTGTCTTTCCCACATATAAAAAAAGCAAAACATTGCAGATGCTGGAAATGTGAATTGTAAACAACAGGCTAAATTTTACCACAAGTCAACAAAGTGTCAATTTCAGGGAGCTTCAGGGATGGTTTTTCCCCATGAAGTCTGGTGAGTTTCCTCATGGAATTCTCCACTGCTCATCTCATTTTGTTTACATGAGGCCTCTATGGTTCCATGCTCATGCTATCATGTGCTCACCAGCAGCAGAAATACTCACTGCTTCCAGAACCTTCTGGGATTTCTTCCTCCAATGCTATTATTTAAAGCTCAGCTGTGCACCAGGTTAATTGCTGCCAGCAATAAATAGCTCTTCACAATACCAAACATGAAAGAGCAACTTTGGAGAGACATCAGTGAAACTTTGTTGCAAATAGGAAGTGTTTTGCTGTCTGACATCATCACCATCTGCCTCGATTCACAGATTGAGTCACACACTCGACGTGGTAATCTGGGTGACACCCTTTGACTTTGCTGTTTCTTTCTTCTTTACACTCCCTGATAACCTCACTCATTCTGAGCTTCCACAAAATCACACTACAGGCGATTATTTCAGTTTAGGGTGTAGGTTTGCTCACTGAGCTGTAGGTTTGATATCCAGACGTTTCATTACCTGGCTAGGTAACATCATCAGTGGCGACCTCCAAGTGAAGCGAAGCTGTTGTCTCCTGCTTTCTATTTATATGTTTGTCCTGGATGGGGTTCCTGGGGTTTGTGGTGATGTCATTTCCTGTTCGTTTTCTGAGGGGTTGATAGATGGTATCTAGATCTGTGTGATTGTTTATGGTGTTGTGGTTGGAGTTGTCTTGATACAGATCTCCTGACCCTGACGAGCCCAAGCAGCCAACAGACCGTGTCCAACCCCCTGGATACTGTCTTTGACTGACTGTGATAGGGATCCCTAACTGATAACGGCCCCCCTTGTTCTGAGTGAGGAATACATCCCTTAGACTGTGAGATGTGATCATTCATTTGAAGCACATACACTGCTTGATTGCAAATGCTGCTGGCACGTGTTATAGGACTGACACTCGTGTAGTGTAGAACAAGATGTCTGTCCCCTGTCTAATCATTATTGACATCCATGACAATTTGGCTGACTTTCTGTCTGTGCTAAGAGGCAAGGAAAGATAGAATTACTGTGAGCCTGTAACATCTGAATAAGTTAGCAAAAAGGAAAAAAGAAAGTGAAGCCAATTCAAGTCAGAGCTGGTGAGAATATCCAAGTTGGCACAGAGTGAGTGAGTGTTAATAAAACAAGTGAGGAGGCCTGAGATGTACCCTGCTCTGATGCATGAGATGTGTGTCCAGACCCTCTGCACAAAACATTTGGCAGCAGCATTGCAATTGAAAAGGTCAGTGCGCACCAAAGTACCTGCTCTGACTTACAAGTCTGGAATTCTGTTCAGTTGGGAGGCTAGCAAAGTGTATATATGTGAGGTGAGAGCAGGTCATAATGGGATATTCATGTCAGCAAATGGGCCTCTCGCTACTTACAAGCGAGGTTCATATGTTACTGTTTAACTCTTGATTGGAAATTTGACGTTTCTAGCTTGACATTGAGAATCTCATTTTGTTGATCTCATTATATTTTCCCGACTGACGTGACATTTCTAATGTCATTCAGGAGCTGTGAAAATTCCACCCACTGTGTCAGAAATACTCAATGGGTCAGACAGAATCTGTGGAGAGAAATAGAGTTAATGTTTTAGGCTGTTAACTTTTCATTAGAACTGGGTTGATGTTCATTCTAAAACTCAGTCGTAATTCTGTTGCCAAATTTGATGCATTCATATTCTAATACCTCACTCAGAACTTTAAAATCTCAATCTTAAAAAGAAAATCCATTGTAAGCTGATTAACAAAGGCATCTTACATTAGCTCCATCCCAGCCTGTGGCAGATAAGCAGGAGTGAGAGTTGGAAGCTTATGGCTTCAGGTTATTCATAAATTTTCAATCTAATTTAAATTCTGCCAGATGGCTTCCCTGAAGGGTGAATTAGTTTATCACACCTCACTTTCCCTTCTCTTGTAACAACTGATGGAATGCTTTCTGGTCTCTCCATCACTTCCGTCCCTTCTGCAGATCAAGATGGATTCTCACAAGATGCCCACAAACTCTCTCCATATATTTTCCATGAGCTGCCACAAGAAGTGGTAGAGACAAGTTGAATTATAATGTTTAGAAGACATTTGGACAGGTACATGGATATGAAAGGTTTGAGGGATGCGGCCCAAATGCAGGCAAATGATATTATGTTCAGTTTAAGAAACCTGGTCAAGATGGACAATTTGGGCCAAAGGGCCTGTTTCCTTGCTGTATGACTCTATGACTCCGTAACATAATGAGTACACTGTTTAAATTACATCTGTTTTTATTGTTGTAATTTGATCTTGGAGTGTACAGAAATGAATGTTGCTTGAATCTTGGTGAAATTCTGACATAATGTCCCAGTGTAAGTCATAAATTGTCTTCACACTTCCAGCAGCGAGTGAGTACATTGAGACAGCCAGAAAAAGCACAATATAAATTCAAGGCTTTTTAAAATTGAGCAAGTGAATTAACATGAGCTGGAAAAACACAAATAAAGTGGAAGGACAGCTTGAAAGCAAGGACATTGAATAGCAAAGTAGGGTTAGATATTTTCTAATCAAACTGTTCACAAATGTTGCAAAACAACTGTGGAGCAGGGAGGAATTGACCCCATACCCCTGGCTCAGACATAGGGACATTACCATTGTAGCATAAAAGCCCTGTACCAGCAGAGTCTGGTTAAGATATATTTAGGAGAAAGTGAAGACAGCAGACGCTGGAGAGTCAGGGTCAAAAAGTGCGGCGCTGGAAAAGCACAGCTGGTCAGACAGCAACCGAGGAGCTGGAGAGTTGAGTTTCGAGCATAAGCCCTTCATCAGGAATGTCTTCATCATTCCTGATGAAGAGCTTATGCTCGAAACGTCTACTCTCCTGCTCCTCGGTTGCTGCCTGACTGGCTGTGCTTTTCCAGCTTTGCACTTTTTGACTTAAGACATATTTATATATGTGGATCATCTATGACTAGGTTGTCTCCATAGAAACATTAGTTGGCACATGTGTATGATCTCCAACTCTGTATAAAGCAAATGCGCATTGAAAACTCCTTTGTGCAGAAACGTTAAATGTTGCACTCTAAAGAGGTATTTTTCAGGATAATCTAGGTAGATAAATAGTACAGCATACAAATGAGCTATGCAAATTAAGGATTTAATTGTGTTGATAATTATTTCACTGTGAGAACCAAATCTCAGTGGGAATTCAATGCTTTTGGCTGAAGATCCTTCTGCATTAAACTGCCAACAAGCATATGCCTATCTATGGCTGCAAAATCCAGTTGGACGTAACCAATGTTTATATCCCTTGGATGTGATTTTTGATTTCCTGAAGTCAAGTTTCTTTCCAATCAATAGTGTGTCCATTTTAAATCTTGGTCATTCTGAACAGCCTGTGACAGGAATTCATTGGATCTCTTGCGGATGTCTCCCAGTCGGATCTGAATAATCAAAAAATGATCCCCTCCTTGTGTTTGCACTTGAGTGCATCACCATCGATTGAGATGTCAGATCAACAGTGCTCCGTTCTACATGGTTTCTATCTGGTTCTTTGTGGTGGCTTACTCCACTGTGGAAATAATGTCCTCTAGCAAAGGGAAATTACCATAATAATTCATTAATATGTAAATGTAGACAGATGTTCATTTTGCACAACAGGTGACTCACATTGCAGCATTTGCCAGAGGTGGGAGGAATTTAATGTGGAGTGACAGATTTCTTGCCATGTCAACAGTGAAGAATCTATCCAGAGTTGATAAGACACTTCTCTCGATGCATTAATGAAGAACAAACAATATTTGAACATGTATGGTTTCTACGGTGTTTGTTTCTGATAATTATTAAATAGCTGTGTGAGTTTAGATATGAAGTTGAAATGTTAGCCCAGCTCCCAGGGGTAGGGAGAGAGGCGATGAGAAGGACGGTTAAATTGGGTGGGTGTGGGTTTAGCTTTTGGGAAATGCATACTCCTTACCACCTTTCAGATTGAAGTCATGGGAAGGCCTGTGGTCTATCTTTTTAACCCATGACTCATTAAGACTCTTAAGTGGGTGTCACCGGCTAGGCCAGCATTAGTCACACATCCCTAATTGCCCAGTGAGCAGTTAAGAGCCAATCACATCGCTATGGATGTGGAGGCACATGTAGGCCAGACCAGGTAAAAATGGCAGCTTTCCTCACCAAAAGGATCTTAGCGAACCAAATGATTTTTATGATAATTGTCAGTGGCTGTGTGGTTGCCGTTAGTCAAGCTTTTAATGACCGGTTTTTGTTGAATGTCCCCATAAGCCTGGCTACCAGTCCAGTGATACTATAACAAACTATAACAACCTTATCACTGCCCAGAGATTGAATAGCCAGTAATTAGTCTATTTAACCCCTTTTACCCCCTTTTTCTGAAATTGCATTATATTCTGCATGGTTTGATGCCCTTGAACAGTGATTTGCCTTTCAGTGGATAATATGAAAACCTGATTTTTTTTTTCAAGTCACTTATGATTATCGCAGTAGGTATATAGAGGATACTGAAGTAATGCCTCACATTTTCCATTCAGTTCATGAAAAGTACAGCACTACCATTTTACTTACATGTCACTGTGTTGTAGCAATTAAGTGGCCATTTAGAGCATTAGCTAAATAACCACATTGGAAAAGAGCTAAATGCCTCTGTTTTCGTCGTTTCACTTACCTGATGGCTCTTTCATTGTCAGCCAAAGCCACTTATGCCCTGGAATTGCTCCGTATGAGCTGCTTGGAAACCTTCCAAATGTGTCTTTTTTTTTCAGAAGTACACAAGGCTATTCAATCTCTGGGCAGTGCTTTCCAAACCTCTGCATGGTGTCGCCTCAAATGGGATGGTATGGAGGTGGAAGTGAGAGGAGATAAGCGTGTCCTATTCTCCACATCTTTTTTTTTGCCTTCCATCCTTGCCAAACCTCACCTTTCTACCTCCTATTCCTTCACCATTCGATCTTGCTAGTACTTCAATCTCCCATCTCATCCCTTTAATCCTTCCCTCTTCTAAATTAACTGTCCTTCCTTGACCCTCCCATTTTGCTCTCCTTCAGGCTCTTGTTTTCCTCTCCTTCATCCTCCCATCTTCCTCTCCTTCATCGTCCTTTCTTCTTTCATCCTCCCTTCTTCACCTCCTTCATTCTTCTGCCTTTCCCTCCATCATCCTCCCATCTCCCTCTCCTTCAGCCTTTGCCCCATATCCCTCATGAGTTGAGTTGTTGAAAAGATGGGGTTTGCCCTTTGTTTGCAGTGGTCCATTAAACCACATCCATCCATAAAAACACATGAAGATTTAAAGGAGCCTCACAGCTCCCTCAGAAATGTCAGGCTTCACAACAGCCAGTGCTGCCAGAGAGCTCATCAAAGTCTCATCTTGGGATTCTTTCTGAAGGCCTGTTCTGGGATATGTGATGAAGTTTCCAGTTATCAATTTCTCAGTGATCACATGCATTTCACTTGGAGATATCTGAGTCGTATTTTAGAGAACTGCAGACATAAATTTCTGATCTTTCAAAAGGAGTTTAACATTTCAGGCTGGAGACATTTCTGTTTTTACATCAGAATTTCAGCAGCTTTTGCTTTTGTATTTTAAGTAAGCTTGCCAAATCCTTCTTTCCATATTTTAAAAAGACTAAGGCCAATTATAATAACTGCTGCACGGTTCCCACTTCCTCATTTGTGGCACTGTCAATAATCGCCTTAACTAGTTTAGCTATCAGGAGATTTTTTTTAACATCACTAAGGCACTGAATAAATTAGTTCCTATCCTGTCAAGCTATTTTCCACCATTTCCCAAAAGGGCATTATTTTTAGACAATTCTATAACAGATGGAGCAGTGTGGCTTTCAGATTTAGTCCCTCCAGCATTAGAAGCACTACTGGCAAAGGCCTGTATGGTCCTGTTTCATTATGGTATGCAGAATGACTGTAATCCTGAAGCATTTTACACCAAGTCCTGCCTGTTAATGAATCGAGAGCCAAACCTTGAGGCAATCTCATGCTCGTTCCATCTTTAACTCTTCTTGACTCTTGTCCAATGTTTCTCTGCTGTATACACCTCTTTTGAACATGCATTTAAGTATGGAAACAAGAATAGGCCACTGTGCCCTCGAGACAAGTCCATCATTCAACAAGGCCATGCCTCATCTCACTACTCTAAGCCCTTGGTAGCCTTACCCACTGTTAATTATCAAAGAATCGAGCTCTGCCTTAAAAATATTATGATTCTCTTTCTCAAAAGGTGGTCAAAGACCCTCAAGACTCTGTGAGAAAAGAAATTCTCCTCATCTTTGACTCATATTTGCAACTCTTTATTTTGAAGAGCCCGGTTCTAGATTCTCACCCATGACAAACCATCTTTCAAGACCACCTCAGTTTCAATCAAGTTACTGTTCTAAATTCCTGCAGCTACATACAGTACTTAGCCTATCTTGTTTGCTTAATTTGATTTTCCATGATTAACTGAAAATGACCAAAGGCCTCTAGTGTTCAATGCCATCCATCTTCCAGTGAGTTTTATTTGCTCCAATGGGAGGTTTCTAAGGTTATGATGGTTGAGGACTGTATATTCTGCTTTATGCAATTACTGTATTTGCAAATATTGCTTTGAGTTCTTGAAAGGGGCCGCATGACTTGTGCTGGAGTCTGCCTGACAGTAAGTCTGAGTGTTTTATTTGAAGTCTGAGGAAGTCTTGGATTGTTTTATTGAAATGTAGTGCTAGGTATTCTTGCTTGAGGACAATGATGGCAGTTTCAAAACTGATATTCTTTAGGCCCTGATCTCTCCCAGGGTTCCAGAAAGGGTTTTACAGAAAATACATTGCAAACAATTGTGATATAAACTATGAAGGTAGTAGAAGGAGCCATTATGAGGTCAGGTTGCATGCTTCCCGATAAACAAAGTAAGATCACTGACAGAAAGCATTTGCAGTGTTGCCTTGAGGTATCTACAGACTTTTGAAAGATATGGAGAGTAAAAGAAAGAAGCAGCCAAGACTGCACCTTAAGCAGAGAAAATGATGATTTTATCATGTACCTTGAAAAATACAGGCTAGAGATATGTTCTGACTGAAAATTGTATTTGCAAAGAGTTAGGAGGCTGCAAGATTTGCTTAGCTTGTGACTGGAGGAAAATAAAATCCATAATGTAAGCCAATCAGAGAGTTAGTTCTGAAATTATAAATTACCCAGCTGGGAAAATAAAAGAAAAGTAAGGTCTTAGAAGCTGGAAGCATCTTGAATGTTTGTAGTAAGAACTAATTAATTGGAGATTGTGATGTGTGATAAGTGAAATTGAATCATTTATTTCTATAAATTATGTCTTGCGTATGAAGGAAAATAATTTGTTTGGCTATTTGATATGTTATCCTTTTAGATATCAAATGCAATAGGAATTGCTATTTAACAGTTATCACACTCTGTGGAGATTGTAGCATTTCTCCAAAGACCTCCCTTTGGATTAATGAGCATTTTAATTGCAGGCATGAGACAGGTCATCCATCTGAGTTCAAAACCCTCCAACATAACATGCCTTCAGAACCACCTTTATGAAACCCATTGCTTCCACACAACCAGGAGCAGAATGGACGAGTACAGTGAAGTTTCTTTCCATAGAAATTTGAGAGCCTGAAATGCTCTCTCTCTTGAGAGTCAAGTGGTTAAGGGTGAGACACTTATATAATTTCTGGTGAACTCGTATGAATATTTGAACGAGGTCGGGTCGTAGGGGTTAAGTGTGTCACAGCTGTTGTTTTGTATTTGAGCAGATGCAGATACAATATTCAACCAGCTCCTTTCTGTAAACCTTTGGTGTTCTGCCTGGGTTAAATTATTTTAGAGCAAGGATGATGGTATGCCTTTTGTTATAAAGGTGATGCTGTGCTGCTCTCTGCATTCTCAATATCTGAGTGGTTAGAAGGGTGTTTCCTTTTTGAATCCGTTTTCGGAGTCCAGGGAAAGTAGCACAGCTATGCTCAGTTGCAAAAACTGCAAACTAAAAGGTTTGAGGTGCAAAATTAATTTCGGTATGCAACTCTGCAATACAGAAACCAACAACATAATTCAAGTTCGACAGACCAGCCTTTCTTGAGGCATCATGAGCTAAGGAAGATATTAAAATGTGAATGCACTGGAGAGATTGTACACACTTAAGTCCACAGATTTGTAGGACGTAAAGGAGTGGAAATTTTTGATTACTGACATTCATTAACTGGTAATCCACAGCTTTATGGGTCATGAATATTCTTAACTGCAGAACATAAAAATATAATCAATTCAATTAACCCTCAATAATACCATTACCTTTTATTCTTAATATTTAGGATAGTGACTTTTCGAAATAATGAACCATAGATTTTCACTTTCTGCTGTTGGATTGATTTGATTACCACGTACAGAGTCATCAATCAGAATGGAAACTCCCTGATTGTACCACCCATTTAAATGTTTGAGTGCTTGAATAATAGGGGAGTTCTGTCAGGTACAAGCCTCCACTTCATCTGATTCTCTTGTTTCCATTGAACATGGGTGGTTTACTATATCCGAGTGCAAGAGTAGGGAAGTTTAGACTTATAATTTCAGGATGGGGGTTGAAAGAAAGAGCGTAGCTTGCCGAAGTGTAAAGTGTAATGATCTGAATGAATAGCTCCATAAACTGGGCTTTGCTTTCATGGATCATTGTTTGTAGTGACCCATAGCTGTTCAACTTGGTTAGAAGGAACTTAAATAAATATTAAAACTCTAAAATCTACTTGTCAGATCATATTTCATTGAAAAAGGAGAGTGTTCTTTCCAGATTAAATGACTAGATGGTGGAGATACTTAGCTGGGGCCATCACCAATTGTGTACATCTGGTGTTGAATAATGAAGTATTGATGATGTTTTGCAGCAGTTTCCTGCAATTAGTATCTTAGGATTTGAGAGGAAACAAACATCAGCTATGCTTCCTGCTTTTATTACTTAACCACCGATGTCTGATATGAAGTGCCCAGATCTGAGTAGAAGTTCAGAACAGGTTTATGCTCAACACCAGTGCTCCCAAAACTCATTAACATACTCAGGTCAGATTCCCACATGAGCAGCTGCTACTTTTGTGTCATAGTGAAGCATTGCAGGTGTATTTTGAAGATCAATCAAAAATGACTTGTTATTCAGAACAGGACGGTGAAGGAGAATATTTTTACATAGTTTCCTTGATAGTTTTTCCCTTCAGTTTGATTTAACCTCCCACCCATTTAATTTGAAGTGGAACCTGTGTTTGCAAAAGTTGAAATTTGATTAAATATGGAAACGTATGATTTAGGGGCAGTATTGAGCTGTTTGCCCCTTAAAGTCTGCCCTTATAATCAATAAGATCATGGCTGACCTGGTTGTAGTCTCAAATTCACTCTCGTGCCATACCATCATAACCTTATCTATCAACAATATATGTAAATCAGCCTTGAATAAATCAGGCTCTCCCTCTACTCCTTTCTGGAGAAAAATTATTCAAAATAATTAAAAAAAACAAAGATTCATGACTCTATGGAAGAAAAATAATTTCTCTTATCTCCAAATTAAAAGGGAGGCTTTTAAGTAGGATCACCTAGGTCTAGTCTGCCCCACATAAAGAGACGACCACATTATCAAATGCTCTCGAGATCTTTTATATTTCATTGTGATCATGTCACTTTTTTTTTGTTAAATACCAACAGTTACAGGTGAAAACTATACATCATTTCTTTGTGCGATAAGCACGTTTTTTTTCCCCAGGAATGAATTGAGTGAGCCTTCTCTAAATAGCGTCCTAATAAAACTAAATTGTTTTTCAAATGATGTAGCAGTTTTGGTTGCCCCAAGGCCCTGTACAACTACTGTCAAACTTACCTGTATTTACATTTGGTTTCCCTTGCAGTAAAACCCAACATTTCTCTTGCCTTCCCTGTCACTTGTTGTACTTGCGTGTTCACATTTTGTGATTCATGCACCAGAACACCCAATCCTTCATATTGCAAAGTTCTCCACTTTACCATCATTTAAGTAGTACACTGCTGTTCAATTCTCACTGTCAATGTGGACAATTTCACATTTTCTCATATTATACTCCATCTGCTAAACTCTTGGCCACTCATTTAACCAGTTTATATCCCTTTGTGATGTCTTTACTCATCCAAGCTATTTACTTTCCCATCTACTTTGGTGTCATCGAGAAATTTGGCGACCCTAAATTTGATCCTTTAAATATTACAAGCAGGTGATGAGGGGTAACTGTTTTTCCTTTTTTCCCACTCTCCATTTGACCCAAAAGGTTCTTGAATTTTTAGAAATGATTCTGGATTGCCAATTTAATACATACTGGAATGTGTACTGCTAAAGAAATGAACCAGACAGCTTTTAAAGTGGTCGAAGAGTGTGGGATGGAAAAGCACAGCCGGTCAGGCAGCATCCAAGAAGCAGGAGCATCGGCATTTCAAGTATAAGCTCTTCATCAGGAAGGCTCCAGAATGCTCAGGAATGCTCCATTAGGAAGACCAAGCTACATACAGGGCTCAAATGACTGAGAGACATTACAGTGAGGAGGAAATGGGGTAAGACTGCTCCCCCGAAACGTCGATTTTGCCTGTCTTCGGATGCTGCCTGAATTGCTGTGCTCTTCCAGCACCACTGATCCAGAATCTGGTTTCCAGCATCTGCAGTCATTGTTTTTACCTTTTTGCTCCCCCTATTGTTCAGTGTACATTAATATCTGCCAGTTCAAACCGATTGTTCGTGTAGATAAACAGCTGGGTTGCATGATCTCTGACTAATGTCAGTGTTATGTGCTAAAGATTGTGGAATGTCTTACAAAACCTCTCTTTAGCCACTGTCTGATAGAATAGTGTGAAGAACTGCCTAAAAATGCTCAACATATGGAAATGAGCTGTTAAATCCCAGAAGGAAAAGCTGGTAAAACATGTGTATGATGCATTCTAGTCTGACATGTCTTGTATTCCGCCAAACAGTGCTGTAGTATGACCAGTGTGTTCATTCCCAGATAACCACCTGATGAAGGAGCAGTGCTTCAAAAGCTAGTGCTTCCAAATTAAACTGTTGGACTATAACCTGGTGTTGCATGACTTTTAACTTTGTACACCCTTGTCCAACACTGGCACCTCCAAATCAGGAATATATTGTTAATAGTTGACATTATCTGAGATTATTTCCTCTGGAACCATTGATTTTTCAAGAATATTTGTATATTGAACTGAATTAAGTCATCAGAGAAACAAGTGACCACATGAGTAACCTGGCCTTATTGCAGTAAGGGTTGGAATATTTGCATCCATTGTCCACTTTGAGTTGGTTCTGGGGAGCAATGACTTGTTTTCTTAAACGTGATCTGAATGGATGATGAATCTAGTTAAAAGGTGTAATCAAGGGTCAAGATTTTTGTATGCCCTCTCATTGAAGTTCAAGGGAGCATCTGCATGTTACTATGGTAACTTTGCCACTGTGCCATCCCAAATTTGTTGAAATATGGTAGTGTATGATCAAGCATGTCCAGTTGTGTGCACCACCAAGGACGGAAGTTCAAATTTCCTATGCTTCTTTAGCTTGAACTACTGGGGTTTTGACTCAGTTTGAGAGAGGGAATGTTATTAGCAGAGAAGGGCTAATCAAGAGCTAGATTTATGGTCTCCAAGCTAGTTTATTTGAAAGCTTATAAAGTCAAACTGTGGCCTGCCAACTACCTTCCCTGACATATTTCCCATAATAAGATGGGGATGGAGGGTGAGGAATCCATTGAAGAGCCTCACTGCACCTCCATCCCTCCATTACATGCAGCAGGAGAAGGTAGAAGCAAAGTGGATAAGCTGGCAGTTTTCAGTATGTGGGCTTCTGCTGGTCAGGAATAGGTTTACCCCCTCTGGGGGGAAAGCACCGTTCCTCTTGGATGCACCATGCACTCACCATAGATCACAGTGCTCTTCTAATTCTCCCCATCCCTGTCTCCAACAACTTCTGAAATCTGGTTCCCCAAATCAGTCCCTCCATTCCTCATTGCCCACTTGGGCAGGCAGGTCAATCCAATGCCTGGAATCACCAGAAGCAAGAGGTTTCCTCTTCAATGTTTGCCCCAGCAGTTAATGCCTGTTGATTCTGACACTGCCCCCACACACAAAGTCATAGCTCCATTCTAAATAAACAAAGTTCGCTGCAGTGTAATATTGCTGTCAGACATCTGCATTTCAGGTGGCAGTCTGATGACAGACCTTTTATTCGCATTGGAGTGGGTTTTCTATTTGCCCGCTTAGGACCCATTGACATATGCTCAAGGCAAGAGAGATTTGTGTAAACCACTGTTAGGTGGTAACCGTCCAATCATCTTATTAGGCAGGGAGTAGATATGGCCTCATTCTGGATGAAGGGTTTTTGCCCCAAACGTTGATTCTCCTGCTCTTCGGATGCTGCCTGACCTGCTATGCTTTTCCAGTGCCAACCCGAAGCTCCTGCATCTGTACTTCTCACTTTCACCTAGGGAGTAGGTATGTCAGACTGGTTGAGCTCACGTCATCAACAGATATTTGGTAACTGATCAGTTTGTCACAAAAAAACAACCTGTGTAATTGAACATCAATACAGAGCCAATGTCACCCCTGCATTTCAAAAAAAAAACAATGCTTGGTTCCTAATTAAATCTCCAACAAACATAAGCATTTTTACCTTATGGAAGCAAGCTGTCTTCACCCCAACTATAATAAAAAAATTATTTAATTGTGTTGAGTTTATCAACTATAAAACAGCATGTGGCTGATTGCTTCTTCATGCTGATACTTCTTGTAAAAGATTCAGAATGTGGGCCTCATCAACTATACCAGTGTGTAAGGTATAAACAGTGGCAGTTTTTCTTATGTTCAGATTTTAACAACTGGCTTGTTAAGATTGTAGGTGTTTAATACTTGTATGTCTCCTGTTATTCTCCCTTGTGTCAGCCCCATGCACATTGGGAGAGTGTGGGTTTAGGAGGAAATGGGAACTGAAATGGGAGTGGGAAATTGTTTAACTGGCAAAGACTGTGCAGAAGTAAAATACATGATCTATTTTTCATGCCAATGCTCATCTGCAATGCTCCTCTTCCTTTCAGTAGGTCTTGCTGGGAAATAGTGTATGTAATCCCCAGTAAGTTTTCATACCATGTTCAAGAGACTAATATCAATGTAATATTTACCACAACCGAATCAATGAGACAGCTGTTTGCTTGTTAAGAATGGGAGTATTTCATTACCACTTTTACTTAATAGCTATATGCACTTCCAGTGGAAATCCCAGACCTGGGCTTTGTTACGTTCCTGATTTCCTTCACCTCACCATTTAACACAGATACCTTCAGCTACTCAGGCAGGAATTCTCTCCATAGATTTCACTGTCTTATTTACTCTCTTCCCTTCACAAAGTTATTTATTAAAATGTAGTTTTTAGCAACCTAAATCTGAGATCTTTTTATGGGGCTTGGCATTAAACATGGTCTAATAATGTTTCTGTGAAATGCATTGGTTTAATTCAAGGTGTTGTATAGATGTGTGTTGTTGTTGTAATACCGCCCTCTTCTTTTTCTAGGCAATATGTCATATGTAATACCAGTTCTGCCATCTTGATTGGCATCCGTGTCTCAACATAAGATGAGATTTGAATTTGGCATATCCTTGGACTGTGTGATCAGCTACTCACTGTGCAGTTAATCTAACTTAAGATACAGTGGTGTATTTTTCACACATGGGTTCTTATCTCACCCAAATCATTCTGAATTTTGTTGGAGACAGAGACAATTATATATTCAGCTTGAGTAATTTAGCAGTTGAGTTGCACAAGCTTTTAAACACGTATCTTCTGTTAACTATTTCTAGTAGATTATCTCAGCTGGTATATGTGTGTATGGTAGCTTCATATGGACAAAATTCATAATGCAGTTTTCAATGTGCTACTGTCATTGAAAATTTGAGTCATTGAAACAGCAAATAACAAGAGATTCCATCTATTAAGTCTACTTGTGATTTAGTGTCTGCTCCACTTCCAAAAATATTTTTAAAAAATTTTAATAACATACTTTGTGGAACAAGATGACAGAGTATCTATTGCCTGTGATTAATATTAGCAAGTAAAATGTTGTTAGTATCTAATTCAACTTTGTGCAGCCACATATCTACAACATGGTTCTAATGTGAAAGTGTTTCTCAATAAATGGAATTAAATTGTATCCTTTTTCTTTTCCTTTTCATAACTGTTAACCTTTTAGGCATAAAGAGATGCTTTCTTAGACAAACAATTTTTGCATTAAATCGTCTAATAAGCCAGTTAGAAAATAACATATTTAGTGAAGTCAGATTATTTTAACATTGAGACCAATTATGGGGCAAGAGTTAGCTTTTAATGAGATGATCTTTGCCAATATACAGCTTGATAATATCTTCATATCATAGTGCATCTAGATCACTGAAAGAGAGCTCAAAGCAATATGATAGCAGAAAGAGGAAATTAAAAATAAAACAACAGCTAAATTGGCAGATTAACACAGCTTTGTATGGATAGGTGAAAAATGGACCAGACTGTCACTGCTCAGACATGATATGGAGGAGCCGGTGTTGGACTGGGGTTGACAAAGTTAAAAATCACAGAACACCAGGTTATAGTCTAACAGGTTCATTTGGAAACATTAGCTTTCGGTGTGCTGCTTCTTCATCAGGTGGTTGTGAAGCAGACCATAAGACACATTATGGTCCTCCTTCACAACCACCTGACGAAGGAGCAGCACCCCGACAGCTAGTGCTTTCAAATAAACTTGTTAGACCATAATCTGGCATTCTGTGATTTTTAACACTGCTCAGACAGCTAAAATGAGGAAATTTACAAACTTGCCCGACCAATATTAGGAAAAAAGTGCCCTGAATCACACACTTTAAGCTCCTGGGTTGGAGATGGTGCAAGCTGGATTTGGGCTAATAAATCCCAGAAATAGAGCATAGGCTGCCAGTGAAAGCTGGTGATTATCAAAAGGGACTGGTTAAAAAGTTCTGCATTATGGGACTTGATCCCAGTTGTTCCAGCAATTATTCGGGTGTCCATCCCTCGCTCTTCACATCTCACACTCCTTCAACCCCTGACCCATCATCCCACATAACCTCTTTGCAAAATCGTAAGGTGCATCATATCTTCAGGATATCTCCATAGCCACGCACCCTGTACCCGCCATGGGCAGACCTTGGAAGCCACGTGGACATGAAAGCAAATTATATTTCTAACAATCTAATATCATTTCCAACCATGCATGTTTGGAAGTAAACAGATACCATTCAAAAATCACAAAGATTTGAATCTTCTGCTTTGGTCAATCTTTTAAGAAAAATAATCCCAATCAAGACACCACTTCTAATCCTTTAATAACATTTTAAAACTGTCAATCAAACTGAATGCAGCCCCTCTTGAGATAGTTTTATCTTGTAAAACTCAGCCAAGCATTCATAATAAAATATTTTCCCTCGAGGAAATATTTTAAAAAGAACTCTGTTGAAATTGCATGAACAAATGCACTTGTTTTATTTTTCCATAACTTGCTGTCAATGGCCTTACAATCAAATTAGTCCAGCAACGCCTTCAAAACATTTGGATGCCTTTGGCCTTTTTAATAAAGTTTAAAGAACACAGGATGCAGATCAGATCTGCTCTTCAACAGCATATCTGTCCACTCTGTCAATTTGAGATGGCCAGCTGAAATGGGACTGGTTTAATCTTAGCATGGAATTGAAATGGTCCTGCTAAGCTTGACTTTCCCTTTTGCATGTTGTGGGAATCACATCCCTCCCACTTTCCCCGATGGGAAAAAATTGGGTTTGTTGAAATTGGGATGAGCCTTCCACATGTGGGTTCAGCTGACTTCTTTCAAAGTCCATGGACCCTGACCTTGCACACACTTGACCCCCAGCCTTGAGAAGATTATGCATTTTCCTGCACTATTCACAAAATATTAACTTATGGGTCCTCACTCCTCACCATCATAATACATTTAATCTGTGTTTAGATTCACTAGATTGGATCAGGTTCCAGTCAATTCTCCATCATCAGCAGTCAAAACATCTTGTAAAAAGTCTCTTCCTTTATTCCTACTTAATAGATTATCAAAAATAATACATTTTCAAAATTTCAGAGTGATTTATCATGAGATTTTTTTAAAAGAGTGATTTATTCTAAAACAAGCAGTAAAGATGTTCCAGTAACTGGGAAGAGAAATGGAGTTGGTGTTTTGAGTCTGATATGACTCTTCATTTAAGAAGAAGCATATTGGACTCAAATAATGAAATCTACTCCTCTATCCACATTTATAGCCAGATCTGCAGAGTTTCTCCAGCATTTTCTGGTTTATTTTATTTCCGATTTCTGAAATCACAGTATTTTGCTTTCATTACAGAAAACATCATTGCTTGTAAATCATTGTTCGTTACATGCTAAAAGCAGTTGAGAAACATCAATATAGTTTGAAAGGTATTGCACGCTAATATTGCTTAAATCAACTGCTAATAAAGGCAACCTTAATTCGATCTTCAATGGGGAATGGGAGAAACAAAATGTGGTGCAGTCAGAGCTATCCTGAAGGTGACATTGGTGCACATTTGTTTTTGGCAATGTAAGAGCAGTGCTGCATTGCATTAAAGGTATTTCATACATTCTCTGATAATGCACACTGAGAGCACTGCATAACCATTTTGTGAACCAGTATGTGCATCTTTAGATGGTGACAGTTACTGATGAGTACAATGACCTTGCAGGTTAGCATGTCTCAGTGTAGAATTGAGTGTGAGTCATCATTACTGCAGTACCAGTTATGAAAAATGAATGATGACCCTTTAGCAGTGTGTTTCTTTTCAAACATGAAAAAAAATGAACAGGAGATCAGAAAACCTGTGGCCTTACCACCCAGCTCATCTTTCTGTTTGATGAACAGTAAATTGCCAGAAGGGAGAAACCTCAGCGATCATCTGCTTGAACAACCTGTGTCTTCAACAAATTTATTCTTAACAATACATTTTAATATAGACTTGGAATATTTTATATGCAAAACATGCAGAAGAAATGACTTGAATAGAAAAGAAATTGACATTTGGACATAAAAGGCTATGTCCCTGATATTACATTAACTATTTCATACATGAACTATGTTAGGAAATCTCAAGACTATGTTCAGTTGGTCAACCTTTAGCTATTTGGGACACAGGGCTCTGGATTCAATCATTGGTCCAGGATGCGGGCTTACAATCTTGATTCAAATTAACGTCATGAAATCTCAGCCATGTCACATTTCAGATAAGAAACGATAACTTAGTTTCATTCAAATAGATATTAATTCTATGCAATAATTAAGAGAAGCAGAAAGTTTTTCAGTGCCTGAATACACATTGCTCCTGTTGCCACTTTAAAAAGGTAGATTAATTTGGCATTTGTTGCATTGCGTGTTTGAGTTATTGTTGCTTACAATAATTGCTGTGTCGGCACTCTCTCACAAGTGATCCTATCAGGTACTCTGAGATGTTTCAACAATGTAATGGATGCAAGATTGGTGCAGCTATTTCATCAGCCATTCCTGATGAAGTACATAATTGCTGCTAGATTTTCATCTGACCTATTCTGCCTCAATTAGCAGGGATTCAGGTCCTCTAGTGTGAATTGTACTTGTTACTGATGCTACTTAATGTGGGAAAATTGTTATGGTAACCTTTCAAAAAGTTTCCAAATACAATAGTTAAGCCAAAAACACAAATAGCACCCTGGTTTTCTCAGGTTGCCATCTCAGAGGCTGGACAACATTGGTGAAGGTATCACTTCTTGCTTTGTTAAAACCAAAAGGTGTATATAAATCAATGACACTCTGAATCCTTGTAATTGTTTTTCCTGATTATGCCAACATGAAAATAAATGTGAGCTCTATGCAAGATTTTGAATAGACCCCAAGGTGCCTTGGTCATGTCATTAGCTCTAATTTGGTCTTCCAGTGGTCTAGATGATACAAGTAAGCATGTATGAAGACTTGCGATACATACAATTAAATAGTGCACAAACATTGTGCAGAATTAAATAAAAGCTTTCCTGCTTTCCCCAGCTTTACTATACCTTCTGGATACCTCGAGCCTTCTGGGACACTGCATCTCTGTCATTCCAGTTGTTGAACATGAAGCAGAGCAGACTGCTGATCAGCAAATTTTCACATCCCACTCCACCTTTTACATATTCTTGCTTGCTCTGCTTCCCAGTCCAAGATCGCATTAGTTCTCAAACTGTTATTACAAATTGTTCTGACTGAAATCTCTTCTCTAATTGGCTGCCCCACTCCAGCACACATTAAAAACAACGAAGGAAATTATGAAGATGCAGCGTAGCATTGCATTTGTGTTTATTTCTGCACTCCTGGATTTACATTTGTGCTCTTGTTATCATAAATGATTGGGTCGGTTTTACTGAGATGCTATATTCGACCTGGCAGTGTGTGAACTGCAGTTTAACAAAGCTGATGATTCAGCGACTTTTTGATTACCTGGATTGCTTGGCTGTCTGCAAGTTAAATAGTTCACACTGATCCTACACTGTCATGTACCCCCAGCAGTGTGATTGTTGTTGCCGTTGGACTCTTCATCAATGGCTGCTGACTTCTGAGAAACTGCATAGTTGATGCAGAATATGCTGCACAGATGCCGTGAGGATAATATGAGCAGGGAATTAAAGATTCATGCCTACTGAGGTAGGTAAACATGGCTCTTTAATGAGCAAAAACAAGAGAGTTTGTAAACTTAGTTTAGGAAAAGAAATGAAGCTGAGTCGTGCCTTTTTCACAGTGCATTGCAGAGAAACTAATTACATTTTTACCTACATCAGCAAGTCTTACTGGAAATAAGTGAGGCCTGACAGCTTGTGAGATGGGAGTATAGCAGTGGTCAATTGGGGAATTGAAAAATAAGAAGAAAAATAATTTAACCCGCCTTGACTTTGAAACAGGTGATCCTTTCCCTTGTTTTATTGCATGAAGCATATGCTCTTCATCTCAATTTTGTACTGAAAGAATCGTGGGACTAATTGCACTTTTACCCGTTTGAAGCATCACTTTTTCATTGCTTTCACATGTGTAAAAAATGGCACTTGGTGACTTTACCAGTGAGTATAATCTAACAAATGAGAGAAAAGGAGAATTGAGCTCCTTCCTCACTTTATTAGAACAGAATGAATTTTGTTCATTATTGATCTATCAGTTCTTCATGCAAGCTGCACCAGAAATGAAGTTAATTTTAAGGATATTATATGTTATAAACACAAGCATCTAACAACAGGCATCCCAAGCTGCACACTGGTTGTAACCGGCCAGCTGAGTCTTTACCTCTCAAGTCCTAAGATCACTTACTGCAGAACACACCTCAAAGGTTCAACTGCATATTCATTAAATTCTATTTCTAGAGAATGTGTAACATTAATTAACTGCATATTGAGGTCAAAGTTCCCTTGAAAATGAACTGAACTAATAAGCAAGTCAGCTGCTTACAGACTGCAGTGAATGTGAACACCTTGTAATAAAAAGTGAACCTTGGGGGTAAACTATTTGTTATCTGTTTGAATTGTCCAATCAAGATTTGCTCTTGTTACTTTTAAAGTACAAATAAATTGGGATTAAGCAATGAAAAGCTTCAGATATTATCGTTCAGTGTTCCTGAAGTGTTGAACTATTAAATTGAATTAAATTAAATTATTAAATTGCAAGTCTCAATGTGGGTACCATTCTTTTTTAAAAAAAAAAGCTAAGTCTGCATCCCTTTATCTTTTATGTGAAAGAAATGCAGGCATTTTTATCTTTTATTCACTGAGATGCTTAATTGCTAGCCAAGGAACAAACATGCATCATGATTCAAGAATTTGGAGTGACTGGATACATTAGTAACTTTTTTTGGATTTATTTTATTGTTCAATGTACGGATTCATATTTTATCTCACATTAATGAAGACTTCAAATAGTTAAATTCAGTTTCATATGTGGGAAATGTGTGGTTGTCTACACGTGGGAACTCTTGTTATCTTTTGTAAGTTAGGTGCCTGACGTTTACTGATCAAACACATAATCATTCTTTATTTTTAATGTAAACAGAAAATGCAGGAGAATCTTGTCATGTCTGGTGAAGAAAAGCCACATCAGATTTGAAACATTAAATCTGTTTTTCTTTCCACAGATGTTGCTAGACCTGTTGAGTTTCTCCAGCACTTCTTTCAGATTTGCATCATCCTCAGTATTTTGCTTTTATTAATTTTATCAATAAATACATTTGTTGTCTCATGACCAAATGCTTTTTTGCTTCATCACAAGGTAGGTACAAATGAGAAAGACTGTTCATCCCATCTAAATTGATATATCCCAAAATGGCAACAAAAAAGTCATTTGTTGAGTTTTAACAACGCCAGTCTCCCCTATCCTATCTGGAATTGATTCCATATGTTGATCAACCTCAAAATAAAGAATTTTCTTGAGTTTTTGTGACAATAAGAATATAAAATCATTTTAAACTATTTGTTTTCTTTGACAGTAGATCTTTTATCCAGTGGTCCACATTGCATTGAATGTTCCTTTTCAAACTACAGAACAATATTACATGGACACAGCCCCATAAAGAGTTTAGGGCCCCACAAAATGTTGTACAGGACACTGGTGAGGCCTCATCTGGAGTATTATGTCTGATTCTGGTCCCTTTGTTGTAGGAAGGAGATTATTAAGCTGGAGAGGGTTCAGAAGAGATTTATCAGGATGTTGCTGGGTGTGGAAGGTTTGACATATAAAGAAAGGCTGGGACTTTTTTCACTGGAGTGTGGGAGGTTGAGAGGTGACCTTATAGAGGTTTATAAAATCATGAGGGGAATAAGTAGGGTGAATGGTAGGTGTGTTTTCCCCCGAAAGAGGTTTTCAAGACTAGCGGGCCTATTTTTAGGTGAGAGAAAACAGATTTAAAGAAAGACAAGAGGAGCAATTTTTTTTACACACAGAATGGTTTGCATGTGGAATGAACCTCCTGAAGAAGTGGTGGGTCGGGGTGCAGTGACAATGTTTATTCAGATAAGTACAGGAATGGGAAAGGTTTGGAAGGATATTGACCAGGAGCAGGCAGGTAGGACTAGTTTAGTTTGGGATTATAGTTGGTGTGGACTAATTGGACTGAAGGATGCATTTCTGTACTGTGTGACTCTATGTCCTGATCATTAAACACAATCCCTTACCTCCCAATGGGCATATCAAACTTTTAACTGCAGCAAGTATTTGTTTTTAAAGAACATACAATCCAAGTAGTTTGAAGAGAGCAAGTGAATGAGACCTTGGAATGTCACACCTGATGAGGTGTCAACAATGCATAAATGGAATGGACTTAAAAGGAAAACAAAGTGCAGTACAAATTAACCTGTAATCTCCTGGGTTACCACAGTCTATTAACAGAATGAGGAAAAAGACATCAACCTGGATGAGAGACACATTTTGTTTCTTCCCCTTTAAAGAATATGCAAAGACAGGAGTTAAAAACCGGTCCAACCCTATATTCTGTGTGATTATGGAGAAAAGAGATTGACAGGTCTGTGTGTGCTAATGGGCAGATAGGCTCATTTATCCAGCTGGTTGTGCTTTGAAGATTATTCACTTAACACTGTGCATTGTAATTATGGGATTCTATCTGTATGTGCTTGCGGACAGCCACCAAAAGGAACCTGAACATAGAACACAGAACATAGAAAAATACAGCGCAGTACAGGCCCTTTGGCCCTCGATGTTGCGCTGATCCAAGCCCACCTAACCTACACTAGCCCACTATCCTCCATATGCCTATCCAACGCCCGTTTAAATGCCCATAAAGAGGGAGAGTCCACCACTGCTACTGGCAGGGCATTCCTGGTCAATGACTCTGCCAGCGTTAAGAGTGGCCATTTTCTCCCTGATACATCACACTCGTTCTACCTTTGATATTGTACCCATCTCCCTCCAATGCTCATGATCTTCCACCCTCAGTAAACCCTGTGGACATCTTCCCTCAGATTTTGCTCATCCTGATCTCCCAGACCATGAACCCTGCATTCCCTCTGTGCATGAGTGCACAGTATACTTGCTGCTGCATCACAATGATAGTTGCAGGTGTCGCCCAGGGTGCAGCATTGAAGTTCAGAAGCATTCTGTGAGTGAATCAAAGATGAGTCATGAGAAGTGAGGTGCATGTGGCTGGTGCCCTGAGTTCCTGGTGTCCAACGTGGCGGTCCTTTGGATCAAGTGGTAAGCTGAAATGAGCAGGTTACTGCTCTGACAGATTACAGGTTACTGCTCTCAAGAAATCTCAAAATCTAGTTTGCTTGGCACATTCAGTAAGATAGGAAGTGGAATATTAGTGAGGTGTGATTTGCCCTTAATAAAGCATTTACCAAGCAATAATCTTCCTTAATTATAGCTTGCTGCTTTCTAGTGAGAAACTGATCTTGCTGCTCGATAAAAACATAAAAATTGCACCGTTTTGCTCTTTGATGTCAAGAGACCCCTCATCCTGTCAGATTGTGCTATACTGCCTTCTCTATTAAGGAACATAAATATAGTTAATTCAATAAGAGCTGCATGTGACTGAGCACGAGCATGTAAAATCCATATACACCACATCTACCGCTTTACCCTCGTCTACCTCCTTAGTCACTTTCTCAAATAATTCAATAAGGTTTGTGAGGCACGACTTGCCCTTCACAAAACCATGCTGACTATCCTTGCTCACATTATTCCTATCCAGATGTTCATAAATCCTATCCCTTACAATTCTCTCTAAGATTTTGCCCACAACAGAAGTGAGACTCACCGGCCTATAGTTACTAGGGTTATCCCTACTCCCCTTCTTGAACAAGGGAACCACATTTGCTATCCTCCAGTCTTCTGGCACTATTCCTGTAGACAACGAGGACAAAAGGATTTCAACTAACCTGTGACTTCAATAAGAGTTTTAAGAGTTGAGCAATGAAATACAGGTCAAAATGTTTCAAAAATTAAAAATAACAAACGTGTTTCTTTCCATCTGATACAGCCATCATCCAGGTGACATTCCTCAGGTTAGATGGTTCCACAAAAAATCCACAATCAACTGTTCAGCAATCAATGTTTCACTACTTAGTTTTAATAAGCAACAAAGACACTAACCTGTTTTTCTAACTTTGTTTCTTTTGAACCCATTTCTCATTTCCAATTTGTATGTATGGGTCACTGTGATGTTTTCTTATGTTTTGTAACAAATCAACTCTGTCTTTTGTTAGCTCAAGAAAACCTTGTTAGATGAACTCTTTTTAAAACATAATTATTTTGGTCTTGGAGAAAGGTATGTTCAAAAGAAGAAATCCTTTTGAAGTTAAACTCATTGCAACCAACTAAGGGACTCGATGAATGAAGAAGCAAAGTGGGTTCATGCCTCCAATCATTGGAAGTTTCACATTTTGGGGTATGTCAAACTGGAACAAACTTCACCTGAAGTGTAGCTGTATCAAATGGAGAGAAATTTGTTTTTTTTTAACAGTTTGACCCATATTTCCTTACTGAACACTTAGAAAGCTCATTGTAAATAATTCCAAAATACCTTATTTGTTATTTAAACTTATTTCTTGTGGAGTCATAGAGATGTACAGCACAGAAACAGACCCTTCAGTCCAACTTATCCATGCCGACCAGATATCCTAAATTAATCTAGTCCAGCCTTTGCCAGCATCTGGCCCATATCCCTCTAAACCCTTCCAATTCCTTTACCCATTCAGATGCCTTTTAAATGTTGCAATTGTACCCGCCTCGACCACTTCTTCTGGCATTTCATTCTATGCACACACTACCCTCTGTGTGAAAAAGTTGCCCCTTAGCTCCTTTTTAACTTTTCACCCTCTCACCTTAACCCTATGCCCTCTAGTTCTGGACTCCTCAAACCTGGGGAAAAGATCTTGGCTATTCACCCACTCCATGCCCCTCATGATTTTATATACTTCTCTGTGGTCACTGCTCAGTCTCCGACGCTCCAGGGAAAACAGCCCCAGACAATTTAGTCTCTCCATATAGCTCTTTTCTGAACCTGTTCAAGTTTAATAATATCTAACAGGGACACTGAATTTTCCATTATGCTTTTATAAATGACACAAGCCAATGAGAGCTAGTAGTATAAGTTATGAGAAGATCGTAAGGAGTCTATAAAAGGATTTAGGAGATTTAGTGATTTGGCAAAACTTTGGCAGTTGGAATATAATGTAGGAAAACGTGAATTTATCCATTTTGGTAACAAGATTGAAAAAAAAAGTATATGATTTAAATGGAGAGAATTGGAGAGTGATTTGGATGTCCTGGTATATGAATCACAAAGGTTAATATGAAGAGGCTACATATGATTAGGAAGGTAAATGGAATGCTTCCATTGATTCAAGGTCAATGGAGTGTACCAGAAGGGATATTTTGCTTCAGATATACAGAGGATTATTGAGACCACATTTGGAGTGTTGTCCTCATCACTGTTAAGAGAGAGCCTAATTTATTAGAAGCCATTCATGGAAGGTTCACTCCATTGACACTTGGGATGATGGATGAGTTACTTTGTTGGGATTGGATGGGTTGGGCCTGTACTCAGAAGTTTATAACAATGAGACCTTGTCCAATTGCATATAATCTCAAAGGGAATTGACACATTTCTTTTTAAACTCTGTCATTGGAAGTAGTATTTGAAATCAATAAAAATCTAGAATTAAGAGTCAAATGATGATCATAAATTCGTTGTCAATTGTCAAAAAAGCCCTGAAAATGTGTTGCTGGAAAAGCGCAGCAGGTCAGGCAGCATCCAAGGAACAGGAGAATCCTGCTGCGCTTTTCCAGCAACACATTTTCAGCTCTGATCTCCAGCATCTGCAGCCTCACTTTCTGTCAAAAAAGCCCCTCTGGTTCACTAGAGAAAGAAATCTGCCATTCTTAGCTGGTCTGTTATACATGTGACTCCAGACCTGCAGCAATGTGGTTGACTCTTAACTGTCCTTTGCATAATTAGGGATGGGCACATCCCATGGATGAGTAAATTTTAAACAGTGGGCATCATTAAAATGGCAAGTGTTTGTTCCTCATGCCTAATTGCCCTATTTTCCTTGTCTTTGTCTTTCAAAGTTATCTTGACTTGGTTGGTTATGTTCCAGTAACACTGAACTGTATTCCATTTTCAACTCACTGCAATATAGCATTTAATAAAATGTAGAACCATTGAATATATATTTCTTTGTCTTACTCCATTAATTAATAATCTGGCTGTGATTAGGAAAATTAAATTTCCTTTGGGGAAATTGATATTTATATGCAAACAAAAACTGTAAAGTTAAAATACAGTGAGATTTTTTTTGCCAAGGTAGCTTTTCTTCGAAGTAACAACATCTATTATCTTTGATCCATTGGTAACTCATTAAGAATATATAAGTACTGAGAATGAATGACCAAAGTACTTAGAAATGGAAAAGATAAGTATCTTAATGAAGAGATGCATTCAATAAAATTAATTGTTTTACTTGAGTTCTCAATACCCTTGAAAAACACAACTAAAACTTGAACATAATCATAGGTGAAATGGCAAAGATCATTGGGAATCAGAAATCTTTCCTCATGGAAATTAGAAAGCAGAATTTGAAAGTTTACTGAAACTATTGGAACCCCAAGAAAGCATTTAGGATTGAAAAGGAGCTGGAAATTACAACAGTTCAGGCAGCATCCCTGGTGAGAGAGCAAAACAAGTTTTTGAGTCCAGATGACTCTTCATCTGAGTTTAGGTTTGGTTGTTTTCCAAGAAATATATTTTGTAATTTAGATGTTTCAAACTCTAAGTGTTCAAAATGAAACTCAATGTTGGTGGCAAAATGCTCTGATGATCTTGATTGTTAATACCAAAGGAGTATTTATCCACTCCGTAGAATATAAACAGAATAATCATTTATCTATGATGATGATTCACCCAACAAAGTGCATAATAGTGCTGCCAGATATTTTTTGGCCAAACACAGGGAAAGAATACAACATTTGGTGTTGGAAAATCAATTTTAACCCTTTAATCAGAAAGTCTTCATATCTCATGAATAGATGAGGGAGTTAAAAACAACTTCAATTGAGGTATTAACTGTAGAGATTTCTCTATTCATTGCACATATCATTATTCAACCAGTGTAAAGCAAGTCATTTAAGTTGAATTTAATTTTTAATTCTCTGATTGTTACACAACTCAACAAGCATAAACAGTACAATATAATCTGTTTTTTTGTCCTAACTCCACCCACCTCAAGATACACACACACACACTCTCTCTCTCTCTAAGTATCTCCATCTCACCACCTCCCATCTGACTGTTGTCAGAATTCCAAAGGCCGGAATCCTGCTTTCATTATAACAGGTTTCTATTGACATAATGTTGTTTTTCAATAAATTAACTCCTTTTGTAGGGTCTGAGCAGAAAGTGTGGCAGAATTGAACAAAATGTGCAGTAAAACCCATGCTGATGTGGAGATTATCATGCCCCATTTCTTACAGTCTAAAGGCAAATGTCACAGTGTGCAGCAACACACCCAGGCCTGACACAGAGACATGGACAACCACATGAACAGTAAAAAAACAGAAGTTTATTCATGAAACAAATGTCTTGCATAGTTGTCAGCCAGGGTTCTCACATGTACCCAGTGTAATTTCAATTTCTCCTCCTTTCTGCTGTTATTGAACTCCCCTATTCTGCAAATGCAGTGGAGGGAGGCTTTTCAGAAAACCTTTCTCATGATGTAGGCCAGTGGCCCTGGAGGTTTGCTCAGGTGACCACAGGGATATTTGGGTCTGGATGGGCCAGACATGCTGAGGGTCATCTTCCCAGAGGCTAAACTGTGTACTCTGATGGGTGTCTTCTCACACTTGCCCTGTTTCCTCGTGAGCATCAGACTACTGGACTGGGGCCAAAGTCTCCAATCAAACTGTCATCCTGCCTTGATCTTGAGGACCAATGCCTGGAGAGAGCTTTTGTGAGAGAAGATGTTTCATAAGAACAACCCATATAGGAGTGGGGAGTGCCCAATATCTGTGTTCTCACCTGGCACACCTTTTCCTCATAGTAGAGGACTAGAACAGCTCATGTGGGATTGTTGAGCTCCATCTCAACAAACTGCTCAACCCATCTCTCCATGCAGCCATTGACCTGTCCATGAAGGCAGCTAGATGGTCACTGAACTGACCAAAATGCTTCAGTTTTTAGGAAATGACTGGTTGCGTTTTTATGCTTCTCAGTGATGTAGGCCAATGTTGCTCCTCCCTTTGCACTTCTCCACAAGCCCTTATTGTCGAGAGCACAGGCTGAGCAACACCTGGTCTCTAGCTCTCCTCCCAGTGGGATGGTTCTCCCTTGCCTACGTGCACAAAGGTCAGAATGAGTACCTCAGCAGCCTCCAATCCCACATTCACATAAACAACCCCACTGACATTTCAGTATCGGAATATTTGTGGGGGACCTAGTATACAGCCTTGTTGATGCTACCCCCGCCTCTGAACACTGTCATCTCCAGAGGTGGAGGGCATGTCCTCTTGGGGAAATGGATGGTTGTTTGTTGATATGTTCGGATGCTGGCTGCATAAGATACAGATGGCATTGGATCCACTGGTTACAAGTGGTACCCAAAGCATAACAGCAACTATATGATTAAAGTTACTGTTTTAGGGCAGTGATAAGTGTTACGTACACATTTGCTTCGGTATGGATGTGTCTGCAATCCCACATGAGCTGTTCTAGTCCTCTACTATGAGGAAAAGGTGTGCCAGGTGAGAACACAGATATTGGGCACTCCCCACTCCTATATGGGTTGTTCTTATGAAACATCTTCTCTCACAATGACAGAAATGGAGAGAATGAGTTAGGTACAAGTGGCTGACCCAGCAATTTGAGCTGCTGTGTGCAAGGGCAATATGTTGAGGTATTCTGAAGGTGTGAGGATGAAGTGTGGAAGGCGATGCAGGGTTGGTGGTGTGGAAGGATGGGGCCTAATGAGAGTGAATGAGGGGTGTTGCATGCAACAAATGGACTGTCAGAAATTGAGCTTTTATGGGATGGTGGTGAGCTGATATACAGTGAGTGTGAAAGAGCCAAGAAAGTGTACAGCACTTACCTGCCAAAGCAGAAAAGATCACTCTCCTAATAGCACACAACACCAGTCACCTGCTCCATTGGAAGAGGACAGTCCTCCTTTGAGACTCCCCTTTGACCTTGGCCTCCAAGCCCTTGTCAGAGAACCGTGACATAAATGGGCTCCTCAACCATCCCTGCTCAGTCTCCAACAAGGAACAGGACAACTGCCAAACACCAGCAGCCCTTCAGGTGGGTAGTAGGTTTTCAAAGATGGCACAAATCCAAGGCTTGCTGCTGTTAGGACAGATATAAGGTGGATGGCAAGTTGGTTTGGGAACATTATTTGATGTGACTGAGCTGAAATCTGATGTGGTACACAGCTCTGGGCTCCAATGACAATGCAAACAAAAACAATCAGTGATACTTTCTACTTCATGTGGCTCAAAGGGTTCAGCAAGTATCTGAACACAACGTGTTTTGTGAGAACTTGCTCAGCCTCATGGTGAGAATTATTCCACCAAACTCAACGAGACTTGCATTTAGCCAAAAAAAATTCAGCCCTTTGAATTCTAAAGTGTTACAAGCGCATTAATGAATTAAAATTGTGTCAATAAAACACATAGGGCAAATTATTTTTCTTGTAAGTAGTACTTATGAAAGCAAACTATACCTGAGTGATGTCTGACTGCTGTAAATGTTGTTCACTGAAATTTCAGTAAATAGAAATGTTCATTACAACTGTGCTCAGCAACTGTGTTAACGTTAAATGCATGGCAAAAATGCACATAGTGTTCAGTTTCTTTTCAAGCCCCATGCATTTTCATTGTTGGTTATAATGTAAAAGTAAGAAAAAATGCTCATATCATAAACAGGAACAAACCTCATCTATAACTTCACATTCATGCAATATAATTATTTATTTTTGGATAAAACTAATGAGCCTGTGAGAAGGTTATTAAAGATTTGTTGCATAAATTAGATTTCCAGTATATTCGCTGTAGTGCTGAGAATAATTCAATTAACACTTGTTCCCAAGGAGATTTTAATGTCTTCTTTTCTTGAAAATGGATAAAACATGACATTATTCAAACTGTATATCTTGTTTTATTACTTCACTCTTAATATTACAACCACGTTCAGAAGACATTGGCTCTGATCATGACTGGGATCTTTAGGGATAAAATGAGCTGTAATCTTGTAGATTAACAATGTGCATCATGATTTCTGTTCCTTGTGTGGTCATGTCATTATGTAGCAAAATAAGATCATCATTAAATGAGATGTTACTGTCTTTATCAGCTCTGCACTCTCCACTACCCCTCTCAAAAATAGAATATTCACTTTCCCAGTTGAGAATGTTACAGATATTAAATACTTAATGATTCCTTTGGGCAATGCAGTGACAACAGGAATCTTTAAATGACAACAGGTATATTTGGGAGAGTTTTAATGTATCTCGGCAATCGCAGTTATATCTGTGCTTATGGAAAACATAGGCTTCAGTTGCTCGTGTATCTGTTCACTTTCCTGAGTCCATGTTCAAGTTGCTTTAGGATTTGTGTGACCATGCAAGAGACTTCTGCTACTATGGACTGTTCTGTCCTTTATTTGTGTTGGGTTTGTCCCAAACCCGTCACTGCTGGTTTGTTAAATCTTGTCTGTCCTATCCACCAGTACCATAGATTTGGTTCAGAAACTCCAAATCTTTATTCATGTGATATAAGCTATCATATCTTAGTTAGAATCCTCCTACCCCTGAATGACATCAGCCACGGTGAGAAAGATGGGAAAATCAGACCTTCTCCATTTCGAGAGGAGAAAGTCCCATTTGCCAACTAAGTTGTGAAAAGTGAAATCCGATTGCTGCAAGTGAGCAGCAAGTGGTCTATTTGCATGAATGAGGACTTAATATCACCCTCATTACAATTTCTTAATCATGCATCATTAATGTACAGTTTCCAAGTCGACCATCTGCCAGTTAGATACTAAATATCAAGAATTCCCACATGTAAGTTAGTGTCTTCAGTTCACCATTTACTCCTTTGGACATCTGTCCTGGACACGATGTACCAACATCTCAAGGCAGACTCCACAGGTAATGGTAACGTCCAAGACATATCCACAGACCTTGGCATTTGATATGGCCCAGCCCCACCACAGCATTTTAGCTCATGTCTGATCTATTTACAGTTCTGCCCTTCAGTGGTGCACTTTGGAGTAACCTTGTAAGTGTGATACTGCTGCAAGGTGACTTTGCATGTCACCATCCTGTCGCCCCCCGCCTCCCTCCTCCCCTATTGACCTACTTCCTAAGGGCTTCTCCAGACTGTGAAAGACCAGACAGATCTGAATAGCAATAGGGTCAGACCAGGCTGATACGGTCAGGTATTATATCCTGCCTGCTAGTCCTGGGCTAGTGGGCAGCACTCATCTACACGACTCCGTCCTCTAAGTCTCTGTCCTCAAAGCAGAGCACCAATTTCTCCTTATCCCAGTAAATGAACGGTGCAGAACAGTTCCAGGTTGACAGTGTTGACCAGATGCGGCATGGTCCTGGTGGAAATAAGCCCAGGATGTCCTGACAGTATCAGGATCTTCTGTATCTGCTGTTTAGGAGAATGGGCTAGAATCAGACAGCAGGGTGCTAGAAGAGCAGAGTACATAGCTGATAGGGCAGATTTTGGATATTCATGTGAGAAAACTCACTTTTGCTTTTGAGAGAAACTCTCCATGAAACACTACGAAAATGGGACTTATCAAATTCCTCATAAGGTTCAGTCCTATGTATTTCTCAATTCAGAGTACTGCTGCTCTCTTGGCTTCTTTCTCTGACTGTTCCACTCAAATCATACTTCGACCAAGAGTTGTATCTCTGATTAATTTACATTAACCCCTTACAGGCTTAACTAATCAAGCATAGTGAGCATAGATCAGTTAACAGACTCTCATAATCAGATACAGAGCAAATAAAATCAAGAGTGTGGTGTTGGAAAAGCACAGCCGGCCAGGCAGCATCTGAGGAGCAGAAGAATCGATGTTTCAGGCATAAGCCCTACGTAGGCCCTTCCTGATGAAGGGCTTATGCCTGAAACGTCGATTCTCCTGCTCCTCGAGTGCTGCCTGACCGGCTGTACTTTTACAGCACCACACTCTCGACTCTTATCTCCAACATCTGCAGTTCTCACTTTCTCCACAGAACATTTGAACACTGGGGAGATTCTGTGATGTTGACCTGCTTTCTTTCAGTCATCAAATATTCAACAGTTAATCTCTGATTGCTGTAAGTCTCTGTATATTCATAATCCTTTTCTTGCTGTCGGATCCCAATGTTGAACTGGATATACACTGAGAAAAATCCTATCACAATATGTTTCTGTAACAAAATTAGCTGGACCAGTGGTCGCAAGTCACTTCTTACCCTCCTGCAGTATACATTACAAACTTTGTTGAACTTGCTTAGCATAATTTAAAAATCCCACATACTTCTGAAAGCTCTAAGGCAAGACTATCAATTATATTCAATATTTTGCTTTGATAATTTTTCAATCTGGGAGACAATTTTGTTTTCCAAAATGCTTAAAATTGATGTGATAAATATCAAAAAGACAGCAATTTTGTTTCTTGTTTCTCCTTCCCTGACCTTTAATTACCTTGTCTTTAAGTTTGTAATATTTAAATGTGTTGTCTAATCACTTGCATCCCATCAGCTTTCTCTTCACAAAGCATTAATTATTATTTCTTATAAATTCAGTTATTATATTCAAGTACAGTTGACTGGAGGAACTGATGACAAGGATATTTATTCTTACTTGAATTTGTGTTGTGTAATGCTCAGTGTGTATGATTTTAAAATTGTCATGGCTTTATAATTTTAATTTGTGCAACAGATGGCTACAGAGAAACTAATTCCATCTTTGAAGTGCAAGTTATAAATGCATCAACTGCTTCTTTTGCAAATACTAGAAATGAATAAGAAAGTAAACATTTAGATTATCAAGGAAGTCAAAGCAAAAGAAAGCATAAATCGTCAAAATTTGAATTAAATAACAACTAGCTTGAGGAAAAAATCCTATTTCTTTCAAAATCATTAATGATTGAAGTATCTGAGATCAGAATCTTCAAAACCTTTTCACATTTAAGATGCATGTAACAAACTAACTGTTCCCTTTTTATGTACTGCCAGCAACTTGTCCATGAGTCATAAAGAAAGGCTGTGACTTCTTTCCCGAGAGTGTAAGATGTTGACAGGTGACTTGATAGAAATTTATAAGATCATGGGGGGTATACAGAGAGTTAGTGGAAGGTGTCTTTTACCTCAGATGGGGGATTTCAAAACTCAGGGACATATTTTTCAGGTGAGAAGAGAGAAATTTTAAAATAATATAAGTGGCAAAGTTTTTTACACAGAGGGTGGTTTGCATGTGGAATGAACTTCCTGAGGGAGTGGTGGATGTAGACACAATTGCAGTGTTTAAAAGATACTTACGTAAGTCCATGAATAGAAAATGTTTGGAGGGACATGGGGCTGGAGCAGACAGAGGAGTTTAGTTTAGTTTGGGATTATGTTTATTGTGGACTGGTTGGACCGAAGGGTCCGTCTCTGTGCTGTATGACTCTATGACTGTGTGATCTGACAGACGAAGGAGCCAAGCCCTTGTTATCACCTGTTTTCACTGGAATGTGACAAGGGAGATGTGAAGTTACAAACAGGGATTCACAGTAGGCTCATTTTCCTACTGTGAATGTAGAATGATCAGTATTTCCTTAAGCAAATCTGTAGTCTATACTTTGGGCTGTTGTTGGGAAATGAGATCAGGAGTCTTTGATTTCTAGGTTCATTCAGAAACGCACGTTCATCGCAGATTGCCCACCTAAACATATATCAGTGGAACTTTGAACTCCAAATGGGAAACTTCAGTCAGAAAAATTTCTAGGTTCTGAATGTACCCTTGGAAGGATGCAAATGGTCACTGATTGTAATTTGGCCAGGGCAGTCATGTAGAGATGTTTTTGATCCAATAAACAGTGGATGATGGGCACCCTGAGCTGGAGAGACAACCAGGAGAATCACATTTGGGAAGTGCACCCAGCTGCAGTGAAAGCCAAGCAACTGAGAAGTTGCTTCAGCAAAGTGGCACATCTAAGAATCAATTAAGAAAAATAAAAAAGCAGCCAGGCTACTAAGGAGGGTGAGCAAGGTGATAGGGGAGAGGATGGAGAATAAGAGAGGATAATCTGAGGAGAACATGATGAACTCACAGCTGCATCGTGGCTTGTAAGCCAGACAGGTACAGTGGCACCCAAACCTGCTCCAACCTCCAACCATTGAACCTTTACGGATAAATAACCAGCTTTCTCATCTTTCTAGCATGTACTCATTGTTTGCTGAAAAAAGTGTGTGTATAACTGTGTATGGACCTAGAAGAACCAATTGGGTGTTTTGCCACAATACTACGACTGAGTTGGACACCTGGACTGCACCAGATAAAAACTGTAAACTTGAATGTCCCACCCTGTCACTTCTTAAAATCATTTTTTAAATCAGTGGATGGCACGGTGCCGCCGTTGTTAGCACTGCTGCCTCACAGCACTTGGGTCCCAAGATCAATTCCATCCTCAGGCATCTGTCTGTGTGGAGTTTGCATGTTCTCCACATGTCTGCGTGGGTTTCCTCCCACAGTCCAAAGATGTGCAGATCAGATGAATTGGCCATGTTAAATTGCCCATAGTGTTAGGTGCATTAGTTAGAGGGGGGGGGGGGGGGTGGGTTGCTCTTCGGAAGGTTGGTGTGGACTTGTTGGGCTGAAGGGCCTCTTCCCGCACTATAGGGAATCTAATCGAATTGCTCCAATTCACTCAATGGAACTAGATATGATGGAGTGTATTTACATTGTACATTTTGGAACTGATACCATATGTATTGAAATTGATCCTGAATGCAGTAGTTAATTGACCAAAGCTAGTCCCATTGAACTGTTTGATTTGTATCCTTTAAATCAACTTTTTATAGATTGACATAAAACAATGCTGGACTGTTAGATTACAGCAGCAACTAACCCTGCTTTTCATCAATAATTCCTGTTGCACATTTCCATTCTGAACCCTAAATCGATGGCTTCAACACATGGATGGAAACCTCAGCTGTGCTGTCTTGGTTACTGCATCTATTTTAAATTTCAAATCATAATTCTGTGGTTACTTAACAGTAACCATTGTTCCCTAACGTAATGGAATCAACATAGAGAGGTATAAATAATTTCTAATTCTGTTGGCAAGAATTCTGCCATTTTAATGCCAGTCCCATTCTCTTTGCCTTGCAAACACAATTTATTGGAAGACTTTTTCATTAGTAAAATTTTACCATCCTGGTCGGTGGTGGTTGTTTTGTTTTCGTTAGAAGTCCTACTGCTACATGCTGTTTTACATTCACCACGATGTCTTTTTTTTGCCAATACTTGTGATCACACTTAAAGGTGCAGTAGCTTTTAGACAACATAATTTGCATAAGTGGCCAATGTAACAAATAGTTGTCATATGATGACAGTCAAGTGTTACATGCTTCAGGTGATGACAATAATGATACAATTTTTGAAAGGTGTGAGTAAAAAGACAATATCATGTCTGCCCATCATGTACGATCACACTTCATGCAGCACCAGGGTCCTCGCTTTACACAATGCCTTACAAATCACATCTACTGTCTTTCTCTGAACGATAAACTACCAGAGAATGATGCCCAAGCATTAAGGGCAACAAGAGTTAATATTTTACAGGATGTTATATCAGTGACTACGCAATCGAAAATGCCCAGAGAATTATCGAGATTGAAATGATTTTGGAAACACACAATTGTCTGTAGGGTGTGTGTTTTATTTTGTATGCAGTGTTCAATGCTGAATTGTGATATTTCACTGCCAACAATTTCCTTTGGGTGCTCTTCCCAAAGCTGCTTCTTGTCCCTAGACAATTGCAGATTGTACCTTAACTGTGGAGAGACTTCTTTGAGCCATATCATGAGCACTTTTTCAAAACTTCATTCATCGGATAGGAGTAGTGTTTACTGCCCATGATTAGTAGCTCATGAGGAAGGGGTGGCCATCCAGTCATTATTTTTTGGATACAACTGACTCTTTGCTCAGGCATTTCAGAGAGATATGTAGAGTCTGCATGAGTAGAAAGCCAGAGTAGGTAAACATAATGTAAAGACCATATCTTTTTATTTTTCAACATTTTTGATTGTGGACTGAATTAGGAAAATGACTCACCCCAGATTGTGAAATAAATTGCTATACGTTTCTTTTTAAATTACTGGAACTAATTGTGAATCAGGTTTACAGTGCTGTTTTGTTCAATCAGTGGGGGAGAGTGTTTGAAGACAAGCCACCAATAGGGAGTGAGTATAAAGTGAGATTTGACCAACAACAAGTAGCTGATTTGATTCGAGAGTTGTGATCAGTTGTAGATGACAAAGTTCATTCGCCTGACAACAAAACTAGTTTGGCCTCTGGGTAACCAACAACTGGTAGGTGTGAACAATATTGGCAGCAGTTCAACCTTCTGGAAAGGGGAGGTGGTCTGTCTTTCTCTCCAGTAAAAGACCGACAGCCTGAACAAAGCCAGTTTATTTTCCCTCACCAGCTGCTGAGAAACACTGCAGTTCATGTGTCAATTCCATGCGCCTCCTGCAAAGAAGTTACAAGAACATGGAGAAGAGAGAAACAAAAACAGAAATTGCTGGAAACTCTCTCAGCAGATCTGTCAGCATCTGTGGAGATGCTGGGTCGAGTGACCGTTCCTCAGAATTGGCAAGCAAAAGATCTCTTTCAGCAACCCACATGGACAGAAGCCAATGAACTGCTTCCCCAGTTCTGTTATCAACCACCAATATGTTTGTGTCTGTCTCTTTGAGTGTGTATTGGGTTAGCATAAGGAGGTTACAGTTTAATGAGTAGAGTTACATGTTGGCAGCTCATCGATGTTTACCTATGGTTTGGAATCCATTTATTTGTAATGAATAGTAATTCTTTTCAAGTACAGGAACTTGGACTACGTTTTCCGTTAATCTGGTACAAAAAATATACAGGCAAATTTGTACTTTGATACTTTTATCAAATCTTTAACTTAGTAATAATTCTGAGAATAGCAGAGCTTAATTTGGACCATACTACCCCAGTGAGGCATGACAATAGCAAATTTCCTGCCCTAAAGGGCATTAGTGAACCAATGAGTTTTTTTTTATAACATTGCATTCATTTTATGATTGCCATTATTAATCCTAGCTTTTAAATCCAGAATTTTATTCAGTTAATTGAATTTAAATGCCACAGCTGCCGTGGTAAAATTTGAGGTTTTGTCTCTGGCTCATTAGCCTCATCTTTTAACATTCACATAATTGTGAGATCAGGCAGTGGTGTTCTTGGTTTAATGTCTCCTCGATAGGGTATTCTACAAACAGTGCTGCACTACAGTCTCTGCCCGGTCTGCATATTCAATGCTTGGACTGAGCTCACAAAACTTTGCAAGAGTTAGCAAGTGTGAAAGCAACTGAGCTGAATAAGTAACAGGAGCATTGGAGCAGGCAATACCTTTGAATTACTCATGATAACCACAATTATTTGATTGGGCTTCTTAAGTGTTTTTGTTAAAAATTGTCTCAGAATCTATGCAATTATTTCTAATTTTAGTTGCTTTAAATTGCAGATACATAGGAATATGACCAGGTCAACTCTTCCAAGAAACTATCCCACTTTAAATGAGACTATGACTGGTCCATATCCTAATTATGTTCATTCATCTACCTTGTTTTCATATCCTTAAATACTCTTGGCCAGGAAAAAAATGATCATTAATTTACCACTGTCAATTAAATGAGAATTGCTGCATTTATTTTCATGGAAGCAAGCTTCTCTCCACAGTTCTCTCATCTGTTACATCAAAATGTTTCTCCAACCTCTCCCCTGAATGGCTTGACTCCTTCTGCAGGTTAGGCCGTCAACATACTCTGCCCTCAACATTGTCCTCAACATACTCTGCAGCTAGATGGGTTTCCCCTCACCCACCCTATCAATTCCATTCAAACTCCTGAAAATGCAATCAAATTTCCTTTAACTTTATATATTCCAGAGAATATAAGTATCATTTATGTAATCTTACTTGCTGTGCCATGATCAAGAGGAGAGCAGAAGAAAGGAAGCTGAGAGAATTTGAAAGCAAAATGTTCCACCATATTGCATCAAGGAACTGAGGGATAAGGGGCAAGCATAGGACTGTGGGGTTGATGTCAGAGATTAGAAATGGTCATTTGAATATCTTACATACTTGAAGGGGCTGAATGGCCTGCTCACATTCCAATTGCATAGTTTCATCCCTAGGAGCTCTGATATATTGCCATCCTTGTGAATATATGCTGTATTCTTTCTTAGGCCAATCTATCATTGTGTCCAGCCTATGCTTAGTCCGAAATATGTCATCTAATCAGTGCTTTTCCAGCTGGAGCAGTCATAGAGTCATAGAGATGTACAGCATGGAAACAGACCCTTCAGTCCAGCCCATCCATGCCGACCAGCTATCCCAACCCCATCTAGTCCCACATGCCAGCACCAGGCCCATATCCCTCCAAACTCCTCCTATTCATATACCCATCCAAATGCCTCTTAAATGTGCCAGCCTCCACCACTTCCTCTGGCAGCTCATTCCATACACACACCACCCTCTGTGTGAAAAAGTTACCCCTTAGGTCTCTTTTATATCTTTCCCCTCTCACCATAAACCTATGCCCTCCAGTTCTGGACTCCCAACCCCAGGGAAAAGACTTTGTCTATTTACCTTAGACATGTCCCTCATAATTTTGTAAACCTCTATAAGGTCACCCCTCAGCCTCCGACCCTCCAGGGAAAACAACCCTAGCCTGTTCAGCCTCTCCCTATAGCTCAAGTCCTCCAACTCTGGCTTCGTCCTTGTAAATCTTTTCTGAACCCTTTCAAGTTTCACAACATCTTTCCAATAGGAAGGAGACCAGAATTGCACGCAATATTCCAACAGTGGCCTAACCAATGTCCTGTACAACCACAACATGACCTCCCAACTCCTGTACTCAATACTCTGACCAATAAAGGAAAGCATACCAAATGCCTTCTTCACTATCCTATCTACCTGTGACTCCAATTTCAAGGAGATATGAACCTGCACTCCAAGGTCTCTCTGTTCAGCAACACTTCCTAGGGCCTTACCATTAAGTGTATACGTCCTACTAAGATTTGCTTTCCCAAAATGCAGCACCTCACGTTTATCTGAATTAAACTCCATTAAACTTCTCTGTCCATTGGCCCATCTGATCAAGATCTGTTGTAATCTGAGGTAACTGTCTTCACTGTCCACTACACCTCAAATTTTGGTATCATCTGCAAACTTACTAACTGTACCTGTTATGCTCGCATCCAAATCATTTATGTAAATGACAAAAAGTAGAGGACCCAGCACCAATCCTTGTAGCACTCCACTGGTCACAGGCCTCCAGTCTGAAAAACTACCCTCCAGCACCACCCTCTATCTTCTACCTTTGAGCCAGTTCTGTATCCAAATGGCTAGTTCTCCCTTTATTCCATGAGATCTAACCTTGCTAATCAATCTCCCATGGGGAACCTTGCCGAATGCCTTACTGAAATCCACATCGATCACATCTACCACTCTGCCCTCATCAATCCTCTTTGTTACTTCCTCAAAAAACTCGATCAATTTTGTGAGATATGATTTCCCACTCACAAAAGCCATATTGACTATCCCTAATCAGTCCTTGCCTTTCCAAATACATGTACATCCTGTCCCTCAGGATTATCTCCAACAACTTGCCCATCACCGATGTCAGGCTCACTGGTCTACAGTCCTCTGGCTTGTCCTTATCCCCTCCCTCCTTCTTAAACAGTGGCACCATGTTAGCCAACCTCCATTCTGCTGGCACTTTACCTGTGACTATCGATGATACACATATCTCAGCAAGAGGCCCAGCAATCACTTCCCTAGCTTCCCACAGAGTTCTAGGGTACACCTGATCAGCTCCTGGGGATTTGTCCATCTTTATGCATTTCAAGATATCCAGCATTTCCACCTCTGTAATTTGGGCATTTTGCATGGTGTCACCATCTTTTTCCCTACAAGTCTATATCTTCCATATCATTTTCCACAGTAAATACTGATGCAAAATACTCATTTAGAATCTCCCCATTTTCTGCGGCTCCACACAAAGGCCGCCTTGCTGATTTTTGAGGGGTCCTATTTTCTCCCTCCTTACCCTTTTGTCCTCCTCCCCTTTATACTCCATTTCTGTAGATAGTGAAACCAAAATTGCTTTCGTCTTTTTGTTTTGGATATTATGTTTAACTATACATACATGGGTAGCACAAACTCTCTGGACTTCCACAATCTCTAGCCTTTCACCATTTAGAAAAATAAGTTCTGATCCATCTCTTTATGGTCGAAAATAAATGATCTTGTGTTGAAAGTATCTTTCATAATTTTACCACTCATTTGATCTGTAAATGTTTCTTTGTAATGTTATGGTCCCGTTCCTTCCTTGTTGTTATTGGCTTTCCATTGTTGTACCAAAGTTATTAATTGATACAGTGAATAGATGAGGACCCAACATCGACCCTTGTAGAACACAAGTAGTCACATCCTTCCAATTTGAATACACAATCCATTTTCAATCTAAATAAGAACTGAGAGAATTGCAGATGCTGTAATCAGAAACAGAAACAGAAGATGTTGGAAAAGTTCAGCAAGTCTGGCAGCATCTGTGCAGAAAAATCAGAGTTAACATTTCACATCCTGTTAAATACTACATATAAACTGAAAGAACAGTGGATGCAGTGGTTTTTATTTAGTATTTAACTCACTACCACATCTCTTCCAGTAAGCCCACCTTGAAGAGGTTCTGCTCCTCTCTCCGATAGGATTTCTGTTCCAATCTTTCTTCTTGCCCACCGCCATAAATTTTACTATCAGTCTTAGGGCTACATTCACATTTATCATTTTCTCCTTACCCCTTACACCCCCCCCCCCCCTATCTTCTGCATATAAACTGACATTTTCCTAGCTACCATTCAGTTCTGAGGAAGGGTCACTGGACCTGAAACGTTAACTCTGACTTCTCTTCACAAATATGGTCAGACCTGCTGAGCTTTTCCAGCAACTTCTGTTATTGTTCCAATTTCCTTCTGCCTGATGAAGTGGATAATTTACTTTGAGTTCTGTTAATTTTAACTTTACCTATCAATCTTCTATTTGGAGATGTTTAACATTGGGAGAATGAATGTTTCTGAATACTTAGAGATGTTAATTGCATCCATAAACATTCTCCTGTCTATTACTTCAGCTTCTTCCTCCAAAGATTCAGAAATATTCATTCACCGTGACCTAATGTCCTTTAGGGAAGAAAATCTTCCATCCTCATCTGATCTGATCTACATGTAACCCCAGATCCACAGCAATGTCATTGATTCTCAATTAGGGATGGGCAATAAGTGCTGATTTCTCCACGTCCCATGAATGATTTTTAAAAAAATGATCTACCCTTTACAAATCCATGTTGGCTGTTGCTATTCAATTTAAATTTCTAATAACTCTCAGTTGCTCTGACTTATTTGTAGACCCCATAGACATCTCCACAACAGATGCTAGATGAGCAGTTCTATAATTTCCTGGTTTGCATCTGTCACTAAAGTACACACACACATGCATGTATGTGCACATAACATGCACACACTCTTTTACATAGCATTATTTGCAATCTGTAATATAAAGGGATACTTCCTGAGTCAAGCTTTGAAAAATTATGGCTGAAGCAATTTACAATTTCCTCAATGCTTCCTTTAAATGTCAGGAATGGAAACCATGAGATCCTTGGGGTTTTACATTTACTGATCGATTTGCCTTTTCCTACACTGTTTCCCTGCTTCTGAAAATTTTAGTGAACTCAAATACTGAATGCTAAGCAACATTGTTAAATATCTATAGAATATACTAACAATCTCAAAATGCAAGACAAGAGTGAGTTAAAGGAATACATTTATGCCAAGTTCTGGGATGCAACAATAACATTGATGCTGTGGTAACACTCAGCTCTGATGACTTGTTGCCTCAAGAAATGCATCTGTCCTGTCTTGTTTCTGAATACTAAAAATTTTGCATCAAAATGCTCGGGGGGATTTCTCAAATTCTCAGTACTCTTACCTCCATTGAATTTCTTCCTGTCTATTAACTTTCTCTCTATGTGTGCTGCAACTGAACAGGGAATGGTTGAATCAGCTCAGCAGCATTAGTGTCCCTAATATAACCAGGTACAAGCTTCAATTATATTTAAATGGAATAACTTTGGTTCACTTGCTTCAAGCCCCATCTCCAAAATTTTCACCAGCTACTCTCAGTCACACTTTCATTCTAAAATCGGATGATCCTTGAACAGACACTTGTTTTCAAACTTCCTCCAATTATCTGAAAAATTGAGAGTTCTTCTAACTCTGGTCTTCTGTGCATTCTTTGTTTTCTTTGCCACTTCATTGCACCTTCAAATTGCTATGGGCTAAGCTCTGAGATTCCTTCCCTCAAACTCCATATCTCACAACTCCCTTGAAATACTCATTGAGCAATATTTCTTGGACTCAGTTTTAGAGCATGTTATTTTTCATCCTTCCTTAGTTGATTTTCTGTTTTTGTGTGATTACATATTTGTATAGTACCTTTGGGATGCTATATAATTAAAAGTTGTTTTGGGGAAGCAGTCCCTTTTATGTATATAGTTGATTATCCCTCTAGTACTGCATCCAATTAATCATCTTCTCATTTAAGCTGTGATACTGTGTTGTGTGGCGACCAGTATGGGACTGTGGATAGCACTATACCTGAATTACATGTGCTTGCATACATCTCACGACAAGTAAAAGATAAATTGCCATAGTCTTCCAGATCACAGGGCTGCTTTCCCTTTTGTGAGAGCTGATGGGTGGTGAGTTTCACCTTAAGGTCACAATGCCTCAGTTGAATGAAGAGATTGAGAGAAGAGTCTTTCATGGTAACCTCAACAAGTTTCAATTAGCGAAATTACTCTCTGGCCCAGAGGTTCAGAGACCAACTTTTCCATTCTAAAGTGGCTCAGATCAGCAGCTTTAACTTGACCAGCCTTAGAAAACAAGCTTGTGGTCTTTCAGTTCTTGTGGATACATTTGCTATTGGAGCTGGTGTTTTATGTTTTATGTGTATAATTGGACAAAATTTTATCAAAACTGTCCTGTAATTATTTTCAAAAGCAAGCTTCAGTTTCTACATATAAGTCTTGATGAAGATCATAAAATCCCTACAGAGTGGAAGTCCACACCAACTTTCCAGACAGCACCCCACCTTTTATCCTGCAAGCCTGCTTTTTCCACAGCTAACCCACACATTGTTGGACTGCAGAAGGAAGCCAGAGCACCTGGAAAAAACCCAAGCCAACATAGGGAGAATGTGCAAGCTCACCCTAGGGCAGAATTGAACCCAGATCCCTGGCACTGTGAGGCACTAGTGCCAGCCACTGTGCCACCCATACCAGATGCTCAGTGTTTTCTGCGTTGAGTCTCAGTAAGTGAAACATGATTTAACAGGCTTGACTGGAGAATCACTTAAGTACTGTCTGGATACATTTTCTTCCCACATTGTTTTCTCAGTCTTTTGGTGTTTTTATTTCCCATTTTTATTTTGATGTTGTAAGTGATCTATTCCTGCACTCTTGTTCTCTGCACTGATAGACCATCCATCTCCACTAGACTGTCGCTACTAAAGGGTAGGCAGTCAGATGTGTCTTCTGCTTTCAAAGTTTGTCACCATGACAAATTGCTGTTCCAGCTGATACTTTCTGTTTGACACTTAACACAGAAAGATGGTCTAAATTGCACATACACAGCACTTTAACAGTCAAAGCATTGTATTCAAGAAGCACTTTGATCATGATCACATTGCTGTAAAATAATAAAACCTGCAATTGTGAGCGGCACTTTTGATGTTGAATGTCTTTTTTTATTTCTTTTGTAACTCAACAGCAGCAACAATTTATATTTATATAAGCACTTTAGTGTTGTCAAATGTTCCAAGGTATTTCACAGCATTGCTTTAAATGAAATATGGCATTGAACCACGAGATGGAATGTAACTCCTCATTATGCCGATATCATATTTAGGGGCAGAATTCTACCAGGCTTTATACTGAATTTAAACTCAGAGTATTGAATGTTTGTTATGTCCTGTGATGTGATTTACCATTATAAAATGACTTGATATATTATGCTAATTTACTTTAAATTTTAGAATTACTTTCTTTCCATTTTGTGTCACTCGCTGAGGTTCAAAGAGAGAGCCAAATTACACCCAGATTCAAACCCTGCAATCAACCAAATAAAAACATACTCAGTGAAAGTGACACTTGTTGTCTTCTTACCCGCTTTAGTATTGTGTCCTTACTTTCACTGAAATATGATTAGGATTTGCAAATGCTCTATATCACTGTGCTTTGCTCCTACAATGTATTTCACCCAAAGACCTTCTGAAAATTACATTATTCTTTGTATAGTGATTGGAGCAAGGTTAGCCATATGGACATGATAGAATATGAGTTCTCTGATTGAGGCTGTTAACCTGTTCCAATCAGGGAGTCCTAGCTGACAGGCATAAACAGGAGTGTCAGGGGTTCTGTTCAAGCAGCTGGCTCTGAGCTAGCTGGGTCATGCACTCTTAGTGATTGGTTGTGGGTTGGTTCACTCCTTTCTGGATTGCTTCATAACATCCCAGCCTTAATGGGCAGCTGAATGGTCTATGAGCAAGATTCAATGTCACTCTGAATTGCTGAGACCTTCATTTTCCTGCTCCATCTTTGAGGGCTAACTAGTCTAACACAATGTTGAAACAACAAGAGCGTCATGACGTGTCAAAATCACTCATCCAGTGATGGCCTGCGAAGCCATCATTCTGCAGACAAGTTTCTTAGCTCTCAAAATGTATTAATTGACACCAGGTTTTTATTTATCCTACTGGTGAAAGTGGAAGTAAATAGATTGAAAGGTCACCTGGAGTGAACGGTCTTCAAGCTGTTTGCAATTACAATGTCAATTTAAATGTGAGCCATTAGGTATTCTGCAACTCCAGGCACAGGGATAATTTATGCCTTTTGGATGGGAAACAGGAGCTGCACCCATTTCTCTGTCACATATCCAACTTGGAGAGAGTGTCACGGGCTTAGAGTTTTGACAATAGTGTCCCCTGAATTGGCCTGGGACCAACCTGTTAGTGTGACAAAAGACCCTTGAACCCACAACTAAAATCAGAGGCCTTCTGGCTTAGGAGGAGACCCCAGTCACAGTAAAGTATACATCACTGAAAGGTCAGTACAACAGCTAAATGCCACTTGCTAAAGAAATATGATAAAATGTCAACAGTGTTAGGGTTAATGCTCTGGAAACAAAGGGGATTTTGGAGTGTTGGGGAAGGATAGAGAGAGGTCAGGGATGGGGGATATGGGCAAGGTTGTAGACCTTTGTCTGAGCCCTCACCCTACCACCTGAGGCACTGATGGTCTGTAGGCCTACCTGGAGAACTGGCACCACATCCTGCCACTGGGTGCCCATCTCTAGGAGATAAGTTGCCCCTCCCTGTCTTGTCATAAAACTGAAGAGCAACTGGAAAATCCTGGTGGGTCTCATTAATCCCAGGTTAGCATGGTTTTTAATCTGCCTAAAAACCTTTCACATTGTGAAGGAGGAAATCTTTCTGGGCTCCTAAATAGAGACAGGAACCAAATGACGACTGCTGGAGAGTCAGAATTGAAAAGGTTAGTGCTGGAAAAGCACAGCAGGTCAGGCAGCATCCGAGGAGTAGGAGAGTCAACATTTCACACACATTTCTGATGAAGGCTTATGCCCTAAATGTCGAATCTCCTGCTCCTCAGATGCTGCCTGACCTGCTGTGCTTTTCCAGCACCTCCTAAACAAAGACAGTCAAAATTGTAAGAGGCTGGAAACAAAGTTAGGAAAAGGGGAATGCTGGTCAGTCTCATAACTCCCCCAGAGATCCTGAAAATCATGTGTGTGTAGTCTCTGGGCTTTTCTGGAAAGAATATACGTCATTAGCCTCATTTGATGTCATTAGGTATGATCCAAAGAGTGCCTGAGATAAAATAGAATGAGGGAAATAGATGATGCATATATTTATTAAGGGTTAATTGTGTGCAAATTGATTGTATAGATATGGAAGCCAGTAATCATTGGGTGAGCTTTTTAAAAACAGTGCTAAATTGAAATAAAGCTCTCACTAAAAGTGTGGGCTTAGACTCTGCTTAAATACAGTTATCTTCTGGTAAACAGTACCATTCATCAGGCTAGACTTTGCACACCGGCAGGTTTAAAATGAGTGTATGTCTATGAATGCTGCAAAGATGTAATCTATAACTCTATCAAGGAAGATGAAACTTGACTGAATTATTTAAACTGGAATTTAGGCTTATCCTGTTCACATTGTAAGAACTGTGTAAACATTAATGAGAAAAGAAAATAACTCAAAATTTGTTTTGGCAATTGAACAATTATTACTCACTTTTGCTTGGACTTTTCTTTGCTTGTTTCATATGGACACCATTTTGTCCATATGAAACAAAATTTACCTTGGGTGTTATGGGATGAATGTACCACAATGCCTGCTATTTACTTCTACTGACTGCAATCAAACTGAATTACATAACTGCGCAGAACGGATGATAAATTGCTTATCATCTGTTTTAGGTCTCCCCCAAGATCACTTTCAACCCTCACAAATAAAAGACGGATATGACATCCCGCCTTTTTGTATGCTGAGAATAAACATGGCAAAACATCTCTACCATCACAAGCTATCGGCTTGTAGAGTCGGGATATGACCAGTGCAAAGACTTCCATAGAGACTTTAGTATCAAACTGGGTAATGTAAGATATATTAAAGGAAAGAAAGATAGGATTTAGTAAGGGAAAAACAAGCAAAGGACAGTTGTAAATAGAATTAAATTGTCCAATAATTGTTTCTGATTTTAAATGAGGAGGTACACATGTATCAGAGAAGCCTTAATTAATACAATATCACGCTGTCAAAAGTGTTCATAGACTTGAACTTTTTTGTGACGAGTTTCCTTTGGAATTATTATGCAATTCCAGAAATGTATCACTGCTTAATGCATCTGAAGAGTGAGTCAGACAGTGAGATAGCATTTTCCCAAAGTGGTATATTTCAGCAGCACCTTTCATAATCTCTCTGTAGTTGGTGACACATCTGCTTTTACCTGAAGTTGCCCTTGTATTTGTGCATAAGGAGCCCGATGAGCCCCATGATGACTATAACAATGTGTTTTGTACATTTACAGCATTTTGATTTTGTTCAATCTGCTTGAGTTTTTTGGCCTTTGAATCAGCCCTTCATTGTACAAGTATCTCTCCACTGCTGTGATCTCATTTGTAGAAAATCACCTGTGCTTTACCCACATCTAAATCTGTTCTGCTCACCCACATCAAATTCCACTCCACCCCTCCCCACCAAATATTTCAATATTGAGGTTAAACAGAAACCTTTCTCAGTATTCCCATTAACCAGATATATCAGAGAAAAATAAAGATTGCGTCTATCCGCACCTCAAACTTCATTCTAGTAACCTCACTTACTTTTTGACATTTGTTATTTACTGAGTAAGTTTGCGGTAACATATAGAATGTTGATTGTAAAAATGGAAAACCATATTCATAAAGCTCTTATAAAGTCATAGAATCCCTGAACTGTGGAAGCAGGCCATTTGTCCATTGAGTCCATAGTGACCCTCTGAAGAGCATCCCTCACAGACCACTGCATCCCTGTAACCCTGTATTTCCCATGGCTAACCTATCTTGCCTAGACATCCCTGTATGCTATGGGAAATTTAACATGGCCAATCCACCTAATCTGCGCATCTTTGAGCTGTGGGAAGAAACTGGAGCTCTCAGAGGAAACCCACGCGCACACAGGAAGAATGTACAAACTCCACATTATCTTCAATCTTACATTTTCATGACTTTTGCGAGGCATTGCATTGACTCCACGTCCCCTCACAGCGCTACACCACAAATAAGGAACCTTTTAATGCACATTTCAGTAATTTTTGTTAAAGTACAGTGGGTTCTGCTATAACGTGTATTTCTTCAGCACAAATTGGCTTTAAAGTGATTGAAGAATTTAGATTCTTATTTTTAGAATGTGAACTGTTCTTACCTGTATTGGCTATAACACAATTCCTGCCCCCATTAGTTAAAATAGCGCAGATATTGCGTGCTTTTCTTATAATGCGAGATCACACAACAACGGAATAATCACATTATATCAGAACCGACTGTATCTCCAATGACAACTGGTACTGGAATCATGTGAGAATTGGTCATGAAAGACCTGATATTGAATCTGAAATGACTTGCTATCGCTTCACTGAAGAAAGCAATGTCAGTAGCAATTGTGGCAGTTAATTGATCAGACTGCTACTTCCTTTGATGAAAATAATTCTCAATTGTCATCAATTTGTATTGCTTACTCTATCAATTTGTGTCTCCCTTTGTATGTCCTGCTTTTACTGCAGTAAAGTAATCATATGTGGTGAAGAAACAAAGGCAGACAAAATTGGATTAAAAAAGAACAACGAACAGTGGATACTGGAAAACTGAAACTAAAACAAAGTTCTGGAGAAACTCAACAGATCTGGTAGCATTTGTGGAGAGAGAAACAGAGTTAACACTTTGAATTTGGGATTACACTACTTTGGAGTCATATTGGGCAAAAAATGTGAGCTTTGTTTCTTGCTCCATCGATGCTGCTCGACTTAGTGAGTTTCTCTTGCATTTTCTGTTTCCATTTGAAAAGAAATTTGGTTCCCTTTGGTCATTTGTGAAATAACTCCTGAGCTGAAAATGTGTTGCTGGAAAAGCGCAGCAGGTCAGGCAGCATCCAGGAAACAGGAGAATCGACGTTTCAGGCATAAGCCCTTCTTCAGGAAGAAGAAGGGCTTATGCCCGAAACATCGATTCTCCTGTTCCCTGGATGCTGCCTGACCTGCTGCGCTTTTCCAGCAACACATTTTCAGCTCTGATCTCCAGCATCTGCAGATCTCACTTTCTCCCGTGAAATAACTCCACAGAGGCTGGTATCCCATCACCAAGTCACCCTTTATTTACGTGTGGAAAGTCCTTGATCCTGGTTGAGCTCCCTCAGAGCCAGCTTACAGGGTGAGCAGAACCTCTTTTAATTTGTCAGCCAATGCTCCCCGATTGGACCAGATTAACAGACTCAATGAGGGAACTCATATTTTATGATGTCTACCTGGCTGACCTCATCATAATCAATACAGTTTGAAATTATTATTGCAATAACCACTCTGAGATGTTCCAGATGATGCATGTGGAAAACAAATACAAGGAATAGAATCAGAGAGTCATTCAGCATGGAAACAGACGCTTCAGTTCAACTCATCCATGCTGACCAGGTTTCCCAAGCTAAGCATCAGGAAGATGAATACACAGCCTCTTACTGCAGAACCTGTTGAATGGTTGACCTGGTAAATGGAGAAAGTAGTTCCCTTCCCTTCATGCTCTAACTCATGGCCCCCATTCGTGACATTTGCTTCAGCCATTGAGACAAACACTGAGACAGGCCCAGTGTAATATTGTGAGCTATTAGTTGGTGAAGGGGAACAAAAAAACAATCAGTTCTCCATTCTTTTAGGTTCAATTCTTACATTCTGTTTTCAGTCTTTTAGTAACCAGGGAGATATTTATGTTTGTGGGGTGGGTTTGGTTAGAGACTGTTGTGGCACAGCAGTGGCATCTCTACCTTGGAGGCATGAAACCAAGGTTCAAGTCCCACTTGTTCCAGAGGTGTGTAATAACATCTCTGAACAGATTGAATGGAATGTAATTTTTCTAGGGGAGGGGGGCAGGGAGCATTTGGGGGAACTGGTGTACAGAATTATAAGTCAAAAATCTTATTAATGCATTTCTTTATTATTCGGAAGACTCCTGTTGTTTTCTAATGCTTTTCCATTGCTATCTCTGCTAAGCATTTCAAAATGCAGTAATACTGTTAGACAAGCCCAGCTGTTATTCCCAGAGCTGGTGAGGAGGTTCCAAGCATTCTGCTTCTAACCGTGTTTACAGCCACTGCATTATGCATACAATTAAGTTAACCCATGTTTACACATTCCAAAATCACAGTTCACAGAACCAAATGAACACTTCAGTGAATATTCACTTGGTATAAAAAAGCCGTTTAAGAATATCAGCCCAGACGTCACAATTGGCAGTGAGTGAACATTTGTCTTTCACCAAGTTTACAGATTCTGTGGGATTTCATATTGCAATCTGCAGCGTTTTGAGACAAAACTGTATAGATTAGATTAGATTAGATTAGATTACTTACAGTGTGGAACCACTGTTCTCAGGGTATCTGAGATCTCTGTTAACACAGTGGGTTTCTTCCACATTGATTTGAAGCATTCTACCTAAGACCACACAATTTGACTATGAAAGGCTTTGATGGCAATAATGCAGAAAGCAGAAATTCCAAAAAAATGTCAACTAAGACACTAGTCCGTGACCACTTGCAGCGCAGTTCATAGAATCCCTACAGCGTGGAAACAGGCTATTTGTCCCAACAAGTTCAGATCGACCCTCCAAAGAATAACCCATTCCCTTAATTAAGGCACTTAACCTATACATCCCTAGACACAAAGGGCAATTTAGCGTGGCCAATTCACCTAACCTGCATGTCTTTGGAATGTGCGTGGAAATCAAAGCACCCGCAGAAACCCCATGCAGACTCAGGGAGAATATGCAAACTCCACACTGTTGCCCGAGGCTGGAATTGAACCTAAGTCCCTGGCATTATGAGGCAGTGCTAAACACTGGGCCATCCTGCCTTGACTAGAATATCCTATTGAAGTTTGTCATGTGTGCGACGAAGCATGTAATACAGTGAAGTCAAGCAGCATCTCATGCCAATTTGGCACAGTTGCATGTTTTGAACTTTGCAGATCAGGGAAGCCCTCTCATTTAATCCTTCTCAGTCTTCATGTTTTTAGCTGCAGAGAGAGTCTCTCCACTATTGTCATGTAAAAACATCACCATGACATTCCCAACCTACTGCTTTTGATATTCCTTTGCAGATACAGAGTTGGTGGAAGAATTGTTTTCAGTAATATTGGGAGGTGTTATGAAAGTTTTCAATTTACAATGGATTGTTATTTGATCTTGACAGGAAAGTCAGAGCAGCTGGAAGACATATGAAGGAAAAAAAAACACCTGCTTCAATTTTGGAAGCTATTGTTGCAGTTCCTCTTGAGCAGTCACATGACTTGTAGATGAGGCAGCAGAAAGGGGACTTTATGATCTGAAGGAGGAGGGTGCTCTTAGTTTAAGGCCCTACCCATCAAGTGTCATTTGAGAGCACTTTTGCGACCCCCTCTAAAGCAAATGAGCAGGATCTGATGAACTGACATTTCACAAACATAGATGGTCAGAGAGGATATTTGAAGATGCATTCATAACCCCCATCACCTCATGTGACATCATTGAACTATTTTCTACACCACAACCAGGTCCTCAGGGTGAGATGCCAGAAACTGAACCATGGATACCTGCAGCCATTCCTTTTACAAGGTGTATTTTGAGGATCTCCGAGCACAATGGTTGTAAACCTGGAAGCCCTCTCGATGTCCTATTGCTCTTTCCTCACCAACCAAGTCTTTCCTAAGATTACCATATGCTCACACACCTATGTACACATGTATATTTTTCCATTTGTACATTCTTACACTTGCACACTCTCATTTTCACACACACATGTTCAGATGTTCACACACGCACATGTTATCTAATGCATTTACACACGTCATGCTTGCACATTCACATGCACAAGCTCACACATTCACTTTGAGCTGCATGCTAAAATCGTGCAGAAGAGCAAATAACACTAAGTTTGTGTTATCCAGGAGAGGACTAGTTGTGCAATGCAATATCACATCTAGTCAAAGCTTCTGCTGTTAGTCTGTACAAGGGTATGCAGCATCATGTACAGCAAACAAAATAAAGGGAACAGTAGAAAAGATGGAAATGAATGAGAGAGGGGAAGGTGAAAAAGAAATTAATTTTTCAACGATGGCTACAGTCTAAAGGAATGAAATTTTAAAATTAAAAAAAAAAGGTTTTTCCACATCAGGGAAGATTTTCTGCCAGTAATTGAGACTTGTTGCACTATTAAAAATTCACTCACACTTCAGTGGCGAAGCCTTAGCCTTTTTTGTGTGTTTAGTGAGCAACAAATGGATAAATATTACAATTTGACATCCATCATTTAAGAGACTGGTGAGTCTTAATATGATTCCAGCTGACGGCAATATTGAATAAAACAGATTTCAGTGTGAAATCTGTGTTGATACATCATGAAAGTGGATTGCTGTTGGAGTCAGCCATTGAACTTATGTGCATACAAAACTACCAATGTCCTTTTTGGAAAAGGACATATGTTTATTGCATAAAAGAAAGAAATGTATTAATTTAGAAAAATATCAACAAACAGAAAAACTATCAATCCTTTTCCTAACAATATTCTTTACAAACTTTAAACCCAATGAAGTATCCCTTCTATCTTAAATCCATAATTTTCTGATTACCCGATGAGTTCACAAACATTTTCATTTTGTGACTTTTTATATATTCACCAGATACGATTCCTACCATTAATGTGTCTCTTAAAGATACACAGTTACTTTACTGAGTTTTTCTAAATGATCTTTAAGAAGAAGCTTGGTTTACTTAGACTGCTGAAACAATTTAAAAACTTCTTTCCAGCTCTAAATGGTTGATCAGCCGCATTTGAAAAACTGTCCTTCTAGAGTCAGGAACTGTTGTTTTCAACTGAAACTAAATTGTGGCCCCAGTCTGTCTTCTGTATATAATAAAATGTTAAATTTGTATGCATCTCATCAATGAATTCCCTTGATAGATCAGCTAGTTATTTAGCTTAGGTCATATGCTGTCTTGGAAACAATGTTTGATGTTCACTGTTCAAAAATGACTTTCTGACCGCTTTTTCTTAAAACTTTCAGTCACAGGATTAAAGCCAAAAATCCATTCACCTCTACTTTAACATAAACTTAAAAATGAAAATAGCATCTCCAACCATCATCAGCTTTGGGGAAGGAATTTTGAAAGCAATTCCTGATATTCACGATTACTCCAAGTATGTAGCCACCATGATGATGATGAGCACTGTTAGCCTCTCCTGTATTCTTGCTCCTAAATCTTGGTTACTTATTTGTATGAGGTAGAAACAAAAATCAAAAAATAACATCTGCTTCAGGCCCGTGACTGTTAAGAATGAGTTCAGAAAATTTTCACAACAGTCAGAACAGAAGAGAGAATTGGCAATGACTTAGCACAGAAAATAGTAGAAGTAAGAAGTCTGTGATTTGTTATCAAGTCCAGGGATGCCTCACAGCCCTCACAGTCCATTTTCAATATTTGTTTAACCCTCTCGGACATCTTAAAATGAGCCTGGGAATGAGGGGCAGATTTTGAGTGATTCAGTGAGGCCATTATGAGTTTTTTTTCTGATGGTTGGCTCTTCCTTCCTACATCTCAATCACCAAGGAAATACATTTTTATGAATCAGTGTAAAATCTGTGGGAAAATAGTCTTTGGGAATTTTGTAGACTTAGGCACTTTGTGTGTTTTTGTCTGAATTGTAGTGGGACAATATTCAAGGAACAAAAGCTCTCACCCTGTTACTAAAGGATTGTATGTGTTCTCGTTCTCACTTAAGTCAGAAATGTATTTAAAGGCCTTGTTTATGAATGACTTGATTTTTGAAATACTTGTTAATCATTGACCATCTGAATTCCTTTCTGAACATATTGAAGATATTTTTTGACAATTATCTTCTGTGATCAGTTGAATTCCAGACACCTTCAGAAACCTTGATTTGTAATTTCCAAATGTGAAAAGCCTTGCATTTCCTTTGTGATTTGATATTTTTAGTTACAGAAAGAGAATCTTATTGGGTTGGAAAAAGTGCAGATTCCTGTCACCCATATAACTGCTAGGAGAAAGTGAGGACTGCAGGTGCTGGAGATCAGAGCTGAAGAATGTGTTTTTGGAAAAGCGCAGCAGGTCAGGCAGCATCCAAGGAGCAGGAGAATCGACGTTTCGGGCATAAGCCCTTCTTTAGGAATGAGGAGGGTGTGCCAAGCAGGCTAAGATAAAAGGTGGGGAGGAGGGACTTGGGGGAGGGGCATTGGGAATGCGATAGGTGGAAGGAGGTTAAGGTGAGGG
>NC_057744.1:26052716-26061460 GCF_004010195.1 Chiloscyllium plagiosum | reverse complement strand
CCTCCCCTTCCTAGACCTCTCCATTTCTATCTCGGGCGACCGACTTAACACGGACATTTACTATAAACCGACCAACTCCCACAGTTACCTAGATTACACCTCCTCCCATCCTGCCCCCTGTAAAAACGCCATCCCATATTCCCAATTCCTTCGCCTCCGCCGCATCTGCTCCCAGGAGGACCAGTTCCAATACCAAACAACTCAGGTGGCCTCCTTCTTCAAAGACTGCAATTTCCACCCAGATGTGGTTGATGATGCTTTCCACCGCATCTCCTCCACTTCCCGCTCCTCTGCCGTTGAGCCCCATCCCTCCAATCGCCACCAGGACAGAACCCCACTGGTCCTCACCTACCACCCCACCAACCTCCAGATACATCGTATCATCCTTCATCATTTCCGTCACCTCCAAACAAACCCCACCACCAAGGATATATTTCTCTCCCCTCCCTTATCAGCTTTCCGGAAAGACCACTCCCTCCGCGACTACCTCGTCAGGTCCACACCCCCCAACAACCCAACTTCCAATCCCGGCACCTTCCCTTGCAACCGCAAGAAATGCAAAACTTGCGCCCATACCTCCCCCCCTCACTTCCCTCCAAGGCCCCAAGGGATCCTTCCATATCCATCACAAATTCACCTGCACCACCACACACATCATTTACTCCATCCGCTGCACCCGATGTGGTCTCCACTACATTGGGGAGACAGGCCGCCTACTTGCGGAACGTTTCAAGGAACACCTCTGGGACACCCGCACCAACCAATCCAACTGACCCGTGGCTGAACACTTTAACTCGCCCTCCCACTCTGCCAAGGACATGCAGGTCCTTGGCCTCCTCTATCGCCAGACCATGGCAACACGAGCCTGGAGGAAGAACACCTCATCTTCCGCCTAGGAACCCTCCAACCACAAGGGATGAATGCAGATTTCTCCAACTTCCTCATTTCCCCTTCTTGACCTGCAATCTTCTTCCCGACCTCTCCTCCCCCACCCCCTGTCCGGCCTATCACCCTCACCTTGACCTCCTTCTACCTATAGCATTCCCAACGCCCCTCACCCAAGGCCCTCCTCCCTACCTTTTATCTTAGCCTGCTTGGCACACCCTCCTCATTCCTGAAGAAGGGCTTATGCCCGAAACGTCGATTCTCCTGCTCCTTGGATGCTGCCTGACCTGCTGCGCTTTTCCAGCAACACATTTTTCAGCACCAATATAACTGCAGCCAGTTAAATAATGCTCAAGGCTTCAATAAATAACAAATGGACAATGTGTGTGAGAAGGTTTTGGATGCAGGAAGGATGGGTTTAATTGAGAACAAAGGTTGCATTGAGAGTTAAAACCAACCCTGTGATTCATTCAGGTATTTTGAATGATTTTGGAAACGTTGAGCAATGCTTGAGATTTATGAGTGTGGACAGAGCCCTAAATCACAATTAAATGCTAACCTTAACTCACTGCAGGCTATCTACTGAGCAGAGTGAGAGCAGTAGGATGATACTGGTGAGAAGCGACTGAAACTCATTAGCTAACATTTGCCCTGAAGTTATATGGTATCTTACAGCAAGCACTGTCACACCAGCGTGTGTCTGCTTTTTTCTCCCCCCACCCCCGTAGAATGTATTGAGATATTGTTAAACTTACATCTGTGTCCTAAGCAGCAGGGAAGATATTGTTTTTTTTAAAAGTTTTACATTTGCTGATTTCATTTCTACTGTATGACTAGTTATAAGAGTATTGCAAAAGAAAAGAATGCAAAGATGAAGAAACAGATTTTCAAAGTTGAATGCATGGCAAAGGAAATTGTCATTTTCTGACTTCTTTTAAAATCCTTGCAGGGCTTTTGGGTAGAATCTTCTCATCAGCTTTCTAGAAATGTTTCTGCGCTTCAAGTTCACCATTGCGTCTTCACCATAGTAAGTCAAGTGAAAGCTCTGAGCTCAGAGCCAATGAGAAACTCAGTTTAGATCTGCCTATAATCTGATTAGCCACTTCTTTCTGCTAAGTGCAGCCTGAAATAATATTTTTGAAGCTGTACCACAAAGTCATTTGTGCAGAACTAATTTATTGGAACAGAGAAGAGTTTTCATTTTCCAGTCGTTGACTGTTGACCACAAGCTGTGAATGTGTTCAGCTGAAAACTTTCGGCTCTTAGCCCTCACTCTCTTATCAAATGCATTAACAGCTCTCTTTCACTGTTGCATAGTAATACAGTCTATAATTAGCAACACTTCTGTCTGCAGATATGGAACACCTCACTTTAGTCTTCCATGTCAACTACATCATGATAATCCCTGTTAACTAACTCCCTAGTCACAGTTTACCTCTAATAGAGAAAGGATGCAAATTTCTTTGCTTGTATTATATGAAGAATTAATGAAGATAAAGTAGATCTATTTGTGTTAGTGCAGTAGTTGAGTGGAAACACTTTATAGGAAATTCATATTCAATTATAGAGCCATCCATAGTTTATGTAATAAGTTCCTGTTAAATATATTATATACACATTTGTGTAGCCAAACATTGAACTTAATTCAACCCTATTTCTCTCAAAAGTGTTTCAGTCCTGTAAGAACTATAATTAAACTCCAAAAGCATGATTAATTCAAATTATAGAACATTCTACACAGTGCTAAGATTTCAGGTTTCATTTCATTTTCTCCAATTTCTTCTCAGAATGTTGATGTTTCTGACAATGTGAGCATTTATTGAAGCACTGCAGCACTTTTATTTTTCATTCACAGGATGAGGCTGTCGCTAGCAAGTCCAGCATTTATTGCTCATTCCGAATTGCACAGAGGAGCAGTTAAGAGTTACTCAAATGGCTGTGGGTCTGGACATGTGGCAATAGTGCTCCCGTAATGATTTTAAATGAAGAATTATAGACTTGTGAGCCAGCAATAATGGAAAATGCAGAGGCAATATTCGGGATGCTGCAGACATCATGGTTTTCATGGAACATTGCATGTAATGGTAGTAGCTGTTTGAGAGAGGGAGGTTCTGTCAGCATAACTTTAGTAATTTGATGCCGTGAATTGCTGCAATTTTCATGTACAGTTGTTGGAGGAGTTGGATGTTGAATGCAGGTCAGGGGGTGCTGATGAAGCAAATTGCATTGGCATGAATTGTGTTGACCTTGAATGTTGCTTCAGCTGCACTCAGGAGTTGAGTATTTCATTATACTCTTGATTTGAACTTCATGGTTGATGAACAGGCACTTAGACAACAAGAGCTCAGCCCCTTGTCATCGGAATCCCAACTATAAGACCAGGCCAAATGCTTTGGTACACTTTGGCAAGTAACTCAGCTCCTGATCTCTGTGATAAGATTGTGCCTGAGGACAATGGAAGTGGGGGGATTGGCTGCTGTGGTACCTCAAAGGGAGAAAACTTGACTTTCATTTGTTATGGATGATCATTGCCTTTCATTTATATGGCACAAAAATGATAGCTGCTTGTCAGCCCAAGCCAGAAGCTTTTCTTGATCCCAAAGCTGGATGGCCCTGGGCCATTTTATTGTTGACAGGATTGCTAATAAAACTTAAAACTCTGGAATTATCTGTGAACATTCCCATTCCTGAAAGTATTATGATTGAAGGCCACTGTAAAAAAACAACTAATTATTCCATGAGGAATTCTTGAAGTGATGTCCTTGGGCTGCTATAACTGACCATCGTTTTTAACTATGACTCGCGCTTCCCAATATTTATACCATTATAATTGTTTTTGTTTAATTTGCTGGGACTTCCTGTCTGCCATGATTTTTTCCAATAGAATCCTGACAGTGTGGAAACAGGCCATACGGTCCAACAGGTCCACACCGACTCTCCAAAGAGCATCCCACCCAGATTCACCACCCCATCCTTATAACCCTGCATTTCTCATGGCCAATCCACTGAACCTACACATCTCTGGACTGTGAGAGGAAACCCATGCAGACACAGGGAGAATGTGCAAACAGACAGTCGCCTGAGGCTAGAATTGAACCCAGGTTCCTGGCACTGTAAGACAGAAGAGCTAATGACTGATTCAGTGTGCCATGGCTGCCTTCATCTCCCCCTTTCATAGTTATCTTCTATGTCCATGAAAGGATGCAATTCTTTCCTGCAGAATTTTTTTTCCCTCACAAAAACTTGATATGTTTAACCTGAGGGTCACCATGCCTCAGATGAGGAGAGGGACTGAGAAGTAAGGACCTTCATGGTAACCTTCACCGATGTGGGAATTGAACCAGTGCTGTTGGGATTATTCTACATTAGAAACTGCATGTCCAACCAATTGAGTTAACTACGTCTGCACGTCATTATAACAGAGACTAGCAGGATGTGTGCTTCTCATCCTGTGCATAACTAGATGGGAAAAGAAAGAAATACATTCATGAGCAGAACATCACTTTGGCTGCAGCAAAAGAGTTTGAGATGGACCAGAGTTGGGTGGCAGAGACTTACTAACCAGTTTCCTGCACAGGCCCAGTGTTTAAGTAACAATGTCTGGGGATAGAGTTGGCCTCCAACAATAATTTGAAAGTGTTTTAAGGGTTTATTTGGAGGTTAACATGATTTGAATGGGAATGATTGCAGAAGGGGGAGTTCTCATCATTTCAAAGACGTCTCCTTGATTACATTCTAGGGTTCATAGCAACCGATCTGATTTTAACCAAAATAATTAGTTCTTCTAATATGCAGTTGGTGAGGAATTTACTTCAGCTTAACCATTAATAATGAAGGAATTAATGGGGAAGCAAAATTAGGTTGCAAGGAAGGAATCTCTTGATTTAGTCTGATTTAATATTTTAGTCTTTTACCTCTGTCCTTGAGAGTCTCAATTTTAAAGACTTCATACAATAAAATTCAGGAAATCACAGAGAAGATTCATAACTTAAATAGTTAATCATTAACAGGTAATTAAGCTTCTTTTCAAAGCTTCTAATTCACCTGAATTTAAAATGCATTTATGAGTAAACCAACTGAAGGACTTGTGGGCAATTATATTCTATAGAATTTAAGGGAGATTAATCAGTGAAGTTACTTATATTTTTCATTTCCTCTTCGCATTGTTGAGCAACAAGTCAGTAGTAAAACACATTATGGTTTTGTTGCTGACATCAGAAAGGACCTGACTAAAAACTGTCTTAAAAATTGCATTACTGTTTTAAAATTAGCTTTCGTCTGATTTGATTAATGATTTTGCTTGACTTGCTGAACAGTAGTTTAATTCCTCTTAACTTCTCCAGGTTACTGCTTTTAAATACATCAAGAATGTTTTTGTAATGTGCAATGCTGATATGAAAAGAAGTGTTCTTAGTTCTTCAAGTTGTATTGATGTCTGGACGATTTTGACAAAAGACAAAGTAGGATGAATGAAAACTTGGACAAACATTCTCCTCAAAGCAAGCACTGCTTTAGATGTTCATTTGTGACTGCATCACCGGGTTGCAAATCAGTACCTCTTGCCCACTATGTCTATTAACACATTTGAAGTTGATGACTGTAGAGTTTGAATTCTCTTTTTTTCTGTTCTTGTCTCTGTGGGCTGGATCTAGTCATCACCATGGCATCCTGTCAACAGCTGCCAAAGTCATCAAAGGGTGCGCAGGGGTTTGACCTGCTCCAGAGATCCATGGAACCCACAGTGGCCTACTTTGAGTTGCAGTCATGTGATTGGTTGCTGCTAAGGCAGCCATCTCTGTCAAAGATGACCATGCATCCCCCAGGACTACAGGCTAATCAGAAGGCTGGCACTTTAGTAACCACAAAGTGCCACTAGAAGTAGTAGACACTGTTGAGATAACCCCATGGAAGAAGAGAAAGCTGTGGATCGATCCCGGCCTCCCACATTGGCAGGTTGGGTCTGGGTTACCAACACCAGTCAAGCAGATCCTGGCAAAGGGATCTGAATGGGAATTGGTGAAGGCAGACCACACAGTTGCTGCAGTAATGGCTATTGTCACTGGGTGGTCACCTTGTATGATAAAATGCCAGTGGTGGTGGGAAGAAGCACTTAATTTGCTTTCACATTGACTTAAAGTACAATTAGGTAAAAACAATGACTGCAGATGCTGGAAACCAGATTTTGGATTAGTGGTGCTGGGGTCTGGATTAGTGGTGCTGGAAAAACACTGCAGTTCAGGCAGCATCCGAGTACTGCTCCTCGGATGCTGCCTGAACTGCTGTGCTTTTCCAGCACCACTAATCCAGAATTAAAGTACAAATAGATGGGTAAGCAGTTTGCCACCTTCTCTGTGACTCCTAAAATGGCAAAGTGAAAGTGGACCAGGCACACCTTGCCTTTCTGTGCCCTTTTCCATATCACCCACCTCCCTCCTCGCTCATTCCCAGCTGGCTGACAAAATCCAGCCTGCCTTATCTCTCCAGCTCAATCTCTGATACAGTTTTCATCAGACGTTTGGCTATGGGTCTTTGGGCAGCTTATAGTTTAATAAATTGGGGAGAGCAGAAAATCCATTCTTTTCTGTGCCAACATTAAGAAAAAATAGAATTGTTTAAAAAGACGACTGAATTAAGCATTCTGCTGCAGTCCTGCTGCGTTAGATATTACAACAAGGAGAAACCTTTCTTGACCATTTTCAAAATGAAGGTGATTGGAGTACAGACCAGTAACGTAGTCACATTATTGATCTGGTCTTTGTCCCTCTCTTTTGATCCAACTTACAACTTTATTGTGTCTTCAACAAAGAAAAAGTTGGCTGTTGTGCCCTGGAGATGCTCAGGGTAGAGACAAGCAAAATTAATGCAGTGAGCAGAACTGTAGGTGAATAGACAATTCAAGAAAGATGAAGTAACAGACTTTTGGGGAGAAGTTTTAAAACCTCCAGATGAAGCAACTACAAGATGGCAGCACAGTGTACTGTCCCTAGACTAGAATGATCCCAGCTAATGTTCTGGTTAAAATCCCAGGTTCAAATTGCAACATGGCAGAAGTTGTATTCAATTAAATACAGCTGGAATATAAAGCTAGCCCCAGTAATGTTGACCATGACACCATGCTCCATTACCATAAAAACCCAATTTGTTTTCCTCATATTGTTTAGAGAGGAAATCTGTACAACCGCATGCCTCAATCTTAGCTGCCTTCTGAAAAAGAATTAGCAAGCCACTCGATTGTAGCAAATAGAGTTGAAATATTCCTTAAAATAAGAGGAAAAAAGCTAAGAGCCCTGCTGCTTTCTTTGGAACAGACAAAAGTGGATCAACAGGAGTTGAAAGTTGGACAGTGGACAAATCATGAGAATGAAGAAAATCAAATGACTGCTCTATAGGGGGCACGGTTGGGGAGTGGGATGAAAATCTATTTCGACCTAGCAAGTTTTATTGTGGAAAATAAAAACTGGAACCAAGCAAAGTAAGCAACCAATAACATTTATTGAATTAAGTAGAAAACTGCATTCTCGAGGTTTCACTGTTAAATTGTAGTTTTAAAAAATAATTTTAACAAGATTAAGGGAGAACCTAAATATTGTCAAGAAATTTGAAACGTAAATATTATATTAACATAATGTGAACATATCCACCAACAAATAAAAAATTGCACTTTCAGGGTCAGAGGTTATTCAACAATAATCAGCAGCTCATAAAGCCATAGAGTCATATAGCAGGGAAAATTAGGAAGCTAGGAACACATCCCTACATCTCAAGGAAGGTGGAATGATTTTAAGCATTTTGTCATGAAGCTACAAGAGTACAAAGAGCATTCTTAATAAATTTATTGATTTCTAATTGAACACGCCTGGAGGGACCACAATGTGCACGCTCTGGATGAGCTCGATACCCTGAGAATATCTTCGAGAATTCCACCTCTTACTGCACATATGCAGATTTCAGAAGATCACCAGTTTAACAGGAGTTATGCATGTAACCAACACCATGCCATTACAAACAGTTCAATAAATGCCAGGCGATGACATATGAAGCCAGTTTCACAGCATTTAATATGATTTGTTTGAGAGAAGAACCACAGAATCCCTACAGTATGGAAGCAGGCCGTTTGGCCCATCAAGTCCACACTGACGCTCTGAAGAGTTGAAAAGTGTGGTGATGGAAAAATACAGCAGGCCAGGCAGCATCCGAGGAGCAGGAGAATTGACGTTTCGGGCATAAGCCCTTCTTCAGGAATGAGGCTGGTGTGCCAAGCGGGCTTGAGGGTGAGGGTGATAGGCCGGAGAGGGGATGGGGGTGCAGAGGTCGGGAAGTAGATTGCTGGTCAAGAGGGCGGTGCTGAATCCGTGGGTTGGGACTGAGATAAGGTGGGGAGAGGGGAAATGAAGAAGCTGGAGAAATCTACATTCATCCCGTGTGGTTGGAGGGTTCCTAGGTGGAAGATGAGGCGCTCTTCCTCCAGGCGTCGTGTGGCCAGGGTCTGGTGATGGAGGAGGCCAAGGACCTGCATGTCATTGGCGGAGTGGAAGGGGGACCTAAAATGTTCAGCCACGAGGTTGGGACTGAGATAAGGTGGGGAGAGGGGAAATGAAGAAGCTGGAGAAATCTACATTCATCCCGTGTGGTTGGAGGGTTCCTAGGTGGAAGATGAGGCGCTCTTCCTCCAGGCGTCGTGTGGCCAGGGTCTGGTGATGGAGGAGGCCAAGGACCTGCATGTCATTGGCGGAGTGGAAGGGGGACCTAAAATGTTCAGCCACGAGGCGGGTTGGGTTGGTTGGTGCGGGTGTCCTAGAGGTGTTCCCTGAAATGTTCCGCAAGTAGGCGGCCTGTCTCCCCAATGTAGAGGAGACCAC
>NC_057744.1:25981923-26049272 GCF_004010195.1 Chiloscyllium plagiosum | reverse complement strand
ACGAAGGACCCGATACCCAGCATGAGCAAAACCAATGTAGTGTATAAAATCCCATGCAAGGACTGCATAAAACACTACATAGGACACACAGGAAAACAGCTAACGGTCCGTATCCATGAACACCAACTAGCCACGAAACGACAGGACCAACTATCCTTAGTAGCCACTCATGCAGATGACAAGCAACATGAATTCGACTGGGACAACACTACCATTATAGGGCAAGCCAAACAGAGAACAGCCAGGGAATTCCTAGAGGCATGGCACTCATCCACAGATTCAATCAATAAGCACATCGACCTGGACCCAATATACCGGCCACTGCAACGGACAGCTGGAACTGACAACCGGAAGCTGCAGATTCAAACCACTACAAATGGCGGAGGAAACATCACAGAAGCGCTTCACAGGAGGCTCCCAAGCACTGAGGATGTAACCGAGACAGGGGACGAAACGTCTACAACACAAATTCCCAGCTCGGCGAACAGAACCACAACAACGAGCACCCGAGCTACAAATCTTCTCACAAATTAGTTTTTTTGGCCATGTTAAATTGCCCATAGTGCTAGGTGCATTAGTCAGTGGGAAATGGGTCTGGGTGGGTTACTCTTTGGAGGGGTCGGTGTGGACTGGTTGGGCCGAAGGACCTGTTTCCACACTGTAGGGAATCTATCTAACTGTGGAAGATGGGTTTGTGCTAATAGTTCCTTACAACACTAATTTACACTCTCAGTAAGGTCAAAACCTGCTGCATAGAGAGGCAAGATATGGTGTGGAGGCTTACCGTCCTACTCCTGTAAACTTCCTAACAACAGGGTCAAATATTACAGTGATAGATCAGATGAATCAATTGCCTTACAGGATCAGAAATGCAGCAAGAAATAGGGCCAAATGAAAAGGAAGAACAGTATCAAGAAAACTTTACTTCATGGCAAATCAAGCTTGGCACTGAATTATCTGTTTCTGGTCCTATTTCTTATGCCTTTATAAAATAAGGCTGACAAAAGGACAGAAACAGATCAGCCAGTATCTTAATGAATAGGAAAGTTGGCTTGAGGGACTGAATGGCTTACTCATCCTGATTTGTATGTTCATATAAAATTGCTACTGGCAATAAGAAAAACAAAACAAGGAGATAATGTTTCCATGTCTGTACCAAGCTGAAATGATTCATACCAATTCAATAATTGAGATATTTTCAACATATTAAAACAGTTCCATAGGTGTTCCATTTAAGTTCTTATATGTAATCATTTCATTTATTCCAGTAGTTCTAAATCCGAACTAAAGCAATTCATTCAGCATTTCTTATTCAAGGACAGAGGCTGAATTGGAATATACATGTGTGTCATTTTTGTGTGTCTGGACTTCCATTTTTATTAGATCAGCAGTGACATTACATTAGCACCACCTAAGAATGCAATTGGGACATTACTTGGAGTGAGACCCTGTGATTTGCACTGAAGCTCTTTAGTTTTAGAAGCAAATTCTCTCATGATTTTGCTCTCAGTCAGCTAACAGTTATTTTATCGAGCCAAACCCCTGGCCACGTAATATCAGTTCCCTGAAGCAAAACATTTTGTGGCATCCAGGCAAACTAAAAGTAATTTGAAGGAAGTAAAAGATAACTGAAGTTAAAACAAAAATGGTCTCAGTTTGATAAGGCACTTAGTTAATGCTATGATTGCACTGTATAATAAGTAAAAGCAGAATGTGCCTCTCTCCAGCAGATATCCTTGTCCACATAGGTTTCTAAGTTTCCATTTAATAGCAAAATTTCTCTTCAGGATTTAAACTCAGTGAGATGGTTAGTTTCCTAATGCACTATTTTAACTCTTGTGTGGCATTTCCAATGAACAATGCCATGAAGCCTCAATCACCAAAAGGAACAATCGAGGTAGGTGAATGTTAGGTACCAGGATTGAAGCCTGGCTCGGCTGAAACCAAGCTGCCGCTAATGAGTTTTCCACGAAAGGGATGCCCTGCTTCTTACCTGCAAGAGCTGGTTTCAATTTGGAATCGATACTACACTTGAAAATTGGATGAAAGACAAGTTGAGTGCACCTTGACAACCAAAACCACAGCATCACCTAGTGTTATAAGCTGGCAACTACAGTGTGATGAGAAAATAGTTCATGCCTTCCCAATATGTTGATGCAAAAGCAAAGAACAAGGATGAGACACAAATCTTTTCAGATAGAATGTGTGATTAATATATTTTTGAATTCAATGTGCCTTTGCCTACAATCTTTCAATACCTATTTAATACCACATCACATATAATGAGGGAAACCAAAGAAATGTTCTCCACAGAGGGGAAATTACATCATGACACTGAGAATAAATGTTCGCCATATATTAACTATGTAGGATATACATGATGATGAGCAAATGGCAAGCAGTCTGTAATTATTTGATTGGTTATTGACCACAGCAAGTTTGTACAGGGTTGTCTTAACAGAGCTCTGCATTTTGGTGGAAGTAGAGAGGATGTTTCCACTGCCGGGTGAAACTAGGACAAGAGGGTATAGCCTCAAAATTAGGGGGAGCAGATTTAGGACTGAATTGAGAAGGAACTTCTTCACCCAGAGGGTTGTGAATCTGTGGAATTCCCTGCCCAGTGAAGTGGTTGAGGCTTCCTCAGTAAATGTTTTTAGAACTAAGACAGATAATTTTTTGAACAGTAAGGGTTATGGTGAGAGCGCGGGTAAGTGGAGCTGAAGCCACATAAAGATCAACCATGATCGTATTGAATGGTGGAGCAGGCTAGGAGGGCCAGATGGCCCAGTCCTGTTCCTAGTTCTTATGTTCTTATGATGATATTCACCCTTTACAAAATAGAATGCGTACTCCATCATGAGGTGCAAAAAATTGGACAAAATAGAATTCTGAAAGATCTGATGATTGGGATTTACGTATTGCAAAGGAAGGAACAATGGGTCCAATATTCTTTTGTCAATCTACAGAAAGTTGTGTAGTTCAGCAGTTACTTACTGAATCATTTGCTACTCCATAATAATAATTGGAACTAATGTTCTATACTCTGTATTCATCTGAGCAGGACTTGATAAACACATATGGACAGCTTTGCAATTTAGCCTTCAAAAACAAGCAATATAAGTTCCAGATTACTCGGTTTCAACCATTTTGTAGAAGAATCTTTTGAAGATAAACATGGCTTTAATAAAAATGAGAGGACTAAAGAACTTACATTTACATAACTTGCAATTGTACAATGTCAAACATAAATTTAAGTTATTTACATTTTAATTCTGTTTATCATATTTCTGAAAAACCCAAAGCACTTCAACACCAATAAATTATCTGAAAGTGTGGTCACTTTGTTAAAAAAAAACTGCAGGCAATATTCTGCGAAGTATCTTTTATTGTTCAGGAAACATTGTCAGCCAGACTATTGGAAGAACTCCATTGTTCATTTTCAAAATGCACCAAGGGATCGTTTTATGTCTGACTGTAAAGACTGATGAAGCATCACTCTCTCATCTCATCCACAAAAATGGGATCACTGACGAAAGGAGATACGCTTCCTACTCCCTCTACTTTGAAGCTGTATCATCAATCAAGTAGCCAAGTCTTTGGAATGGAATTGATATCACAATTTCCACACTGAGAAGTGTTTGTAACCACTTCAAAAAGCCTTAATGGTGTGATCCATCTGTTTTTCTGCATTCTCATTGTATTGAAATATAGAATTATTATAAGTCCACAGAAGCTCAGATGTATTATTGTCTATTTTCCTTACAGTTACATTTTTTACAGACACTTTAAAAATACAATCATTTAATCTTAATTTAAACAATTCTTAATGTATCCAGTATATTCTCCAATTCTTTACCCACAGCCTTGATTATGAGCATTGACCTTCATCCAGGTTTCAACAATAAATGCAACTCAGTGGCATCTGACTGCAGGTAGATACATGTTGAACTGACTGCTTTTGGATTCTACAATGGATTCCACTTGTGCAGAAATCGATACTACAGAGAAAGGAAATTGAAAAGCTCATCATTGTAGCTCGTTGGATCCTTCAGTGATGAACAGAATAGTGGTGTCATTTTAAATTACTGATATTCAGTCCCAGAACGTTGACCAGCTAATCTACTTTACTTGAACCCATGGAAGTAAAAATCTAAAAATACTGAGAATTGAACTGATAGTGGAAGGAATATGCTGCAATTAGTTTCATGACTTAAATTATATCAAGACAAGAAATGTGGAATGTGAACAGGGATCTGGAAGTGTGTTCTGCTGAGTAGTATTGCTATAGCAGAATGGGCCCAAATATTGAGCCAGAATCCATGTTGATTTCTATTCGATATTTGTCTGATGTGATGATCACAAATAAAAGCAACAGTACAAGTGGTGGGAGTAGTTGTGAAGCCTTAATCCCACAACAATTAAAACATGACCTTTGCTATTGATCGCATTGTAGCAGTTGACAAAATGAAAATATTTTCAATTTAAAAGTCTGAATTGATAAATTTAAAATGATTTTATTGTTGCAAATTTTGTTGATTTTCTTTTTCAATCAGATTTTTTCCAACCTTCATCTCATAACAGAAATGAAAAGAACCATAACTTCAAAAGTCAATGTTCATCTTTTATAAATCTAAACTCAACGAAATACAATTGATTCCTTTCCACTGGAAAACATATATTGGACTAAATAAATAGGTAAAACTGTAAGATGGTATTTTCTCAATAAATACACCCAAATTGACCTCCTGTTAAATGATTTTTCATCATTGCTGGGTTTCATATTTTGTTTTTCTTCGAAGGAGTTCATTGGATATGTTTAGTACCTTCTTAAATATACAATATTCCTGAATTCATGGCTTTGTTTTGTTTGAATATGGTTCTGAAATATCATTTTTGATTCTTCCATGGACTGTGGATATTGCTGGAAAGACTAATATTTACTCTTTATTGTTGCACACATCGAGCTGTTTAAAGATTCAGAATATATGCTTGGTTCAATTTATGGTTTATGAGATAGACATTTGTGGAAAATGTGCAATTGTAACAATGGTACACATTTCATGAAAATAGAAAAAATAAATTGGTCTTTGTCTTACCTATCATGCTAATTTGAAGCCAGACAGGGTAATATTGAGATCTCAGAACTGATCTATGTTTTAAAGAGAACACATTGCTTGAGTCACATTTCTGATTACCGTTCGCTTGTAATTGCTGGAATCTGCATATGTGGAACAAGATTAGTTCCTGAAGTCCTCTCTCTACTGAGTTAAGTAACCTTCTATCTTCAATGACACCTGACAAATTGACAGTTGGTGAGTCATTGGATGACATAAAAGTGAGATAAGATATCTAAATTAAAAGGTGGTATGTTTATTTCCATTTATTTTTGTAATATTTGGTATCTGTGAGAAAACAGGACCCATTGTTCATCATGTCACTCAAAAGTGTACATTTTGAATATAATGGAGGACAATGATTAAGTAGATCATAATTAGTGTTTTCATTACAATTGGTAAATATTTTTTCTTGAGTCTTCTGGGTTAGAGGAGCCTTTTAGTTAGTGGTGACATTTTCAGTCTTATTCGTACTTTTTAAATCGGATGGTTGGTCAATAAATAACCATGGAGAAAGTGAGGACTGCAGATGCTGGAGCTTAGAGCTGAAAATGTGTTACTGGAAAAGCACAGCAGGTCAGGCAGCATCCAAGGAGCAGGAGAATCGACGTTTCGGGCATGAGCCCTTCCTCAGGAATCCTTGCCAGGACTTGCCAGGAATCCTGAGGAAGGGCTCATGCCCGAAACTTCGATTCTCCTGCTCCTTTGATGCTGCCTGACCTGCTGCGCTTTTCCAGCAACACATTTTCAGCAATAAATAACCATATCAACTTCAATTAAAAGAACTTCACGGAACAAATTTGTGGATGAAACTTCTGAATTACAAAGTTTAGTTCATTGCTGTACTTAGCTCCATTTGCAATCTTAACATCTTGCTAACAACCATGACTGCAAGAAGCAAAACCAAAATATTTAAGATGTCTGGACGGCATGGTAAAGTTTGACTAAAGGGTCTGTTTCTCTGTTGTACATCTCTAAGACTCCATGACTCTAACAACATTCAGGCATAAGCTGTAATAATAAAAAATAATACCTGTAACAGTAATTAGCAAGTAATAAATGCAACACACAAGTGCAAGACAATAGCAATCCGCTACAACAAAGGGCCTTCTTGTTATATTCAGTGGCATTTGCATTGTCAGATTTTCCACCAACAACATTGTAGTGTTGGGGTGGGGGGTGACAACCACATAAGTGCCATGGTTACTAAAGCAGTTCAGAAGTTGGAATTCTGCAGTGAGATCTCTTGTACTGATTGCAACTGAATGTGTACACTTTCAACAGCACTTGAAGCTCATTACTGTCCAGAACAAAACACTTTACTGGACCAAGTCCTCCACCCTTAAACATCTATTGCTTCTACTAATAGCATATCGTAGTTGTTGAATGCACATTTTATAGGATTTACTGTAGCAAACAGACAAAGTTTCTTCTGCAGGACCTCCAAATCTGTAACCACCACTGAGAATTACAAGAACTAGAGTTGCTTTGGTACACCATGTGTGTTTTCAGCATGGAGTGACAATCGCCATTGAGATTAGGACACAGATGATTATTTGTTCACTTTTTGGTGGGTCAAACTTCTGGACTGATAGCCTGGAGGGATTTCTTAGTGAAGATTCACCACCATCTTATCTGGGCATCTGCAAAACCTCTAGACTTGCCAGTGAATCCCAGGAATTACCAAGGATAACACAAACATCACTACAAATGCTCTCTCAATAGTGCCTGACAAATGGAAGCTTGCCAAATAGTTCAAATCCCGAGGGGCATCCAAAAATAAGCTCTTCAGTGATTCAAATTACTATAATTCCCTAAATAATGCTTTCACTGTTATTAAAAAAAAAACTGGATATGGTAACATTTTGAGTCAAGCTATCAAATTGGAATTTTTAGAAGTGCAAGTTTTTAAGATCAGACAAATGTTGTTCTGAATGAATAGTGAATACAATTTCTATGCTTTTGAGTTTAATTGTAACTTATATTGAAGGTAAATGATTGTGAGATAAGTGAAGTTTCTAAGATGCTCTTCTTTCTCCACATCGAACAATGTTGCTGCTGATAATTTCCTGTTGTTTTCAGAACTGTGATGATGTAACCTGGCAGCAGTTAGCACACTTGAACAAAGTGCTACTTGTTCTTTCAATTTTTTGAAACGTTCAAAAGTGGCCGCTTTTGATTAATAGGAAATGGTTGCCATGGTAAAAATCATGATGTGAAGAGACATTTTGATACCAAGTACCCAGTCAGGTCAGAGGAAAAGACACAAAAACAAACTGTTTTTTTTCTCTCTCCCAGTAACATGACCAAAGTTCTCCATTGGCTTTTAAATAAGGTATTTGCCCTGCAGATGTCAGCAAGTGAGCACTTGATTTATGCATTTTGTTACATAGTGGAAGTTTGGCCTCTGAACTGGCTTTCATATTGATGAATATCTTCAAGTATAACTCTCTGATGCCAACACAGATTAAATGCTGGTTTCCTAAACTATAATAACTGCTAGAACCTGACAGTTGCTGCAATAAGCTGTATTGATACAAGTGAACTTATGGGGGCTGCCTTGATGGGAATTATTGCTCAGATAATCTTGGAACAGCATTCTATAGTAAAGGGAATTTGTTGATACCTTGGTGCTTTGAAAAAACAGTTTGTGAGATATGCGTGTTGCTGAATAGGCTAGCATTAGCACTTGTGACAGCGGTGGTAAGCTGTCTTCTTAAATTGCTCCTGCCCATGTGTGTAGGTCCACTCAAAATGCTGCCAGGGAGGATGTTGCAAGATTTTGAACCAATGACAGTGAAGGAAGGGTGCTATTGTTCCAGATCAGGATAGCATGTAACTCAGCCAACTTGTTGGTGATGATGCTCCTACATGCATCTGCTGTGCTTATTAATTGTAATACATGATCTTCAATACCGTGAAATCCATCACTAGCTTTTTTTTCTATTACATGCAATAACATAGCTCCACTAGGCAAAACATCCTAATGTTTTGAGAACATTCAGGCATGAACTGTTAAGTGATGAGTAACATTCACACAAATACCGGGCAATGACTAACTCCAATAAGAAAGACTCGAACTATTTTCGCTTGATAATCACCGGCATTACGAGCACCATCTACACCATCAGTAACCACCATTAAGCCAAAAACTGAAATTGACCATCTTCTGACTCCCAAAGTTCTTTTACCATCTACACATCAGGCATGTATTGCACAACACTTCAGCTGCCTGGACGAGTGCACTTCCAACAAAAATTCAAAAGCTCAACACCATCCAGAGGAACAAGCCCATTTCATTAGTACCCCAGTCACCCTGTTAAATATTCATTCCCTTCCCTGTCAGCACACAGAGACAGAATTGTAAACCATCAATATGATGAACTGCAGCAACCAAACAAATACTTTAAGCAGCACCTTCCAATCTACAATACCCACCAACTGAAAACAAAATAAATCTGGTAGGCATATGGGAACGCTACCCCTCCAAGTTCCCTTCCAAGATATCAACTAGACATGGAAGTTCCTGAATCATGGCTGGATCAAATATCCTGGAACTCATTCCCTAACAGAAATGGGACTTGGATATTATGACGTTGAAGAGTCCAACAGACATTTATTACAATGTTTATGTATTACATTCTTCAGACATATAATTGTCTGGGCTCATTTGAAGCTATATTACACTGGAGAAGCATATCTTCTGTACAGTGTCATCATAGAAATGCTATGGCACAGAAGGAGGTCATTTAGTCCATTGTGTTTGCGCCGGCTCGTTAAATGAGCATCATTATTTTGCAGCAATCTGCTGCTTTTTCCCCAAACACTTGCACATTATTTTTATCTAAATAATTATCTGAAAACCTCTTGAATGCCTAAATGCTACCTATCTCCACCACACTTCCACAAAATGCTTTCTGTAAATCCTTGCATTGCTCTTGATTCTTTTGCAGATTACTGTAGGTCAATTTTAGTTTGCTCCTTTTCATGAGCATGAACAGCTTCTCCATATTTCCTCCATCTAGACCACTCACAAAACCTCTAATTGGATCTACTCTGAGCCTTCTTTTGTCCAAGGAGAACTGTCTCAACTTTCCCACAGGCTTTGATAAGGACTAACACAAGAGATTAGCATGTGTTGTACAACACTTCAGCTGCCTGGATGAGTGCACTTCCAACAAAAATTTAAAGCATGTGGAATTGGCGATAGTGTACTGACATGGATAGAGAACTGATTGGCAGACAGGAAACAAAATAATAAGAATAAACAGTCATTTTCTCAGTAGCATCTAGTGCGGTACTGCAGTGCTTGGACCGCAGCTATTCGCAATATATATTCATGATGTAGATAAAGGGGTTAGATTTAATATCTATAAACTTGCAGATGAGTCAAAATTGGGTGAAAACACTGTGAGGAGGATGTAGAGATGCTTCAGTATGATTTGGACAAAGAGATTGTGGGCAGATGCTTGGCAGGTGAAGAATAATATGAATAAGTGTGAAGTTATCCACTTCGATAGCAAAAACAGGAAGGCAGATTATTAACTGAATGGCGATAAATTGGGAAAGGGGAGGTGCAACAAGATCTGGGTCTTTTTGTACAATAGTCACTGGAAGTAAGCATGACACACAGAAGGTGATGAAGAAGTCAAACAGTATGTCAGCCTTCATAGTGAGAGGATTAGAGTACTAGATTAGGTATGTCTTCCTGCAATTATACAGGGTCTTGGTCAGACCACACCCAGATTATGGTGCACAATTTTCGTCTCCTTATCTGATGAAGGATGCTCTGTTTATAGAGGGAGTGCAACAAAATTCACCGGACTGGGATAAGAAGTGAGATTGCATAGATTAAGGCTATGTTTTTTAGAGTAAAGAAGATCTAATTAAAAACCGATACATTTCCAACAGGACTAGACAGGGTAAATGCAGGAAGGATGACCGGAGAATCTAGAAACAGGTATCACAGTCGAAGGGTACAGGGTGGAGCCTTTAAGGCTGAAATGAGGAGGAATTTCTTCATCACAGAAAACAGTTATATCCAAAAGATTCAAAGTTTTCAAGAAAAAATTACATATTGTTCTTAGGCTAAAGGAATCAAAGGAACTGGGGAGAAAGTAGGAATAGGGGGTACTAAGTTGGATGATCAGCCATGATCATAATGAATAGCAGAGCAAACTTAAAGGACTGAATGACTTATTCCTGCACTAATTTTCTGCATTTTTACAATTGAATTTCCTTATCCCTGGAACCGTTCTTGTAAACCACTTCTGCACTTTTTCAAATGGATTCGCATTCTCCCCATCATGTCGTTCCCCAGAACTGAACATAATACTCGAGCTGAGGTCTAACAAGTGTATTAGACAAGTTCAAATTACCTCTTGCTCTTGTATGCAATACCACTATTAGCAGTGGACACTATTTGCAGTATCCCTCCAAACCCTTCCTATTCATATACCCATCCAGATGTCTTTTAAATGTTGCAATTGTACCAGCTTCCACCACTTCCTCTGGCAGCTCATTCCATACACGTACCACCCTCTGTGTTAAAAAGTTGCCCCTTAGGTCTCTTTTATATCTTTTCCTTCTCACCCTAAACCTATGCCCTCTAGTTCTGCACTCCTTCACCCCACGGAAGAGACTTTGTCTATTTATCCTATCCATGCCCCTCATGATTTTATAAACCTCTATAAGGTCACCCCTCAGCCTCCGACACTCCAGGGAAAGCAGCCCTAGCCTATTCAGCCTCTCCCTATAGTTCAAATCCTCTAACCCTGGCAACATCCTTGTAAATCTTTTCTGAAGACTTTCAAGTTTCACAACATTCTTCCAATAGGAAGGAGACCAGAATTGCATGCAATATTCCAAAAATGACCTGACCAATGTCCTGTACAGCCGCAACATGGCCTCCCAACTCATGTACTCAATACTCTGACCAATAAAGGAAAGCATACCAAATGCCTTCTTCACTATCCTATCTACCTGTGACTCCACTTTCAAGGAGCTATGAACCTGCACTCCAAGATCTCTTCGTTCAGCAGCACTCCCTAGGGCCTTACCATTAAGTCTCTAAGTCGTCCTAAGATTTGCTTTCTCAAAATTCAGCACTTCGCATTTACCAAAATTAAATCCCATCTGTCACTTCTCAACCCAATGGCCCAGCTGAACAAGATCCTGTTGTAATCTGAAGTAACCATCTTCGCTGTCCACTACACCTCCAATTTTGGTGTCATCTGCAAACTTACTAATGATACCTCTTACGTGCAAATCCAAATCATTTATATAAATGTCAAAAAATAATGGACCCAGCACCGATCCTTGTGCCACTCCACTGGTCACAAGCCTTCAGTCTGAAAAACAACCCTCCACCACCACCCTCTGTCTTCTACCTTTTAGCCATTTCTGTATCCAAATGGCTAGATCTCCCTGTATTCCATGAGATCTACCCTTGCTAACTAGTCTCCTATGGGAACATTGTCAAACACTTACTGAAGTCCATATCGATTACGTCCACCGCTCTACCCTCATTAATCCTCTTCGTTACTTCTTCAAAAAACTCAATCAAGTTTGTGAGACATGATTTCCCACACACAAAGCCATGTTGACTATCCTGAATCAGTCCTTGTCTTTCCAAATACATGTACATCCTATCCCTCAGGATTCCCTCCAACAACTTGCCCACCACTGATGTCAGGCTCACTGGTCTATAGTTCCCTCGATTGTCCTTACCACTCTTCTTAAACAGAGGCACCACATTAGACGACCTGCAGTCTTCCAGCATCTCACCTGTGACTATCGATGATACAAATTGCTCTCTGTTTCCTGTCACTCAGCCAATTTTGTTACTCCTGATTCTTTCATTTCTACAACACCAGATTACTGTCCAACTGGTTTATTTGGGCATACAAGCTCTCGGAGCACTGCTCCTTCGTCAGGTAGCTACTTGTGTGATTTTTAACTTTGTACACCTCAGTCCAAAACCGGCTCCTCCACACCATGTCTTTGACTAGATTAGATTCCGTCAGTGTGGAAGCAGGCCCTTTGGCGCAACAAGTCCACACCGACCCTCCGAAGAGTAACCCACTCAGACCCATTTCCCTCTGACTAATGTACCTAGCACTATGGGCAATTTAGCATAGCCAATTCATGACCTGCACATATTTAGAGTGTGGGACGAAACCGGAGCACCTGGAGGAAAACCACGCAGACACGGGGAGAATTTGCAAACACCACACATACAGTCGCCCAAGGCTCGAATTGAACGTGGGTCCCTGGCCACTAAGTGCTAACCACTGAGCCACCGTGCTGCCCTACCATGTCTTTGGTTCCTATAACTTTCTTCACAATTCTGTTGTACGACTCTGTATCAAATGTTATGCTTCAAGTGATTTGGGGTAAGGTGGCGTCTGAGGACCTCAGGTGAATGCTTTTGAGATACTAGTGTTATCATTAGTAAGTCTTTGAAAAGAATACTGATATTTTGACTGAATGATATGTCATTTTTGAACAAAGTCTGGACAGAGCCTTTTCTGCGAATTGATGTTTTATATTAAAAGAATTGTCTTTTGTGTAAGAATATAATAGCCCTGAACAAAATAGACATTTTTTGATGAATTTGGTTTTAATAGTGAGATGTCGCTGGGTTAGTATTTAATTTTCAATCCCTTTGCTCTTGAAAATGTGGTAGTGAGCTGCAGTCCATTTGGTGTAGGTGATGCCAATTGGTCCTTTTAGTTTCATTCTATTTTTGAGAGATTTTTTCTGCAGTTTGATAGGTCATTTCAGAGGTAATTAAGAAACAATTACAATGGTTGGTGGCTAGACCAAGTAAAGACTACTGTTTTTCTTTCCTTAATGACATTTGTGAATAGGTTTGTCATACAAAGAGAAAAACAATCAACAATAGTTCATGTTACTCTTTAGACTTTAATTCGAGATTTTTACTGAATTCACTTCATCTGCCATTGAGGGATTCAAAACTCAGTCCCCATAGGATTATAAATTAAGGTAATCTCTGGATTACTCATCCAGCAACAGTAACACAATGCGTTGTCTCTGTCAATGAAACCAATTTGATGAGTTTCAAAAGATTTCCTTCATGCAAGAACATTCTAAATTATGTTAATAAATCAATCAAAGGCATGGCTCATGCTAAAAATTGCACTGGTATCCTAATTAAAGTGATTGGTTGGTTCTCTTGTTAGTACGTCTTCAGTATTATTCATAATGTATTAATGTTTGTTTCTACACTTCTTTGATGGAGCCTAATATAGGCAGATAGAAGCATGATGCCCAGAACTTTTCTGAGTTGACAGTCACTGAGTTGAAATTGCAGGTCATTATTTAAAAAGGAAGAAAAAGTGTTATAAGAAGTATTTTTCCCCTATATTTCATGCATAGAGTTTCTTTTCTTCGGACATTGCAGACAGCTATGAAGAGATGGCTTGGAATTTCCCTATTTCTAGTTTGTCTGGTCCCCATTTCCATCCTTCTCCACTTTTCTTCTTTCCTGGTCTCAAGTTTCACCACAAATGGCTTTAATTCAAGTTAATTTTGAGTATCAGTTGGCTAAAGGGTTTCCTTTTCACATACTGAGAGCTCAGAGCAGCACCTGGAGAATTTGCTTGATGGGGTAACCATTTTAAATATATTGCAATAACTATGCATTACTAGCATTGATGATTTACAGCAAAGTCTCCTAAAAAGACTGTAGAGTACAGCAAACAAAACATGAGACTGAAGCCACAACAAAGGTTCCTTACAAAGACAGTTATTTCTCTCACAATAAAAAAAATGTGCATTAAGTCGAAGTGGTCAAAGCTGTGTGGCCTTGAGTCAGGGAAATGATCCCATATCCCCTTTTCCAATTTGTTTTGTTGGTGTCACTTGATTCAGACTTAAACATTTTTTTTCTGATGAAGAGTCACTGGACTCAAAACATGAACACTGCTTTCATCCCACAGATCCTGCCAGATCTGCTGAGTTTCTCCAGCAATTTCTGTTTCTTTATGTTTCAAGTAATCTGTCCTACTACTTTCAATATTCATGGACAGGGCAAATTTAGATCAAGTACAGTGGTCTGCCAAGGTGACTGAAACTCACGTTTTACCACTGCTCTCCCAAGTCTTTGCTTCAAGCTAAATTCCAGGTAATAAATAATGACTCAGAACAATCTTACTGCAAAAAGCTTCTTTACTGGTACGTACCAACGAAAATAATGGGTGAGTGAGTTAACAGGAGCACAAATGAGATTGATGGTAATCTACTCAAATTGCAAATGCACTAAGGTGTTCTTGCGGAAGGTATAATGGATTGTCAAGGCAGATAATGTCTTTCTCAGCGACATTTATGTTAGTTTCCGTCATTTCCATGAATAAGACAGGCTTTTTTTTATTTTGTGTTATTATGGAAAGTGAACTATCATGGCTTGGGTGATTTAATTTGGGCTGTTCCCAAATAGAGGAAAGTTATGCTGAATTACAAAGTCCTCTTCAAACTGCACATCATGCTATCTTGTAAATCCTGGACTTCTCTCCCTACTGACCTTGCAGGTCAACTTGTAGCAAATGATCTGCAATAGTTCAAGAATGCAGCTCACCACCACCTTCACAAGGCCAGCGAGGAGTGGGCAATCATTGCTAGCTCAGCCAGCGATGCCAACATCCATGAATGAACACACAAAACAAAAACATCATTGGTATTGTAAAGCCTAGCAAGAGGCCAATTGGGTCATTGTGTCAATTTCAGAACTCTGAAATGAGGCTGACTTCTTTGCTCTTATCCCATGGTTATGACTTTGTTCCCCTTTATCCAACTGCCCCTTGAAAGTTACAATTGCAGTTTCTTCCACCATTCTTTCAATGCAAGAGATAAGTGGAAATATTAGAATCCAAACCAGATGGTGAAGTGCAAAACAAGGCACCACTCCTTTCCTTGATCACAGGTTTAATTACAGAATGCAGCACTATTGATCTGATTGCTAAATCCATGACCATGTAGAGGTTTTTTATATAAAAACAATACTCTTTTAATCGCCCTTTTTTGGGCATGCTGAGATGCACCTGCAGAGTAGGTGAGACTTACACTTGGAAATTATGAGTCAGCGGGACACTAACACTGTACTACATTACCATTCTGATACATGTTATCAATATGTTTAATGAATCTGCTTGAATATAAGATGACAATAATAACATTACTGTGCTAATAAACCTCTCAAAATTCTAATCCGTTTTTTCAGACATGTTACTGACCAGCACTTCCTGAAGTGGCACTTGAACCCAGATCTTCTGGTCGAGCCAATGTAGCACACAAGACTTAAGATAGTTTAAGTCAACCTGTTCGGCCATCCGCCTTTGGCAGTTGGGACTTTAACCCAGTCCTTCTGGCACAATGGTAGGGGCATTACCACTGCACCTCAAAGTGCTTTTATAAAATTTCTTTATTAGTCCATGCCTAAACATTCTAACACACCTCCAGGAAATGCAGGCCTTGGATCTGGACCTTTTAAATCTATAGTAAGGACATTCCCACTATGTGCCAAGACACGTCGAGGCTCACAGATATTATCTGATTTTAAATTCCATCAGCTGATGTAGTGGAATCTGAACCTATGTCCCCGATCATCCAGCTGTTCTACTTGTTTCTGTGCTTCATGCCATTACTAATGCACCATCACCCCTCCTCCTTTTTATGCTTTCAGATATTTTCTAGCCAACCTACTCTAGCACACCTCTGGACTAGACTAGTGTCCCTACCACTGATCTCATGGCTCAGTGGTAGGGACACTAGCACTGCATCATATGAGCCTTCTTTCCGTGGTCTCAGCTATTTTTTTATTAACTTGATCAAAGATGTTGTGACAGATCTGTTTGGCAGGTGGGCCTTAAACCCAGATTTCCTGGCTCAGAGGTGAGGACACTACCAGTGCAACACAAGACCTCTTTTTGTTTGTTTCAAATCTAGAAATGCTGTTATACCAACAAACATTTCTCCCATCACCATCATCTCCAGATCATGCATTGCATTTTTCTTCATTTATTAACCACCACGAGAAAATCACCCATGTTTTCCAATTGATTAATTTACATCCAAAAACACTTTTAAAAGCAATGCAAACAAACAAAGGAGAGTGAAAGAGGGCTAAATTAAAATGGAGTAGAAAGAGGAGATAAAGCATGTTATCTCTGCCGTGTCCCAACCACCCTCTCTATGTTCTCAGTTCTAATTGATCAATGACCATCCCATGTGCATCTTTAACAATGTAATAAACCATTTGTTAACAAATGGGGCCTTTATTCAATATCTCTCTGAAGTACAGAATCCTTGATCGTGCCATAGGCTCACAGTCACACATGGAAATGCTAACCAAGTTTATCTTCCTCAGTCCAGGAGTGAAGTATGTATTCATAGCCTTCTGCCTTGGTATTATGAGTGGTGCCAACTGTGCCAAACTACAATTTTTTTTATTTTTAATGTGGTAAAATACTCAGTAAGCCATCGTCTCATCTGAGGCGGTTGTGTGAGGTTTCTAAGATTATTCTTGCTGATTATGTTGTTGGTCTTGAAAGCTCTCTACTCATCCTGACGGAACACCACTCTTCAAAACTCTCATGGAATTGATTTTCTTTCTGCTTGCTTGAAATGGGTCAACACCTGTTTGGCTCTTGGTGAAAATCAACATCCTGCCACATTGCTGCAGTGGCTTCTAACACCTTCCCATTTGTAAAAGCCTCCTATCTTTTCAGAAAATCTACTTCCTTTTGCTTTGTGATTATTAGTGTTGACACATCATTCATCTCTTCTTGAAATTACAGCTTGTTAACAGCACAATACATAATTTCAAACAATGGGAAGCATCAGTTTTAGTTTTGGCTGAAAAATCATTGTGCTGATAATTGTTCAGAGATCTGCTTAACCATTAATAAGATAGGCAAGTATACCACTGTAAACTTGTAGTGATAAATTAGAAGTGACAACAGCAGAAAATTGCAAAGCACTTGATCCCATAATGTACTAAATGCTGCAGGTTTCTAAACAACATGCTATGAACCTAAAATCTTCTTGTTTCTTCCAGTGTTATGTACAGGCATGCAAGGAGATCAACGTTTTTATGTATTAACATCTGGCTGTAGATTAATTTCTGATCACTCATTTACTTATTTAATTTTATCTTGCTGTCAAATTAAAACAATGAAAATATTTCTTGGTGCAATAATGAGGGGAGCAATATTACTCTTTATGTGAACTGAAATGCCAGAGCTCCCGATAAATTTAAGTAGAGGTAAAATACTTTGCTATTTTGATACAGTTTGCTAGCTCCTTTGGAGTAAAATTCACTGTATTGAACATAAGTTATTTCAGGGGAGACTCTTTAATGACCTCAGTTGGAAGTCTTCCAACAATATATAATGGTTACATACCTTACATTCAGTTATGAGTGGGCAACCATTAGCTGTTCAGAGCTCCTCCTCATTTCAGTCTTCAGATCAAATCTTTAGGTTATTTTCCAAATTTTATGCAAGCCTCATTAGTCTTTATATTGTATTTACTTTGCTTTGATATCAAATTTCTGGTTTTGCTTATCGTTTCTGTGGAAATTCCTTCACCCAATGACATTGCACAATGTGCTGTTAAGGCTACTGATTTTGTTGCTTGCTTTGCTTGCTTATGACCTAACCTTTCACCATCTTCAATTCTGATTCATTTAACCAAGACTGACAGCAGCCTTGTGATTAGGGAAAGTTAGTGGGCAAGTCTTGGAGGAAGTGCAAGGCACAGCCAAGGCTTAATTTATGAGGAACGTTTCTTCAATGGTATTGGTCAATTCAAAGATAGGCAACACAGATATTATAACATATGAAATAAAATAAATTATAAATGTCACTAGTGTAATGAAAAACATGAAGCTCAGTTGTAATTCATGAGATTTGGGAATTAAAGCCGAGTTTTGGAGATCAGACTTGACTCATGTGGCTTTGTTCAGATGAAACAATAAACAAATGGTACTCTTTAGCTTTCATATTTAACATACATCCTTTAATATTTTAAAAGCCTAAGGTACGTGAATTTCTACATTAGCAGGGCGTATACCAATGCTAACATGGAGATGTTCAGTGGGTGTGTGAGAAACATGTGGAATAATGGAGCATGGTTTGAGGGTGTGGAATTATTAGAAAAGTGTCTAGAGACATTTCTCACCTTCTGTTTCCAGCAGATAACATCATTTTTTTCTGTTTATTTGCTTCATAGGGTTAGATTTTGCAGTGGTAATAGTAGAAAAACCTTCAGTATTCAGCATAATTTCCTCATGAAAACGGACAACAACTTCAGGAGTCAGGAGGTAGTACGGGGGCTCAGTGGTCAGCATTGCTACCTCACAGGGCACTGGTTTGATTCCAGCCTTGGGTGACTATCCGTGTGGAGTTTGCACATTCTTCCCATGTCTGTGTGGGTTTCCTCTGGTTGCTCCAGTTTCCTCCCACAGTCCAAAGATGTGTAAGTTAGGTGGAATAGCCATGGGAATTGCATAGTTTTGGAGACAGGGTTTGGGTGGAATGTTTTTCAGAGGGTCAGTGTGGATTCAATAGGCAGAATGGCCTCCTTCCACACTGTAGAGATTCTAGGAGTCCACACATATGTGGATGTCCAAAGGTTGATCTACTGTTGTAATTCTGTGCTGTCCCAGAGTGTACCAAATTTCCAACGACCAGAGTAAATTCCCAAAACAATGAGCACATTTCTGAAAAGTTCAATTTGTGCTGGTAGTTTTGTTTTAAAAACTGTGGAAAGTAGTGTACTTTATAGAATGGGGTGTAACTCTGATACTATCATCATCGTTGTGTTTGCTTCTGATGTTACTCCCACCACTCTAGTCTACAGGCTGGAATGAGGGAGAGAGCACAACTGAAACCACCAATTTAAGTCTGTCAGCCAGTACCATTTTAGGAACATGCAAAAAAGATGAAGAAAATTATATAATAAACTGATTGTGTTTGAAGTTAGCAGGGAATACAGGGGAATAATAAACTGCAATTAATTTATTGGACTAGTACATGATGCAATAATGCAACAATTGGTCATTGACTCATATTGTGAAAGACTATAAAAAAATGCATTTATCAAACTTGTGTGTCACTGGCCATGTACTGTCCAAACTTAATTACCCTTTAGAAGTTGGTGGGCAACTTCCTTGAGCTGCTGCAGTCTATATGGTGTAGGTGCACTCACACAAAGCAGGGGGGGGGGGGGGGGGGGGGGGGGGGGGGGGGGGGGGGTTGGGGAGTTGCATATTTCTGACCAATCAAGGAGCAACAATAGACTTCCAGGTCAGAATTTGATTGATACAGATACATGCCCATGATAAGTGTTGCTGTGTCAAGGCCTCCTGTACATCATGTGAACAATCAACCAATCTGGCTTTCAACACCTCAAACTACACCTTCTCAGTAGTTGCCTCTGCACTAGAATGTTGCCTCCTTTGATGCTCTCCTCCTGTGGAATACAGTTCAAGCAAAGCTCTCTGGTCTAGTTTTTCTCAAGTTAGTAGACAATCAAACTTAAAAGGGAAGGACTCCTATGTAAAAAGAAGTTGTGGCCCACCTGGTAACTGCAGAAATTGGTTAACTTGTGCATTTTATGAGAGCAAATCACAGCTTCAATTTTGCATTAACACAGTAGAATAGAAGTCAGTGCTAAGATTAATCATCCAGAATTATTATAAAGGGATAGGTCTGGAAAGCTGAATGGCCTGGTACCCTTCTGGATTCCCCTGTGTTCTGATATTTGGGAGTATGTCTGTATGTTGCTCTGCTGTGTTGCAACATAATGGAAACACGTTGACTGGTGAATGTAACACTTTCTGATCCCAGTATATCTAATCCAAGTGAAGTGCCTGACATTGCCAAATTGAAATTATATTAGAACCAGGTTAAATGCAAACGAGCCAATGCAATATGTGCTCCCAGCTGCCATTGCAGCAGTTTTGCAATACTCCACCACCGATACAATAAGTGAACCTGGCAGCAGCAGAGCCTCTCTCTTAGATTTGAAGTATCCCATCTGACAATTGGCTTTCCAGTTCTAACCATTATATGAGATTGCGTCTCCCGTTAAATGTAGAAATGGTAACATCTGCTGCCAGGATAACTTATTGTCATGATTTGTTTATTTAGTGCACTGCTGCCATTTAGTGGTGATAAAAAGGTATTTCATTAACGTAATCAGCTGAATGAATTTTTACATTTTATATTTATCAAATATGAAATTTGAGTGTTGAGAATAGAGGCTTAAAAAAAAAATTAGCATACAGCCAGCAAGTATCAGCTTTCCTCACTGATGCAACGATTTTCACATGATCAATCCCAGTAATGTACCTTTACTCGAAATATAAAGATATACTCCCCAATGTCAGCACAGGCTTGGAGGGTTGAAAGGCCTGTTCTTGCATTGTGTTGTTCTTTGTTCTTATATTTTCCCCATGTTATTTTCTCCAACATTCTCACTGGTCTCTCTGTATTTTCTTTTATTCATTTAAGTTAACTCTCACTGAAAGCTAATTGAGACAGTTCAAACAATTACTGCTAATAGGGGAATTAGTGTTCGTTTTCACATCCTCAGGTAAAAAAACTGCACCAATGGTTGCTTACACGTAAATTACAACTTCATTCAGCACTGAACCTGTGATCTTCAAGAACTTGTTTGCTAAACACTTGAAAAAAATAATGTTTTATGGCCTTTGAAAGCATTCAAGTGGAACTGCAAATACACTCATCATCTTCAAATACCTTCACATAGTAGAATCACAGAATCCCTACAGTGTGGAAACAGGCCATTTGGCCCAACAAGTCCATACCGACCCTCCGAAGAATATCCTACCCAGACCCATTCCCATTCCCGATTACTTGCATTTCTCCTGACTAATGCATCTAACCTACACATCCCTGGACACCATGTTCAATTTAGCGTGACCAATTCATCTAACCTGCACATCTTTGGACTGTGGGAGGAAACCGGAGCGCCCAGAGGAAACCCACACAGACATGGGAGAATGTGCAAATTCCATGCAGACAGTTGCCTGAGGCTGGAATCAAACCTAGGTCCATGGCACTGTGAGGCAGCAGTGCTAACCATTGAACCACTGTGCCGCCCCCTAAAAAAATGCAATAATGTGATGTCTGTTCATTGGATAGAGTTACAAAGATGGAAAGAGCAGACAAAACAGGGTAATCCAAAAGTCCCCTGTTTTGTATTGCCACTGGGATGGTTTGGTTCAACCAAAGATAATACTGTATATGCTCTGGCTTTAACAACATGGTGTATTTTCAACTCTCATGGCTTAAAAAAAAAGCAAAGAGGGAGAGGACAAAATCCCAAAATATAAAAAAAAGTGTTGCTTTTTCATTGTGCTTTTTATGTAACTTAGAAAGTCATGTACTACACTTCTAGCCACTGGAGTTGAGCTGTGAGTGTTCAATCAACAAATGCAATGGATACTTTTCACATCAGAAAGGCCTTTCAGTGACAATGAGACAAAGGGTGAATGAATTATTCTTGTCCAAGGCATAGAAAGAGCAGCCTTACTTTGAAATTGTCGTGCAGTCTTTTACAACAATGTCATCTATTAGACCAAGCAGTACTGCATCCATATGTTCCTCGAAAAAAAAGTTCACATGTAAGGTAACCTTGTGTTTCGTTAATGAAAGCAACATGAACTGGGTGAACTTGACACTACAACCTTTTAAGATGTGTTTTTGATTCTCTTAATCTGTGAATACATTTAGAGCAGAGCTTTCCTCTTGCCCAATGCAAAGATAACCTTTAACTTCAGCATAGCTAAGAAGGTTCCTCAAAGTACAACGAGATCTTGATCAGATGGGCCAATGGGCCGACGAGTGGCAGATGGAGTTTAATTTAGATAAATGCGCGGTACTAGATTTTGGAAAAGCAAATCAGAGCAGGGCTTATACATTTAATGATATAGTCCTGGGACATGTTGCTGAATAAAGAGACCTTGGAGTGCAGGTTCATAGTTCCTTGAAAGTGGAGTCCTAAATATGATGTGGGGATGCCAGAGTTGGACTGGGGTGAACCAGGTTAAAAAATCAAATGACACAAGGTTTATTAAACCTGCTGGACTGTAACCTGGAGTCCCAGATAGACAGGATAGTGAAGAAGACATTTGGTATGCTTTCCATTATTGATCAGTACATTGAGTATAAAAGTTGGGAAGTCATGTTGCAGCTGGACGTGACATTGGTGAGGCCACTTTTGGAATACTGCGTTACTTCTGGTCTCCCTGCTATAGGAAGGATGTTGCACAACTTGAAAGGATTCAGAAAAGATTTACAAGGATATTGCTAGGGTTTGGGGGGGGGGGGGGGCGCATTGAGTTATAGGGAGAAGCTGAATATGCTGGGACTATTTTCCCTGGAATGTCAGAGGCTGAGGGTTGACCTTAAATAGGCTTCTAAAATCATGAGGGGCATGGGAAGGGCAAATTGCCAAGACCTTTTCCCCAGGGTGGGGAATCCAAAACTAGAGGGCATAGGTTTAAAGTGACAGAGGAAAGATTTAAAAAGACCTAAGGGGCAACTTTCACATCTGGGGGTGGTGCATGTATGGAATGAACCACCAGAGAAAATAGTGGAGGCTGGAAATTACAACATTTAAAAGGCATCTAGATGGGTATATGAATGGAAAGGATTTAGGAGGATATTGGCCAAATGATGGCAAATGGGACTGGACTAGTTTAGGATATCTGGTCAGCACGGGCGAGTTGAACCAAAGGGTCTGTTTCCATGCTGTACAGCTCTATGTTTCTGTGACATGCACTGAAGAAAAATTGAGTTCTGAAACTGCATTCATAATGAATACTTATATTGTCGAACCATATTTTTGACCTTCTGTTCAGACACAAATTTGCTTTTGAGTAAACCAGTGGCATTTGAATGCTATCGTTCCTGTATTTATTTCTTTGGTTTAATTGCCAAATGAAGTAACTGTCCTTTCCATGGTAACAGCTTGAGTCTACCTCATCATTAAATGTAGACAGATGAATTGGACAATGGAGTGTCACTCCTTGTGCTGGTCATTAGTTGAACAACCAGAAAAGAAATTGTGATTTCAGAATATTGTTACTTCTGTCACAATTAAATCAGATGTTAGAGAATCACTTGGTCAATCTGTCTGCAAGGCACATCTCTGGAGTTGTATTCATACTTCCACTAAATAAGATGGTAATCTGACAACTAAGAATAATGAACAGTTTGACATTCCTGTAAATATTAAAGACTTCAAAGCCTCATTGCGAGCAAGCTTGTGACATTGGTTTAGTCCTGAGAACAGGTGAGAAAAAGTAATCCAATGACAATACTGTGGATACTGGAAATCTGAAATAAAACCAGAAATTGCAAGAAATACTCAAATACTCATGTTGATTCTGTGAAGAGAGAAATAGTAGAAACAGTCATCATATTTTACATGGATGATTTTTCACCTAGTTTCCATATTGAGTTTTCCTGACGACTTGATGTTCGGTAAGATCATAACCTGTGGTGAGTTGGGCTTTTGCCCGAAACGTCAATTTCCCTGCTCCTCGAATGCTGCCTGAACTGCTGTGCTTTTCCAGCACCACTCTAATCCAGAATGTGAGGTGGGCTGTTAGCAAGGCATTTAATAAACAATGGCCTTCGTGAGTTGGGAACTCGCCTTGTGAGAATCTCACTGTACTGCTTCCCAAAAGCCAACAAGATATGGTGAGATGACCCCAATGTCAAAGTGGAGCTTGCCAAACATCTCACCACAGTACACAACTCTTCGACCTCTATTTGTAAGTTCGCATCAAGAAGTCTCACAACAGCCCCAAGTTATTGAACATCAAAGGAAGGGTCCAACAATGAAGGAACAACATGTGTAATTTTTTACAAGAACACCTTAAATACTCCCTCAAAAATTCCCACAGTGTCTTAATTCCTCCTACCTTCTGTTTCTCTCAAAATCAAAAATAGTTATGAGCAAACTTCTGCTGTAGACAACAGAAGAATGAGTCTGTGTGATCCAGGGCAGATTCAAGCACATAACAATCATTTACACGTGGAAGGTAATTGCAAACAAGTGCAAGATCTATCATTTGTAGTTTGATCTCATGTTCTCTTTCAGAAAGTAATAGCTGTATGGTTTTGTTTAGACCACTCATGACAGTAAACGGAGTTGAGATACGAAAGTGCAGAAGCCTTTTCTTTTGGTTAATCAATACGAAAAGCTTTTAGATGAATACCGTTGCCCTTGGATGTCTGTGTGTGTGTGTGTGGAAATCTTTGTCGAGAGGGGTTGCAAAATGCCTGATGTAACAGCTGAGGCTGTGTTCCTATATGGGGTGAAAATGTGTTGCTGGAAAAGCGCAGCAGGTCAGGCAGCATCCAAGGAACAGGAGAATCGACGTTTCGGGCATAAGCCCTCCTGAAGAAGGGCTTATGCCCGAAACGTCGATTCTCCTGTTCCTTCGATGCTGCCTGACCTGCTGCGCTTTTCCAGCAACACATTTTCAGCTCTGGTCTCCAGCATCTGCAGTCCTCACTTTTTCCTATATGGGGGCCAGTCCTCACATGTGCAACCATATAACAAGGCTGAGACTGCAATAGATCTGAGACAAAAAGCAAAGAAAGAATAAAATAGCAATAAATAAAGTCTGGCATTGGATCGATAAAAGCTAAGTAAATGGAGCAGAGGATCAGTTCTTCATATATCAACTTGATGCCTGGAGTCTGTGCACTCATGTAGAATTTAGATTTCTCCTCCACCTATGATCATCTTGTCTATCTTTTTAGTTTTACTTCTGGCCTTCACACAGGTGGGAAGTGAATAAGATGTTAGCCCACTGATCCGGTATGCTTTTTGGGTCATTGGAGCTTTTGCAGGACTAAGCTGTGGTGAGGCTCCTGCTTAATTTTTCTTTGAGAGGTGTTTTTGTTTTTTTTTTCAGTTTCTTGCTCTCCCAATAATCCCCTTCTCCCTGTAATTCTCTCCACCAGCCTGTGGAAAGATAGAAACCAAGTTTGCTCTTCTGTCGAAAGAGTACATTTTTATTGCCCTCTGGCATCAATTTTCTTTTTGCTGAGTCTAGAGCCAGTCTGATTATCAGTGGTAGAGCTGCTCCAAACAGAAGAGGCACTTGTCTTACATAACAAGGAAGTTTATTGCATGATTCTCATAGAAGTGGTTTGCATTAACATGCTGACACTAATTACTTAGGACTTTTGGAAGCTGTGCAGAACACACTTGCTAGTTTTGGGGTCTCATAAAATCTCAAAACCTTCAACCCATCATCTGTTCAGCATCATCAGATGGGGTGAAGCTAAATACAATATGAAGACTCACAGCTTCTTCTGTGCACTGAAGTTCAGTGATGGTGATGACTTTTACAGACCCTTTGAGTGCACCTCGTTTCTGTGGTAGAAGTTTCTGTACGTGTGGTAAAATTTGAAACTTAAACTGCAAGCTGCTTGCTAATTAATGGCTCTCTCCCTTTGATGCATAGTTTATATCACAGTTTCTGTCAACCAAAACTTCAAGCTAACATGCAACTTTGAAGGTTTCATTTCAGCCTCTATCAAGCTGTGTGGAAGATGTGGAAATGACTCTGAACATGATTAATTGATGGAAAATCCAATATAGGTGATTACTTTTGAAATGAAGTGCGCCTGTATATTTACAAAAGCTGGAGAGGTTTAGCTGTTGGTCCCAGTTGTATTTTTGTGAAAAACAAATCTTTTGCCAACCATTTAATTTATTAATAAGAAGCAACTTTAGATACTTATGAGTAGTTGATTTTGAATTTTCCTTTTTTGAGTATTTTATCTGTAACCATTGATCAATTGCATTGTGATTTGGTGGATCTTAATCTTGACAGAAATTGTTTCCTGCAATTTTAAAAGGGCATGATCAGCATTCTAAAGCAATTTAGAATGATATGAGGAAATGAATGATCACTTTAGTTATTAGGTAGGTAATCAGCCAGAGTGTATAAGGGACTGTAAGTATCTCTCCATGTTTGGGACAATTGGGTACAGAGCTTGAAGGATTCTATTCTACATAAAGCCTGGTGAAAGTGAGGCAGCAGGTGCAAAGTTGACCTGAGCTGGTATAGAGATTGAACCCAGACTGTTGGTGCTATTCTCCATCACAAACTTGTCATCGAACCAACTGAGCAAACTGACCCCCTTTATGTGTCATATTGTTTTTAGTTTTAGAGTGGATATCTGTGCCACAAACTTCCTTAAGATGTTTTTGTTATGAAGGACATTATTAGAAGTGGTTTCCAGCTTTTACAATGAATTAGTGTTAACGCCCTCTATTGCCAATTTCTACACACTCTGACATCCTCCAAGCTTTGGTGTCTTTGTGTTAGCTTCAGCAACCACATCAGTAGTCAGTGTTGGTTTAGCTCAGTTGGCTTGTGAAGTAATGTGATGCTAATAGTGTGGGTTCAATTCCCCACTCACTGAGGTCACCATGAAGGACTTTGCTTCTCAACCTCTCCCTCACCTGAGTATGGTGGCCCTCAGGTTATACCACCATCAGTCATCTCTTTCTTAGGAGAGAACAGCACTGTGGTCTGGTAAGACTATGGCACCTTGACTTGATCAATAGTCCAACTTTTTTCATGCAAGTTTCTAGTCTAGATAATGCAGCATCAGCAAACTCTGTGCCACTGGACACCATCACATCTGAGCTGAGGACCCACTTTCTTACAGCAGTGACTGGAAAGAAGGTGGAATCAGACTGTTCGTGTTTTAAGTGTTAACCCACACTCTCCCTTTTTTCAGCACAAAGCACATTCAGCAATTACAGTGCTTGACCGCTGCTTTCACTGAAATCAGCTCACTCAGCACAAGCTACAAATTGGACATGCAGCCTCTAGTCTGAAATCTTGGTGCTACATCAGTCTGTGCTTTTATCTGCTTTTATGTCAGAATCTTCAAAGGAATCATATCACTGTCTTGAAATTTCCTTGTGATTCTCTTATGAGTATTTTATCAAATTGATGGATGTTAGCTTTAGGGGAGGGAAACAAAAACTTATTACTTCAATTTTTTTTTCTGGAATAACCCAGTAGGTAAAAAGGACGAGAGTGTTCTAGTCCCAGTTTTCCAATTGCCTGACAGGCTGCATGATTGAAGCAGATCACAGAAGTTAGCAACACAGAGCAATAAAACACTGGGTTCCCAAGAGTTGGCTGGGAGATATCTTTAACCAGTTTCAACCTGGCTGGATATTAAATTTAACTATTGTGATTATACTCTCATGTAAACTCAGTAAACACAGTAGTCACTCCTATGACTTGAGTGAAGCTGCCTCTTACTTATTATAGGTTGCTTTGTGCCCGAGATTGAACTTAGCGTCATAGAGTCTTAGAGATGTACAGCATGGAAACAGACTCTTCGGTTCAACATGTCCATGCCTACCAGATATCCTAAATTAATCTAGTCCCATTTGCCAACATTTGGCCCATATCTCTCTAAACCCTTTCTATTCATGTATATATCCAGATGCCTTTTAAATGTTGTAATTGTACCAGCCTCCACCACTTTCTCTGGGAGCTCATTCCATACACGCACCACCCTTGGTGAAAAGGTGGCTCCTTAGGCCCCTTTTTTTAAAATCTTTTCCCTCTTGCCTTAAACCTATGCCCTCTGGTTTTGAACTCCCCTACTTTGGGAAAAATACCTTGACTATTCACCCTAACCATGCTCCTTATGATTTTATTAAATTCTATAAGGTTGCCTCTCAGCTTCTGGTGCTCCAGGGAAAATAGTCCCAGACTATTCAGTGTCTCCCTATCACTCAAATCCTCCAAACCTGGCAACATTCATGTAAATCTTTTAAGACCGTTTTCAAGTTTCACATCTTTCCTGTAGGAGTGAGACCAGAATTAAATGCGATGTTCCAAAAGTGACCTGCCCAATGTCTGAGGAGTTAGGCTCAACACAAGTTGCTTCTGGCTAACACCAAGGAGGAATCTGTCCTATTTCAATCATTGTATTGATTTTGACTGTTGTGTATGCGTGTTGTAATATATTCTGTTGCTGAATAATTGAAAAACAAAAAGTTTCCTCTACCAGATTGCTTCAGTTCCTTATATTGTAAAGGGGTGCTTCCTGAATTGTTTTGGTTTCCTCATTCCATCTGCCACCACGTTTCGCAGCCAATTTAACTATTGTTTTAATTAGTTTTTCAACTAATGCAATTTGATCTTCATGAATCTGACTTTTCCTGCTTTCAAAATATTATGCATGAGTTTTCAGTAAACATACTGTCAAGTCTCTGAGCTTTTTCGACTTTAGTTATAATTTAATTTCAGTGTAGAAATCTCAGATGATATGGATTTATTGTTTCCAATGCAAATGCATTTTTTTTTTCAATATTTTGCTACTGGTGTTATGGCAGTAAATCTGCTATAGCTTCATACAAATGGTCAACACTGTGCATTATAAAGAGTAAAAAAAAACTAATTTGAATACTTTAATTTATGTTCTCATTTTCAAAACAGCAATTGTCAAGTGCCATTTGATGTTGCAATGGCCACAAACTAAAACTTTACATCGCTCTGTTCACCATATAAATTATTTCCCAAAGAGGTGCTTTTAACTTGCTTTGAGTCCACTGAAACTTCCAACATGCCTGCAAAGCCCGCCTCGAGGAAAGTAGTGGATGATTCAGAGCATAATACTTTGGAATCCTGGTGAGATCGTCTCCTTTTTCTTCCTACTTTCTTGCCAAGAATGTTGTTTGTGCAAAGATCACAAGCAACTTCAAAGAAGATTCCTAATTAGGCAGCTTTTCCAGCTTACAGAAGTTTAGAGATGTGTTCATGCTCTGTAACACTTTCATATTTCATTCCAACATTCTGTTGAATATTTTCTGCCTTTTTTAAATAATAGCAGCTGCACGAAAGAAAGCCCTTCAATGAAATAAGTGACCAACTATAAATGGATTCTATTCAGAATCATAGCGCGCAGCATAGGAGGATCATGATTGGTGCATTGTAGCTGTCATAGCACTTTGTAAGCAAAAGCTTAGAAAGCTCGAGGAACAGAATTGAAGAGTGGGGATGTTATGTGAAACGAGTCTCAAACCATGGTTAAATTACACTCAGGGTGGAATTTAAAATCAGGTGGTGGAGAGATGAGTTGGGTTATTTTTCTGATCAGATAAAATCTAAAGTAGGAAGGTTCATGATGGTTGTTCCAACATCAATTAGGTGCAAGCAGTGCCCACTTAGAGGCCACATCTTCAATATTGGTTGGAGTCTTTTCACCCAGGCAACCCAAAATGCAAACTCTGTTGTAATTGTTCACAGGCTCCCAGGGATCCCTTTATCAAAATCATTCATTGCCTGATGGATTGATCTGGCATCAGAGTGAATGAGGGGGAGCTCTGAGAGGCATCCCCTTGCTCTTGCTGATGACTGACTCCACCATCACTGGTGAGTCCCATCCTGTGCAACCTCACCTAAGTTCTGGGCCTCTCAGCAATCCTTGGGCTCTCCCTTAGTACATTGCCAGCTGGTGTTACCACTTCCACTGACATTGCCTGCAATGTGCAGTTGCTGGTCTCGGATTGCTTGTTCCATTTTTCATTCACGGGATATGGACATCACCGGCCTAATTTCCTAAAGGGCAGCTAAGAAGCAGCCACATTGCTATGGGTCCAGAGTCACAGGTAGGCCAAACCGGGTAAGAACGGCAGTACACTTTGCTAAAGGGTATGAGTGATTTTCTGACAACTAACAGGGGTTTCATGGTTGTCACTAGACTCTTGATTCCAAATTTCATTTTATGAATTCAAATTCCACCATCTGCCAAGGCAGGGTTCGAACTTAGATTCTCAGAACATCTCTGGATTAATGTGCAACCCAATATCACAATGAATGGTCAAGTAAATACATTTAGGTGTACATTGGACAAACATGGAAGGGAGAAGGGAATATTGTCTCGTAGTGATAGACAAGGATAAAGAAACTTGTGTGAAGTATTAATACCAGAATGGAACATTTAGGTTTCTGTGTTATATAGCCTGTGGAATCTCATGCAGAAACTATTGTCCCTTCCCTTAACTGTTCTCTGAATGCAAAAGAAAATTAATTTCAGCCGAAGCATAACAGCTCAAACTTTAAACTGCAACATTCTAAGTCAGTGGTAATGAACTACATTAGCAAGGCAGGGTGAATTAACTTAGAATCACACAAATGTGCCACAATTTCTTGGCACAGTCTCATGCATCTGTCCCTTTCTCCCAAGCATCATGTACATGATTAAATGTTTGCATCTCATTACTAAGATGAGCTGCTTATTAAAATTTTGAACATACATTTGACCCCAAACACATGATTTTTAAGCAAAGAACTCATTTAAAAATTGTAATTGCTGGGAAGGAAATTGCTCCTTCATTTTGGAATCACAGCTGCCTTGTGGTTTTTATTAAATAAAAAAAAATCAGTTGCACCCATTGGAGGATGTTTGGCACAGGAGAAACAGCAGTTGTGCTTTTTTTTTGCATAATGTAAAGAACTTTGCAAATACAATGATAAATATTGATTTTCAAGTTGTTTCACCACTAGTGTATAGGAGAATTTTCCTCAATTTATATTGTTCAAGAATTTGTGTTTTATTTATATAGTGTGTACACAATACATGACTTCCATGTGGTTCATTAAATTAGCATTTGCATGACTAACTGAATTTTCTCATAATAAGCATCCTCCCCTATTGTGTTGTGCTAAGTAATGTGTTGAATTAATGCTGATTTTTTTTTTGCTTTGCATGATAATCTTTGAGATGCCATACTTCCCCTGATACTGAGAACACCTGCCGTGCCATAGACATGGTTTCAGTGCCTATGAATATATTTGTATATTGCTAGAATCTCTGATCTGTATTTTGATTCTTTGGAAGGTGTTATTTCTACAGAATTTAAAATAATAATATTAAAGATGTCAAAATCATTTTCATGAAATCATGATAACTTTTTTCAAAGTGTACATGATAAAAGTAGTTGTAAATACTATAGGTCTTGAGGTCTGAAATTCCTTCCTTTACAACCCCCTAGTGAATGGAAGGATCACCCAACATTATTTCAAACTTTCAAACTTTTCCTATAAAAAAACAAATAAAAAGCAACATTGGGTAAATAGTATTCCAATAGGCAACGTTTACTCTGAACTACAGAAAGGTTTTCCCATTTTGCACATCCTCCCCCCGCCCCCCGGTTAGACTTTACCCTGTCCATCAAATTGATACTTCATTCTCCAGAACATGTTCAATACTTGTCAGAGCCCCTGAATACTTACTTCCTTTTTAACTACTCAAACCAATAACTTCTGATCCCTTTCACAATGACAATTATGATAGAGATCGTCCCTCAAGCCAAAGTTCGTCAAGTCTTCCAGCCTTGTTCAAAGTTAACAATCACACAACACCAGGTTATAGTCCAACAGGTTTATTTGGAAGCATGAGCTTTCGGAGCGCTGCTCCTTCATCAGGTGGTTGTGGAGTATAAGATTGTAAGACACAGAATTTATAGCAAAAGTCGTTGTAAATACTATAGGTCCTGAGGATGGAATTCCTTCCTTTACAACCCCCTAGTGAATGGGAGGATCACCCAACATGATTTCAACGTGAGGGCATGGTGGTCTTTTTGAATGGGTGGCCAGGCTAACGGGCCAACACACAGGGTGCAATGGCTAACCCAAAAATCTTCTTTGACAACTCGATTGGCAACCAGCCAGCCGGGCACACCGTTTTTGAGCTAAGCAAGGATGCTGTTCCAAAGACTGCAGAGAACCTCCGTCGGCTGTGCTTAAAGGAACAAGGTTCTGACTACAGAGAATCAGTTTTCCACCGAATAATTCCTGGCTTTATGTGCCAGGGTGGAGACTTCACAGCTGGCAATGACACTGGTGGCCGCTCCATCTATGGTCCCAAATTTGAGGATGAAAACTTCAACCTCCGCCATGAAGGCAGCGATATATTGTCAATGGCTTAGCTGGGCCCAATACAAATGGGTCACAGTTCTTCATCTGTACTGCAGAAACTGAATGGTTAAATGAAAAACATGTTGTGTTTGGAAAAGGTGGAGAAGGGATGAATGTTGTGAAGGTAATAGAAGCTATGGGATCAAGAAATGGGAGGCCAAGTTCCCGTGTTGTCATTACTGACTGTGGGGCGATGCAATGAAGAATTCAAAAGAGCTACTGTATGTAGTCCACCCAACTGATGACCAAAATCTCTCCATCTCATTGTCAGAAAAGTGAAATTCAAAGATCACCAATTGTTTGCCATGATTAGTCATTCATGCTATGGTGTAGTTGGGCTAGAGATATGGCAGTGCTTTGCTTCATTCAGCTACTGGACCAATGCTTGTTTTATAATGGGAACAACCATCCAGATGTAATCATTGACCTTTGCCTTATGCTGAATCACTACATTCCAATAAACTAAACAGTTGTCACCTAAAAAGTAATTGCTATAAATTCTGTGACTTATGATCTTATACTCCAGAACCACCTGCTGAAGGAGCAGTGCTCTGAAAGCCAGTGCTTCCAAATAAACCTGTTGGACCTTAACCTGGGGTTGTGTGGTTGTTAACTTTGTACACCCCAGTCCAACACCGTCATCTCCAAATCAAGCCTTGTTCAACTTCTTACGAGCTTGGTCACTTCAACTTTCTCATGATTTCCTCTTCAAATTCTGCATGGTGAACAATAGGGACAATCTCTCCATGTTCTCTGTCAGTTCATTACAGAGTTTCACTGTGAAATTCAGGGATTTCTTAACAAAAACTCTGCACATTGACATTGCAGTAGCTTTATATTACCTGTTGTTCTGTCAAAGTCCATCGTAATAATTGTATGATTCACATGGGCTTTGAGTCCAGTTGGTAATGCTGATTGAATTTCTGTTGGGGCTTGAGTGGATGTTTAATCAGCAGTTTTATCCTAATCATTTATTAAATTTGACATTCCCAATCCTTCATTGAGAGAATTTACGGCTACTCATCTACCCACAGTCATCACCGATTTCCATTGCCATGATTCTCAGGTGTGAAAGTCTTCACCAGATATGGGTAAAAACGAAACTAAACCATGAAAAGTTGTTGTCACGTAGAATTCAGATCAGGTCACATATCTTCTTCATTCCCGCATTTCATCCTAAGGCAAAGAGACAGACTCTAAAACAGTCTTATCAACTTTGTACTTATGATACCCTGAGCCTCATGCCTGCTTAAACATTTAAAATTTAATCCTGACTAACCTCTTGATGACCTTTTTTTCAACTCCTGTATGGCTTCACATTAAAAAACAGTCTGAGAATGCCTTAAGTGAGGTGTTTTTGATGCTTTGCCTGATAAATATGAAGCAGAACCAGAAGCTATTGTAGATACAGTCAAGACAAACCTTCTACTCGCAGTGACTAAATAAATTTGAATGCAGGCATTGAAGAAGGAACATGGAGTTACTTGTGTGGCATCCTTTATTTTCGATGGCTTGGATAAGAGATTTACCAAATTCAGTTTACCATGAATACTCATGGCTTTTCACCAACTGGATAATATTTCCTCAGGTTCTACATCTTTGTAAAGTCTTTTGAATTTTCATGTGATTTTGACGAGGTTTTTATAAGTGAAACATATGTCTTTTCTGTCATTCCTCGCTCCCTGAAGATGAACAAAATACCTCAGTAGCTGGGTGATCCCTTCTCCAGAATATTCACAAGGTTCATCTGTTTGAATTAATAATGTGGGTCAAACTAAACAAATTCTTTTCAGTCCGAAAACTAAAGTGCCAATGTCCAGCTACATTACACTAAATCATTAGTGGGTTTCTGAGACTAGCTCTGAGAGAAAGAGTTGGACTTCAAAAATCTCAATTCTTGAATTGTAAGAGGTAAACGTGGGGTTACAGGATAGTGTGGGGGGCTGGCTCTGGGTGAGATGCTCTTCAGAGGATCAGTGCAGATTTAATGAGCTGAATGACCACTTGCTGCACTACAGGGTTCATATGATTTTATGAATTTGATTTCTCTCTTGGGCAGATTCCTATGCAGAGTTTGAAATAGCTAACTGCATGATGAAAAGAAAGTGCTGGTCAATGCATTGAAGACCTCTCAGCAGATTAATGGAATACATGTGACCAGGAAGAAACATCTGTTTTAAAAGTTTTTTGGACAGTGATGGCTAATATTTTAGTGAATTAAAACCATGGTCCATAGAATTGCTATAGTGTGGAAGCAGGCTATTCGGCCCATTGAGTCCACACCGACACTCTGAAGAGCATCCCACCCTCTCCCTGTAACCCTGCATTTCCCATGGCTAACCCACCTAATTTGCACATTCCTTGACATTGGGCATTTTAGCATAGCCAATGTACCTCAGTTGCTTTTGGACTGTGGGTAGAAATTAAAGGACCCAGACGAAACTCACGTAGACATGGGAAGAGCATGCAAGCTTCAAACAGATAGTCACTTGAGGGTGGAATCAAACCCAGGACTCTGGTGCTGTCAGACAGCAGTGTTAACCGCTGAGCCACCTTGCTGCCCCTCAAACACTTTTTGATGAATGACTCATTTAACATAGATTCATATTCACAAATTGTTCTCTGTCTAAATTATAATGCTTATTAAAACATAAAATCAGGGAAATTGCTGCATTGCATTTTGATATATAAAATCAGTGAAATGGGGGTGTTTGCTTGTTGCTATAATGTCTGTGTATCCTTAAAGTGGCATTTGATATTGACACTAAAATAATTAATGGCTATTGTATCTGATCAATGATTGGTGTCTCAGAAAAAGTTACAAATATTTACATATTAGCAGAGATAAACTCACAAGTCGCTGTACTGCCGAGATAATTCCACTGGTTATAACTTTTAAAGGAGGATTGCATGTATTCTTGTCCACAAATGAGATGTTCACATATCTTTATGGTCGAGGTATGAGCAAAATGATTAAATATGGAATCCCTGCTTCTGCCTGAAGCTTTTAAACAAACCATACAAAGTGAAGCAGTGCATATCAAAGTTTTTAGGGGATAAGCTTTATTAATTAGTGTTAGTAAAATCCATTTTTGCTTTCTGAAGCAGCCTCCAATTGGAAAGCTTTATATTTCAAAATGTTTTGTATAAGACCTGTACTCGAAGCGGTTTGATTCATGGACACCCCGTAAAGACTTGATGAACCCTCAGATGTTCGTGAAAGCTCTGCTAGCTTCAGACCATCAAGTTTTAAACCCGCACAAAACAGAAGTTGCTGGAAAAGCTCAGCAGGTCTGGCAGCATCTATGCAGAGAAATCAAAGTTTACATTTCAGGTCTGGTGATCCATCCTCAGAACAGTTCTGAGAAAAGGGACTCCTCCCAAACCTGAAACGTTAACTCAGATTTATCTTTACAGATGCTGCCAGACCTGCTGAATTGTTCCAACAATTTATGTTTATGTTTCTGCAGTTCTTCTGTTTTTTTTTTTCAGTTTCAAACCCTGTTTTGTATCTGATGTTGTCCTGATCATTTTTCTTGCAAATACAGAGCTATTCCTTAAATCTGCTGATTTTGAGTAACTCGCTCTTGTATTTATGAGCTTTGATACCAGGTGAGAGAGGGTTACAAGCTGGAAATGTTTGAAGTGGGGATCAGGGTCCCAAACAACCATAGGTACATCCTGTACCATTTATACAGCAGTAAGTTTCAATGTATCTGTGCCACATTAGGAAGAAATGGTCAGATGTTTTAAAATATTTAAACCAAACTCCACAGTGCAAATAATTGTTACTGTGAATGTTTCAAAGCTGAAGAAGCAAAGTATTGGATCTAAAACTACAGGTGGCACAGTGGTTCAGTGGTCAGCATTGCTGCCTCATAGTACCAGGGACCCAGGTTTGATTCCAGCCTTGAGTGACTGTTTGAGTGGATCTTGCTCTTTCTCCCCCTGCCTGTGTACGTTATCTCCGGGTGCACCAGTTTCCTCCCACAGATCAAAGATGGTGGAATAGCCATCCTAGATTGTTCATAGTGTCCCAGAATCTGCAGGCTAGGTGGGTTAGCTGTGGTTAAGGGGTCGGATGGTCTTTGGAGGCTCCACAGTGGAGTGATTCTATGAGTCTTTGAAAAGGTAACTCTGTTTCTCTTTCCACAGATGCTGCTTAACATGCTGAGTTTCTCTTGCATTCTATGTGTTAGTTTCAGGTTTCTAATGTTTGTAGTATTTTACTATATATTCAAATTTTGCTGTTGATATCTGAGTTTCCCAGGGACACGGAAACATGCCCATTTCTACCTCCACATCAGAATTGATTGAACAGCAGATCTTAATGACCAAGAATGTCTATTTCTACCCCATGCCCCCAAGTGAAGCCTGCTCAGTTCCTCAAAAATACTTTAGTTTACCCTCATGCCTTTGTGGCTACACTATCTTGCAATAATCACTGACTTTTCATCCCCCTCTCCCATTCAGCCTTGATCAGGTCTCCACTCTAAATAGCATCCACTTTCTCTGTCTCCTTCTGCATCCTCCCCACGTCCCAATAAAAGTGCAGTTGCAGAGCTAGGGATCTGGATTTGATTCCAGTCTTAAGCAACTGTCTGTGTGGAGTTTACATTCTACCCATGTTGGCATGGGTTTCCTTCGGGTGCTCTGGTTTCCTCCCACAGGCCAATGATATGCAGTTTAGGTGAATTGGCCATACTAAATTGTCCATAGTGTTTAGGGATGTGTAGATTGAGTGCATTGGTCAGGCGAAATGTAGACTAATAGAGTAGGAGAATGGGTCTGGGTGGGATACTCTTCAGAGGGTCAGTGTGGACTTGTTGAGCCAAATGGCCTATTTCCACACTGTAGGGATTCCATGATCTAATCTTATGCAGCAGTTTGAAGGGTTGATTTTATTTTCTTTACTGCAAATTTTATTTAAGTTAAAACAAAATCAGAAGTTGAGTTCTGGTTTTTGGACCTGAAACATTCACTCTGATTTTCTTCCAAAGATGCTTTCAGAACTGTTGAGTTTTTCGAGTGATTTCTGTTTTTGTTTCTGATTTCCAGCCTCTGCAGTTCTTTCAGTTTTTATGTTTAGTTATTGCTTAACAAAAGTAGTGAAGCTGAAAAATGTTCAAAAATATATCATGAATGCAGAACTGATCAATTTTGACTTAAATATGGAGATTTCAATCATGTTGTGACGATCTTTGGTTGAAACCTACACTTCAGAATTTGGTTATAAGCATCTGTAATTTCAGATGCTTATAATTGAACTTAGTGATCTGTCATTATGAAATCATCAATAAATTCTTCACTTTATTAAAAACAATCCATTATTCAGTTAATATCCATTATTCACAGCATTTTTCACATTTTGTTCAAAGCATCAAGACAAAATATTTCTATTTTATTGCTAATGGAATTTTCCCACTTTTTTTTCAAATTACTTTTAAAAGGAAAATAAATTCTGAAAGCCATTATGGAGGCTGGTAATTGCTTAATAAGGCAACAAACAAGACAGTAAACGTTCCTCATTGCAAACAAATATAACGAGCATTTGCTAATCCCCTACTCCCAGCTAAAGCACCGTCGGTGTGGATAGAGGTAATAAAACCTCAATAAAACAAATACACAACAAGCAGAAATACGTTGATACTACCAGGAAAGATTAAACTATATTAAACATCTGAATCATCAAAAATATTTTCAGTTAAACAATTGTGCTGCTGGTGCCATGGGCAAAATTGTTTACTCCATGGATACGCTTCTTGAGTTTTGACATTTTTAACATCGTACGAGATGAGTTGATCAATACAGCTAAACATTAGATTAAAATAAAGTAAAATACGCTTGATTTTACAATTTTTCTTTAAGTCTGAGCCCACCTCCAAAGTGATCAGATGAACCATGTGATGGAGTAACCGGTTGAGTAAGCGAATCCTTCTTCGCTTAATGTGGAGTTGCCAGTGTTGGACTGGGGTGGACAAAGTCAGAAGTCACGTGACACCAAGTTACAGTCCAACAAGTTTATTTGGAATCACAAGCTTTCAGAGTTCTGGTCCTTATTCACTTCCATGACAAAGGAGCAGCACTATGAAAACTCGTGTTTTCAAATAAACCTGTTGAACTGTAACCTGGAGCAGTGTGACTTCTGACTTTCTTCATTTAAGTGTTGGATAATTCTTTCCTTACCCTTGAAAAATCTTGGTGCAGTCAAAGACTGTGATGTATTTGTCCCCATTAGTATGAACAAAATATAAATCTTCCACTGCCGAAACCAAAATAAAAATATATATCAGGAATTCCTGATGAAATCTTATGCCTGAAACGTTGACTCTCCTGCTCCTCGGATGCTGTCTGACTTGCTGTGCTTTCTGAGCGCCACACTTTTTGACTCCTTTTAGGTTGGGATCGACAGAGCCTGCTTTGTCAGGTATAATAGAGGAAAACTACCTGCTAGCCTAATGATTTTTTTGTTTTCTTGAGTAAGAAACAGTTTATTGCATGACCTCAAAGAGGTGAATGTCAGACTTGTGTGATAGATGTTATGGCAAATACTATGGGGAATGGATAATAGGTCTATCTGCTTTGATATTCAGGGCTGTTTTCCCTTTCCCCATCCAAATCCTAATGACATGTAGTATTTTCCCAGATGACGATTCCTTGTATCTTGTAATATTTGTCACCTCATCAGTATGTGGTACTGGGCAAGAGTTTTCTTGAGTTAGTTTTCTCCCACCATTCTCCTTTTTCTTTACTTTCTCTATGGTTTATCTAGTGCTTATTGGCAAATAATCAATTGTTAGGGAATATCTATAGAAGAGGCACTGCTCTTGGATAACAGAAAAGGTTTTTTTGCTACACCACAGAAAGTACAATTACATTTGTTTTTACATATTGGCCAAAACATTAAGGAGCTGGTGCAGACTGTACTTTTAGGGATCATTTCTATCATTTTCTTTTACCAGAGAAATGGGTTTCTACAATGTTTGGTCTCATAAACCATAAGGAGAATTTATGGTGTTCAGTTCTGATATTCAAGTTGACATGAAGGTTGCTTTTAGCAACTATAGTTCTCTATTGATGAGTGTTTGTTCTCTCTTACATGGAGAGTTGGAGGAAGACAATGCAAATGTATTTGCTCCCTCCAAAAATCAGCATGGGATTCTTTGGGGTTTTCTAAAATGTAATATACTTTATTCATAAACAATCTCACTGTTTAAATACATTGTCACAAATATAATTCAGTCCTGTACAGTATCATGTCAAGTAAACAAACATTTGTGTTGACTCTGGCCCAACAAATCTTGCCTCCATCCATAGACTCTGTGAGGTACCTTTATAAAGCATAAAAGATTCTCAGTCTTCTGATGTATGCACTCAACCACTCCTATGATGGTAATGACCTGTTGTTTCAAACCGTTTTTGTAAATGACATTGAGAAGATACATAAAAGAAATCTTCGCATTTTGGCTATGTCACAAATGAAAGCAAACGCAATGTAAAACTGATTGCTGATGGATCTTTCTGCTTTTAACGTATGCAAATAGAAATAAGACAAGTAAAATCTGATTGGCACATTTAGTTTCTTATCTCAAACTGAAAACATTCCAAGTTTTGGCTTGAATACAGTCTGTAAGTGGGTTAAATCTGGTCATTCTTTATGCCTTGCTCATTATTTTTAAAACAACATTTATGGAGTTGTGCAGGACATTCAATAAGAGACAATGTAGCATAATGGTACAAAATGCTCTCTGAAGTGGTGTTAGAAATTCTGTAGGTGTACATGTTTCTTAGAGAAATTAAAAATGGGCACTAAATGCAACACTGATTTCAACAATGATAGAGGACAATCCAAAAATCAGACTGCATAATTTACAATCCAATTTGGTTCAACTCTTAAACTTGCATTTCTCTATATTGAATTATCTGTGGAAAATGTTGTTCCAACTGCACAAGATTTCATTTATAGATCACCACATGGAGGCTGAAAGTATCTGACATCTTCTGAAGAAAGAGTCATATCAGACTTGAAACATTAACTCTGTTTTGCTTTCCACAGCTGCTGTCAGATCTCTTGTTTCTCCAGCACTTTGTTCTTATTTCAAATTTCCAGCATCCACAGTATTTTGCTTGTCTCTAATATCATTTTGTTTGACATGACAGATGGAATAATTATCTCTTGGTCAAGAAGAGGGATTTGTTTGAAAATGCTGAAGTGCTGTGCGATGTTGAATGTTATATCACAACAATATTGCAGACGACAGGGCTATTTTATGCAAGTTTGTACACTAAGTATGAAGCTGGCAATTTTAGGGAATGGGAAGATTAATTAAGATTTAATTAACATTACCACAAGAACATGAAGATTGTTGTTTCCACTATGGTCACATGGAGAAGATGTTAATTCAAAACTAAGCCTGTTGTTGAATTAGAATTAAAGACACCTTTTCCTTGTGGATGATGTGTATTCCTTGTGGATGATGCAATCACACAGCTCTTAACATCCCCAGTGCTACATGTTCCCCCTTTATATTTATTTAGTCACATAATTAATCAATTAATTCCTTAATAGCTTAACTTTTGCTTCACTGACATTCCCATTTCTTTTTTTTCAATAAAACTTTTAAAGAGCGGCAACCTGTGTTTGAACAGAAACTAATGAAAAACAAACAATGAGATTTTTTTCTTGTATTTTATATCTCATAATACAATTAGATATTGCTTTTCTTTCTGTAAACAGTAGAATTAACATATTTGCAAAATGATTCTAACAATTAATTTTCTTTGTGTTCTGATAAATTCTCATATCAGAAGGCATCTCTCTTTTGTATCATGTTTCTCATGTTTAGATAACCCTGCATCTGTTCATGTCTGGTCCTTGTGATTGTCCAATATGTATATATGTGAAGTGCATAGTCTGTCATCACTGTCTATGACTTGCTTAGACTCTGTATGTGTGTAATTAGTTTCAATTATCCTTGAGAAATGTATGACAACAGTTAATGTACTACATATAAAATTACTGGTTTTTCCCATCACTACTTATAACCTTATCCAGAACTTTCCAATCTTTTATCCCTTGTCTTTTGTAATATACCAGGTCCCACTAGTACATCTTATTTTCGGTGGCCTTACATGATTCTATTAGCCTGGAAAAATCTTCCTGAAGTCTCAGAATTATTGAATGTTCTTATCCCTGCTTTTAAGGCATTCAAGTCTTCAGATAATGTCAATTGTAATCATTTCTCAAGCTGGAGTGATCACTTACTATCAAAAGAATTTTGGATTTCTCCCAAAACATGAGATGACAGCCTGTAGTTCCCAAGAATTTGCAAATGAGTTCTTTACATGGACAGCACATACCAGGGTCATTGTTAACTGACAACTTGATTCTTTCAGTAAAGCTTTATGAAGCATTTCATCAATTAAGTAGATTTTTTTTTTTCACAGGCTCCATCACTATTGCCATGTTCATTATTCAAGTTCATATTTTCACACTCATCCCCAAATTCAGCACTGGCAAATTCCCCTCTTCATGAGTTAGAATTTTTGCCAGTGCCATTCATCCTGGACCGATCCATTTCTCCATTATCTTGTCCATAATTACTCCATGTTTTTCCCTCTATGTTATTATTTGTTCACTAAATCTAGTTGCCATATGTCTGTGTTTTTTTCATTTATCCCATTATATAAAGTCTATTGCCACAACATCAGAAAAATCTCGAGCTAATGGGAGACTCATTATGGGCCAGGATCATGTATGCCTTTTTAAAAAAATAGATATCACAATCACCACTGTTTTTTTAAATAAGTTTTGTGTATATTTCATGCCTTACTTCTCCATCCTTTCGCAGGATATTTTAAATTTGTAAGCTGCTGGAAGGTCAAACTGCTGACGTAGTTTGAAGATAATTAGCTGTTTCCCTTTAAACTCCTATCTCTTTGTGCCAATAATACCCACTGATATGGATTGGAGAAGTTAGGTCTGGACAATGGAATACAATAATGTTCAGATTGTGTAAACTGTAAATGCACTGACTTCCCCAAAATAATTAGTTTGTCGTGTTCCATGTCAAGATTCATTTGATACTTTTCAATAGACTGTTCACTCTGACAGTGTGGATATTTCATTTAACACTACTTCTGTGCTGATAAAGTAATTAACTGCAGCTATTTCACAGGGAATGACCATTCTTTTGAGTGAGTTCAATGTGTTGTCAACACCAAGCTCTGAAACAGGTGGAATTCTCAAACTCCTTAACCTTATTTAGTCTTTATTATTCCATTAACATTTTAATCAATCTACACCCCACACTCTAGATGGACACCGAAAACTGCATAATTGAATGAGTCGGTGACTAAAAACATTACTGGACTGCAGTTTCTTGTCAATAGTGCAATTCTTTCTGCCTGATAATTGTCGCCATTTCCTCCTTCCAAACTTTCCATGTAATTTGGAAAACCTTTTTGTTCTGTAAAGACACATAGAGAAGACTTGTTGACCATGTCCCAAAGCTATGGTTGCCAGTTCCTTTCAGATGTATCTCCTTCCTTCTTCTGGTTATGATTCTCCCTTCATACAAATTCAAGCAGCCTATATCTGAGACACCTCTATTCCTTCTACTACTGAATCCTCCATTCTTTGTGTTACCTCTGTATGTCTCATTTAAGCCATGTACATTGCTGGGAATGAATTTCTGCCTGGTATTTTGTTTTAAGATTCCTGTTATTTGTTTGAAAAGCATGTTTCTTTATGAAAGTTTAACATTCAAAGTCAATCCATGTTAAATATCTTAACACAGTCAATAATTTAAGGCATTCACAAAAGTAGGAATCTCCAAGCAAAATGTTTGCAATTTTGCGTATGGTCTGTCAAATTCCATTATATGTCCTTCTGTAGAATACCTATTCTGATCTCTATATTTATCCACTTATTACCATGGGTTGTCTTTATTTTAGTAATGTTGTCCATGAATTTTAATAGATTATCCAAACTTTCCTCAATGGTTGCCTATCTACTTCACCTTTGTAGTTTCAGTTCATAATTTCCAATCTGCACATTTAAGCAACCATGATTTGTTCCCAATATTAACTCTTAGCTAAGTTTCATGGTATGGTGTGTTATGGTGCAGTGGTAGTATCCCTATGTCTGAGCCAGAAGGTTTGGTTTTAAATCCTCCTGCTCCAGAGATGTGTCATAACTCAAATGGGCAGGTTGATTTTAAACAAAACTGTTATGACTTTTTTTAAAAGTTTTTTTGTGACAGAGGACTTAAGACAGCTTTTACTGGTGAATTGAGTTGCAAATATTTTGAATCAGCCTTTTATAGAGTCATGCAACACAAAAACAATTCCTGAGGTCCAACCAGTCCATGCTGACCATAATCCCAAACTAAACGAGTCCGAAATGCATGCACTTGGCACATATCTCTCCATCCAAACATTTCTTATTCATGTATTTATATGAATGTCTTTTAAATGTTGTAACTGTACCCACATCTAGCACTTCCTCTGGATGTTCATTCCACACATGAACCACTGTTTGTGTAAAAACAGAAATGCCCCTCATTTTTTGATAAATCTTTCTTCTTTCACCTTAAAAATATGCCCCTCGTCTTGAAATCCCCTGTATTAGGAAAGTCACACCTGCCATTCACCTTAGCTATGCCCCTCATTACTTTATAAACCTCTACAAGGTCACCTCTCAATCTCTTATGCTCAAGTGAAATAAATCCCAGCCTATCCAGCCTTCCTCATAACTCAGACCCTCCATTATTAGCAATGTCCTGGTAAATCTCTTCTGGTCCCTCTCCAGCTTGATAACATGTTCCCTCCCAGTTCGGGAACACTTCAGCGGCCAAGGACATTCAGCTTCGGATCTTTGGGTGACCGTCCTCCAAGGGGGACTTTGGGATACACAATAACACAGAGTCACCAAGCAGAGGCAGATAGCCAAATTCAGTACCCATGAGGAAGGGATCTGGGGTTCATGTCACACTGCAGGTGACCGCCCCACAATATATACTCTCACACTCACATACAAGTACACACGCACGTTCACATACAAGTACACACACGCAGTTACACATGAGCACATTCGCACAGACCCTCTCAGACACATACTTACACTTACAATCTCACCCTCACACAGGCATGTACTCCATCACACTTGTGCATGTGCTGTATCAAGCACACACATACATACACACACGTGCACACACTGTCTCCCTCTCTCCCAAACACACAAACAGACACTCTTTCTCTCTCTCTCTCTTTCTCACATGCACACACACTTGCATCTAAGTCTGTGGGGTAAATGTGCATTTGCAGATTTGTATTTGCAGATCCATTCTATTTTGTTCAAAAAGCACACAATCTGTAGGCAGTCAGTCCATGAGACATTTTATAAATTCCCACTCTGGAAATAGAACCAATCTGACTCAAGGTTGGAATACAGACAGATTCTAACCTCACAGCTTTAGTGCATTGACTAGGCTGACTTGTCACCTTTTTTTATAAAACCTTAAGTTATCTCAGGAATGTGACTTGAAAGAAGTTCTGGGATTTACATATTAATGAATTGAAACCTGCAACCCATTCTAAGTGATTCAAGACTTAACAGTAATCTAGGTTTTTCCAATACATTGCATCAATTGTATGACACTTTGATCTTTTACTATAAATTCTGTGTCCTGTGATCCTGCCCCACTGGCTACCTGACAAATGAGCAGCACTGTGAAAGCTTGTACTTCTAGATAAAACGGTTGCACTACAACCTGGTGCTGTGTGATTTTTAACTTTATCCACCCCAGTCCAACATCATGTTCTGAGATAGAATCCCAACAATGTGGAAACAGACCCTTCGGCCCAACAAGTCCACACTGACCCTCCAAAGAATAACCCACCTCGACCCATTCGCCTACCCTATATTTACCTTGACCAATGCACCTAACCTATCCATCCCTGACCACTATGGGCAATTTAGTATGGTCAATTCGCCTAACCTATACATTTTCTCTGGACTGTGGGAGGAGACTGGAGTACCCGGAAGAAACCCACACAGATATGGGGAGAATGTGCAAACTCCACACAGACAGTCAGCCGAGGCTAGAATTGAACCAGGTCCCTGGCGCTGTGAGGCAGCAGTGCTAACCACTGAACCACCATGTCACCCTCACACATCTCTGGAGCAGGTGAGACTTCTACCTGGATCTCCTTTCCCAAAGGTAGAAACATGACTACTGCTCCACAAGTGCCCTTACTTTTCTTTGCAAGTCACAACATTTTTCTTGTTGCACATTATCTACTGAATCAATGTAGATATTTCGAATCGATCTGTTCAAATCAGTTATGACACACCTGGAGCAGGTGGGACTTTAATTTGGAACTTCTGGCTGAGGGGCACCACAGGGAACCCACTACTAAGTTAGGTAACTCGTACCATCTCAGTACCACCTAATCCCCTTTATATGTAGCAGTTACGTGATTAACCAGTGAACCCCAGTCGGCAGCTTCACTCTTCATGTGCTTCCAGTTGGATTATGAGGTTATGTTTTTCAAGATGCAGGCAGAACAATGCACACAAAACTGAATGCAAATGGTGTGACATGATAATTGAAATTTAGAGCATTGCTATCAGTGTCTCTTGCTTTTCAAGGTGAGATGTTTGCAGCACAAATGTGGGGCCCTTGCCTCACATTGTCACACTAGTACAACATGTACATAATCCCAATTTAAATAAAAACACAGGTTAAACTTAGAATTAATGTCTCTGTACATTACTCCAAGATTAATTACAGTGAGCATATTTAGAAGTTAAGGAAAACATGCCAGCTCTTTGGTTCATCCAGTTTCAAAGCCTCTTTTAAAAGATAGGTCCAAATGTAATAAACGCTTTTTTTTTCCCTTTTCTGTCCTTTCGAAAATGCAGGCAGAGAATGCTGATGAGCTCAGTGGATTTGGTGGGGGAATTAGTAGGTTACAGTGGGATATGAAAGAGGGATGAATATGTTTATAACCCCAGTGCTTCAAAGATAATTATATTCGGATTTAAATTTCAACTTCCCAAGCCCAAAAAGAAATAAATCTTTGTGAGGCTGCTTCCAAGCAAAAACGAAATACGGCAAAGGAAAAAAAAAGTTACTGCCAAAGAAATTCTCTGACTAGACAGTGAATTTGAAAATAAATCTTGACAACCTCCAGCAAATCACAGAAAAATGAAATGAATGATCTTTCTGGCTGTATAATTTTAAATATTTTAATTTAAACAGTGAGTGGTGAGATGTTATTGTCTTATTTTTGCATTCTTTGTAGAATTGTGCATTAAAATATAGTGAAAACCTGAGTGATTTATGATGCTGGAGCTTAAAGCATTCACAGGCAGACAATGAGATAATAAACAGCAAAAATACAAGGCCTCATCAACTTAACAATTCCACAAATGTCAATAATGTTTGAGAAAGTGAGCAGGTTCATGGACTTTATCAGTTCCAATCCATTTATTTTCAAAGCATCACAAAGGTGTCTGAACTGTAAACCTGCATTGAAAATACAGAAGCCTCAATGATTCATTCAGAGTATTGTGGGTTTGTAATGCCTCAAATGATGATCTAAGACATGCCTACTCTCAAATCTGCTTTTGTATTTAATACTGAAATATTAGCATGAGACCAAGGTTGATTATTGAAGTGACAAGTAACTTGGGAGATTAGGATAATTCCTGTTGACAGAGGGGAAGTCTTTCACAAAGTGGTCAGCCATTTTGTGTTTGGACTTGACAACACGAAGGAGACTGCATTGTGAGCAGGGGATGCTGTGGACTGGATAGAAAGAAGGCTTCACCTGCATGGTGTGTTTGAGGAGGGAGGAGGTGAATGGACAAGTGTGACATTGTCTGTAGTTGCATGGGAAGGTGACATGGGGGAGTGAGGATGCATTACAAGTGATGGAGGAATGGACAAGAATGTCACACATGGAACAGTCTGTGTGGAAATCTGATAGGGGCAAGATAGGTTTGATGGTGATATGGTGCTGGAGGTGTTGGAATTGGCAGAAGATGATCCTTTCAATGAGGAGATTATTTGGATAGAAAGTTGTCAGCAATCACTCACTATCGAACCTGATTATCCACTGAGAAAATTCTGTATCACTGGTCAAACGAGGAACATGCCTTATGTGGGTCATTTTTTAACATGGGGATAGTGCTGCACATCAGCAGACACACTGTCCTTGACAGAAGGGAGATCAGTTCAAGTGGTAAGGAAACTAAGACCACTGGGAATCTCCCTATCAATGTAATCTTCATTTGCCATCACAGCTGCTGATATCACACATGTATCTTCTACCTGGAAAGGGCTATTGAGGACTTCTTTTGGATTGCAATTTGTCTGGTTCTTCCCCTTTGACCTTACTATCATGGCTGGCTCAGCCAAGAGTTGAGAATTCATCTCAGGCACTGCTCTTGGAATCAATGAGTACTGGAATCTCACCACTGCAGCATGGTGACAATCCACAAAAAGATAGGGAGTGGAAAGCAAGGATATGTGGAACTCTTTTTCTTTAATACATTCATGAGATGTGAGTGCCACTGCCTGGGCCAGCATTTATTGTCTGTCCCCAGTTGCCCTTGAGAAGTTGATGGTGAGCTGCCGTCTTGAATCACTGCAGTCAACATGCTTTAGGTTGAGCCACAATGTTGTCAAGCAGGTAATTGCAGGACTTTGGCTCAGTGACACTGAAGGAACAGTGATATATTTCCAAGTCAGGATAATGAGTGGCCTGGACAGAAACTTGCACATCATGTTTTTCCTATGTATCTGCTGCCTTGGAAATTTGGTGAATTTCTGAAGTGCATCTTGTACATAGTTCACACTGCTGCTTCTGAGCATTGGTGATGGAAGAAGTTAGTGCTTGTGAACATGGTGCCAAACAAGCGGGCTGCTTTGTCCTGGATGGTTTCAAGCTTCTCGAGTATGGTTGGAGCTGCACCCATCCAGGCCAGTGTGAAGTATTCCATTGCACTCCTGACTTGTGCCTTGTAGATGATGGACATGCTTTGGAGAGTCAGGAGCTGAGTTACTCGTTGCAGTACTCCTCGCCTCCTGCCTGCTCTTGTGGCTACTGTGTTTACACGATATTCCAGTTGTGTTTCTGGTCAATGGTAATCCCTTGGATGTTGACAGTGGGGTTTCAGTGATGATAACACGATTGAAAGACAAAGGGCGGTGGTTGAATTGTCTCTTAATGGTGATGGTCATTGCCTGGCATTTTTGTCAAATGGATATTACTTGCCACTTGTCAGCCCAAGCCTGGATATTGTCCAGATCTTGTTGCATTTGTGCTCTTCCAGCACCACTGATCCAGAATCTGGTTTCCAGCATCTGCAGTCATTGTTTTTACCTTATTACTTGCCACTTGTCAGCCCAAGCCTGGATATTGTCCAGATCTTGTTGCATTTGAATATGGATTTCTTGAGTATCTGAGGAGTCAAGAATGGGCCTGAACATTGTGCAATCATCAGGGATCATCCCCACTTCTGACCTTATGATGGAAGGAAGGTCATTGAGGAAGCAAACCACCACCCTAAGGAACTCCTGAAGAGATGTTCTGTAGCTGAGATGACTAACCTCCAACAGCTACAATTAGCTTCCTCTGTACCAGGTATGATTCCAACCAATAATGAGTTTACCCCTTGATTCCAATTGATTCTTGTTTTGCTTGAACTTCTTGATGACGCACTCGGTCAAATGTTGCATTGATGTCAAGAGTGGTCACTCTTACCTCACCTTTGGAATTCAGAGTTTTTGTCCATGTCTGAACCAAGACTATAATGAAGTCTGGAGCTGAGTGGCCCTGGCAGAACCCAAACTGGGCATCGCTGAGCATGTTATTGCTGAGCAGATGATGCTTGATAGTGTTGTTGATGTCGCCTTCCATAACTTTACTGATGATTGAGAGTTAACTGATGGGTCGGTAATTGGCTCGGTTGGATTTGTCCAGCTTTTTATGTGCAGCATATGCCTGGGCGATCTTCCACATTGTTGGGCAGATGCCAATGTTGTAACTGCACTGGAACAGAACAGCTAGGAGAATTCAGGAGTACAAGTCTTCAGTACTATTGCGGGAATGTTATCAGGACCCGTAGCCTTTGCTGTATCCAATTCCTCCAACCGTTTCTTGCTATCACTTGGAGTGAATTGAATTGGCTGAAAACTGCTGTCTGTGATGCTGAGGAACATTGGACAAGGCTCAGATGGATCATCCGCTTGGTGTTGCTGGCTGAAGATTGCTGCAAACGATTCAGCCTTATCTTATGCATTGATGTGTTGGGCTCTTCCATCATTGAGGAAAGGGATATTTGTTGAACCTTTTCCTCCAGTGAGTTGTTTAATTGTCCACTGCTATTCATGACTGGATGTGGCAGGATTGCACAACTTAGATCTGATCCAACCATCTTTTGTTGTTCTGGGGAAGAGGAGAGGGCAGAAGTGCAGTAGGTGGCTTGAATATGGTTGAAGGTCCTGTCAGCCGCAATGGGTTGGGAATGCTTGCTTGAGAAAAAAGGAGGTCATGTCCAAGGCAGTCTGGTGGAGACTGACATTATTGAAACCGATCCAATGGTGACATATAAACTGGGAGAATAAATCTGAATCCTAGCAAGAAGCAGGGTGTGAGCAGGTGGGGTAAAAGTAAGTTTGGGAGGCAGTGCGCTTGCAATGTTGGAATATCGGAAATGGAAACAGCAAAGTTAAGGAAGGGAAAGAAATAGAAGAGTCAGAGATAGACCAGGTGAAGGTGAAAGAAGGGTGGAAATTGAAAAATAAAACTGATTATTTTTTCTATTCTGGATGAAAGCAGCAAGCAACACTGTAGACACCATCAATGTACTGAAGAAAGAGTTGTTGGTGGGGCCCTGAATAGGACTGAAACATGCAATGTCCCATAGACCCCATAAAAAGACAAGCAAAGCGAGGACCCATGTTAGTACCCATAGCCACATCTTTGATTGAGAGAAAATAAGATGAGCTAAAGAAGGAGTTGTGAAAGTGAGAACAGTCTCAGCCATGTGAAGGAGAGTAATGGTGGACAGAAACTACATAGGCCTCTTTTCAAGGAAGCAGCAATGAACCTAACGTCATCCTGATGACGGATGGACTTGAGGAAGGACTACACATTCACGGTGAAGCTAGGACCAGAAAACTGGAAGTTTGGTAACCATTGAGTCAATTTGTATCATTAGAACAGCCTGAAATCAAAAAGTATGCAAATGTGGAGACATTTGGGGGAAATCAAGTTTTGGAAACAGCATCTTTGTCAGATTCTGTAAAATGTTTCACTTCAATCATTTTTACTTCCATGACAAATGTCTTGAAAAGCTAAATTGTGAAATCAATTGAATTTTAGTGCAATTTATGTCGCCTCTTTGTGTCCATTATGTGCTGGTCAGCTGTATGCTTTCCAGTTTTGCACTGTCACTAATCTAAGTATAAGTGGAAACTTCCTTTTCACAGTCAATGAAGCAATGGTATCAACAGACATGTTGTCACACAAACATATCTGAATAACAAGCAGAATTTTAAGAACTGGATTTAACAGCATCTGACTCTGGTAAAAAAAAATCTTAATTATGCTGAAACAGTGCCTAAAAAAAAAATTACATTTCCATGCCAATTAAAAAACAGTTTTATTTTTGCAGAATTATTCACTTAATCCACAACTGGAAAAAGTATTTGAGAAGTGCAAATTGGTGTATCCTACCTGAATACTGCCAAATGAGGCTTCTGACTTGCTGCAAACAAAAGTCCATCACTGTGTAGATTACAAATACAATTTCTTTGGCTCCATTTATCTATAATAAAAATAGAAATGATATGTAAGCACACATGACATCAATTCATTGGGTGATTAGGAGCTGAACGTTATGTCCTGAGACTATTTTATTCTGGCTATCTTTAGAAACACATTAAGCTGCAATTCTCTTCATATATTTGAGTTCACAGTGAAAGGATCAGGGCCTGAGTTATTAGAGGAATTTTTGTCTAAGTTTGTTCAATTGTGCAGAAATATTTATTCTCAAAAGCTTGAGCCTGAGCCATGTCTGTCGACGCAATGTTCTCTGCTGTTGTTCCAAACATCACATGTGACAGATATAATTTGAATGACACTGATATGGTTGTTATCACTGCTACAGTAGTTTCCACCCATTTCTTAATGCTGATTTACAGGTTAAATTGTCCCTCTTGATACTTGAGTTTGTAGACATCAGAAAGGAGTATGCTTTCATCAATGAAATTCAAAGCAAAGGATTGAAGTGAAAGCACTTAATAAATCTCACACTATCTGATGAACTGCAACAGAGGTTCAATTATATACTTTAGTTACTGCAGCCGAACTGTGCATGGCAACATTTACATCTGCAATAAATATCTTCAATAAATCCTTCACTATGTTCGATTGCCTATGTGACAGAAGGCTTTATGCCACTGAAAAGCTGTAGATCCTTCTTTGATTGATCAAATAGGTCCATTATAGTTTGTAAAATCAAATCTAAATCATCCCCTCAAGTGTTTTTCCAGATTCCAGTACCGTCACCAAACCATTGATTTATTCTGTGGTTATAAATCAATAAGGAGTTAATGGGAATATTGAAGTGTATAACACCCTGACTGACAGAATTGTCCTTGTTGATGGCTAAGCCTGAGTGTTATAAGCAAATGTTGGACAAATGAAACTTTTATTTTTGAAGCACTTCACTGAAAAGTAACCTAGTTTCAAATTTATGTTCTTCCAATCTATTGAATTTCAGGGCCTATTTCTTTCTGCAGTGAGGCCCCTCATAGAACAATGTGGATAAAGTGCTCCTCTGTAATCATGATGTGGAGGTGCCGATGTTGGACTGGGGTGGACAAAGTCAGAAGTCACACAACACCAGGTTACAATCCAACCATTTATTTGAAATCACAGGCTCTCGGAGCACTATACCTTTGTTGGGTGATGAAGGAACAGCACTCTGAAATCTTGTGATGTCAAATAAACCTGTTGAACTGTAACCTGGTGTCATGTGACCTGTGACTCACTCTGCAGTGTTTGCCTAGACTTCATTTTATTTAAATAGAATGAAATGATCGTAAAGTGTTTACTGATTAGCCAAATCTCCATCGACTCCCTAAAACAGTAAACTGGCAAAATGTGACCATTCCTCAGGCAGCAATAGAACACAAGTGAATTGGCATAGTTTTTCAACCTTGACTTCAAATGGAGGTCACAGCCTATTGACATCAAGGAAACATTTGACAGAGTGTAGCATCAAGGGGCCTGAGTGAAACTGGAGGCATATGGGAATCAAAAGGAATACATTCCATCAAATACTGGTTGATGTCATTTCTAGTAGATGATTGTAGTTGTTGGAGCAAAATCATTCTTCTCCAGGACATCACCTGAATATATTAATTGACAGTTGAAACTTTATTGCTGGAACAGCACAGCAGGTCAGGCAGCATCCAGGGAACAGGAGATTCGACGTTTCGGGCACAGGCCCTTCTTCAGGAATCCTGAAGAATCCTGATTCCTGAAGAAGGGCCTGTGCCCGAAACGTCGAATCTCCTGTTCCCTGGATGCTGCCTGACCTGCTGTGCTGTTCCAGCAATAAAGTTTCAACTTTGATCTCCAGCATCTGCAGACTCACTTTCTCCTCTATATTAATTGACAACAAAGTTTAAATCTGGGATCATTACTCCTCTCCAATGAAACCGTGAGCCCACCATTCTGTGTAAAGAGCCTCACTTCCCCACCTTGAAAATTATTCTCCAAGAATTTTGAATTTGTTGTTGCCTCTCAGAGCCTTGTCCTGGAACTCCATAAAATGCCTTCCAACTGATTTCTGCTTTTCTGTCTCTGCTGAAACAGCTCTTGTCAATGTTACAAATGCCATTCCACATGACTATGATAAAGGTAACCTAATCCTTCTCCTCCAGCACCATCGAGCAATAGACTTGACAAATGCTACATTGTTAAAAAAGAACATGCTGGATGTAGGCTGGGGTAGCACATGTGAAGCAGCAAACAATGTCTTTCCTTTGGATTAATATCATAAAAGTTTAAGGAAAAGTCTATTCATTGGTAGGCACAGTTTCAATACCTTCATACCTAAGGAAATTAATGAATGTTGGAGAGATATCGACCAAATGGAGGTGAGCAGCAAGAATTATACAGCATTGATCATGCTTTATTGACTGAGGTGTTTTTCTCTTCAAATTTTATTGTATGCATATCTGAGAAGCAGTAGATGTATTGTATCAGGAATTTCAGTGTGTACAGATTCATAGCGGTGGCATGATGGCTCAGTGGTTAGCACTACTGCCTCACAGGACCAGAAACCTAGGTTCAATTCCAACCTCGAGCGACTGTCTGTGTGGAGTTTGCATTTTCTCCCCGTGTCTATGTGGGGTTGCCTCTGGGTGCTCCAGTTTCCTCCCACAGTCCAAAGATGTGCAGGTCAGGTGAATTGGTGTGCTAAATTGCCCATAGTGTTAGGTGCATTAGACAGGAGTAAAAAAGGAATGGGTCTGGGTGGGTTTTTCTTCGGAGGTTAGGTGTGGACTTGTTGGGCTGAAGGGCCTGTTTCCATGCTGTAGGGAATCTAATCTAATCATTTCTGGAGGCATGTGGCTGGGAATTAGAAAACAGAATAAGAGTGGTTAATGTGTTTTTGATTCCACAGAAGTGATCACTGATTTTGTTCCTTTATATAAATTGGTCTCAATTTATGGAATGAAAGTTGTGGCATGCTGAATGGTCATAAGGATAGTAGGGTAATGTTTAGATACCTTAGCAGAATGCTAAGGACAGGTAGCAACACAGTTCAACATAGAAACTAATAAAGATTCTTATTTTAGGCAAAGAAAAGCTGAGGGGGTCCTGCGGCAGGGAGAAATAAGTCTGGTGTAGACTTGTCCAGCAGAATGTCTCACATTGGCTGTACACGTTGTCTTCTCCTGTCTGATTCAGTGATACTTTAATGAGGCACTGCTGGAGATTTTGTGTTGTTTGAATATGAAAATCATTAAAACCATTTGACCATTTGTCAGACACTTTTGACATATAACCTCTATAATTAGATATTTGGCAATGTTCTCATTTGGATTGTTGAGCAAAACCTTCGCACAACGATGAGGCATCAGTTTAAAATAGAGTAAGCAGCCCACCAAATTGGACAGTATAAAACTCACATTATGTCTGAATGCAGACCAATATTTTGAAATTATTTTTGCATTATCATGTTATGATAAAAATGTTTTCTAACATTCACATTGCAAAGCAAGTAACATTTTCATAGTGATGTGATTATGTTCTGGAGCTCACCAGCATGCTGTAATGATATGCGCTGTGATAATCACTGATTATAGGTTGCAGACCCAATCCTTTATTATCAAAATAATAACTTGGACACAAAACAATCCTTGATGCTAGATGAGGATTGAAGTAGACAAGGATTAAGATGCAATCCTTTCCTACTCTTCACTTTCTTCTTGGTAGAATGTGGTAAGATGGAATATTAATGCTTATTTTACCCCAACAGACTTCTAAGTCACCATTGCTGGGTCTGTCCTCTCCCACAGCCAGGACAAAATTAACAGAGGTGGAGGAACAATGGTGTACAGTTGAGCTGGAGAGAGTGACTCCAGATGTCCTCAACTTTGATTCCAGGCACACAGGTCAAACAGGGGCAGAAAACTGTATAGAGCTTAACACAAACTCTTAACATTCGCTTGTGCCTGTGTTTTTATTTTTGTCGCTGTATACCTATTATTTCTGTATCTATGCTACTTAACCTGATCTGCCTGTATTGCTCGGAAGACAAAGCTTTTCACTGTGCTTCAGTACACATGACAATAAATTAAATTAAATTCAATTCAATTCATTTCAATTCAATTCACCTTCAACTAATGAATCAAAACTTACCAATGTTGAACACCACTTGGAGGAAACACAAAGGACAGCATAGGCACAGAATGTACTCTGGGTAGGGTATTTCAAAATCTATCACCATAATCTGCGCACTTCGATTGTCATTGACAGAGCTGGCTATGTGCAGACTAATTCGCTCAGAGAATGCTTACATTTGGCTGCAGTGGTTACTGATGGATATTGCAGTCTTGTTTGAATGATACTCATCCTGGGCTGACACAATTGAAATTAATGAAAACCTTCATGAACTCTGAGTTTGTGAGAGAAACAAATCTGCAGTGAAAGTTCACTGAAAACAAGTAATGTCATGTACAGCTTCAATTGTGTTTAATTGCAATACAGGCATTACTCTCAGGGCAAACTTCCTCAGGCTGGAGGACTAAGCAAGATAGAAACCAAAAACACCTATCAAAAAGCTATTTGGATCCATTACATTTGTTATTTTTCTTTGTGATGACCTTTGCTCTCATTAGAGAGAGATGACTGGTGGTGGTTTCACCTGTGGATCACCATACCTCAGGTTGAGAAGGAGAGTCCTTCATTGTAACCTCAACCGGTGTGGGATTTGAACTCATGCTGTTGGCATCACGCATCTAGCCAAATGAGCTAGCTAACCACTTCACCCAAGATTCAGAAAGGTTTGGTTGAGTGAAATAATGAGGTATTGCTTTCACTAGTAAATTAGAGGAAGCCAGTTCAAGCAATATGCACAAAAAAATTGAATGAGTGGCAAGAAACCATTTTTAATAATTAGAAACCGCTGTTACTGCTGAAATTGAGTCTATAATTTATAGAAATTTTAAAAAAGCAGAAAAGCTGGAAATGTGCAACAAGCTAGCAGCATCTCTCAGGAGAAAAAAAAGGTTGATGCTTCAGATCAATGAGCTTTCAGAAGAGCGTGTTGGAAATACTAACTCTGTTTCTCTATCCACAAATGCCTCTGAGTCCACTTGAATGTTTTCCAAAATTATCTGCTGTCATTTCAGTCTTCAAACATCCATGTTCTTTTACTTATGTTGTCATTTAGAAAATTATTTGAAAAGGAATCATGGTTAATACAAAGAAGATAATAAAATTACTTAGTGATCCATGGGCAAATCACTGGTACTTTTTAGAAGATAGAACATGAGAGCGCAGTACAGTTCCTTCAGCCCTTCATGTTGCACCGACCTGTGAAACCAATCTGAAACCCATCTAACCTACGCTGGTTACCTCTACTTCCATTCTGGTCCATTTGCCTATCCAATGACTATTTAAATGCCCTTAAAGTTGATGGATCTACTATGGTTTAATAACTCAAATGCCTTAAAATTAAGGACCCAACTAATTCCCTCATTCTGTCCTTGCTGCCCAAGCAATGTCAAGCTGTTTCCTGGTAAGTGGTGTAGAAGGCAAATTCAAACATTCCTGATCATCATTTGTTTCATTGAGAAAGATTCCATTTGCTTTCCACTGCCATCTCATCCTGTTTTGGTTTTAGTTTTGATTGAGTGGACCTGTCTGATTTCTGAGCCAATCTACTTCCACTAGCTCTGGATATAACATTTACATTATTTATCGTTTTTGTTATGTCCTTTCACTGTTGTCTTATAACTTTCATAGCCACAAAACTATGTTTTGGGGTTGCACAGGGTTAGAATATTGAACAGTACAGCACAGTACAGGCCCTTTGGCCTATAATGTTGTGCCAAGCATTTATCTTAATCTAAGATCAATCTTACTTACACCCCACTCAATTTACTGCCATCTGTGTGCTTGTCCAGCAATCACTTAAATGTCCCTAATGTCTCTGACTCTACTCCCACTGCTGGCAGTGCATTCCACTCACCCACCACTGTCTGCGTAAAGAACCTACCTCTGACACTTCCCCTATACCTTCCTCCAATCACCTTAAAATTATGACCCCTTGTGATAACAATTTCTGCCCTGGGGTAAAGTCTCTGGCTATCTACTCTATCTATGCCTCTCATTACCTTGTACACCTCTATCAAGTCACCTCTCTTCCTTCTTCTCTCCTGTGTGAAAAGCCCAAGCTCAATCAACATCTCTTCGTAAGACATGCCCTCCAATCCAGGCAGTATCCTGGTAAATATCCTCTGCGCCCTCTCTAAAGCATTTACATCCTTCCTATAATGAGGTGACCAGAACTGGACACAATATTCCAAGTGTGGTCTAATCAGGGTTTTATAGAGCTGCAGCAAAACCTCACGGCTCTTAAACTCAATCCCTCTGTTAATGAAAGCCAAAACACCATACGCCTTCTTAGCAATCCTATCAACTTGGGGGGCAACTTTGAGGGATCTATGGATGTGGACCCCGCAATCCAGCTGTTCCTCCATACTACCAAGAATCTTGTCTTTAACCCTGTATTCAGCATTCAAATTCAACCTTCCAAATTGTATCACTTTGCATTTATCTAGGTTGAACACTATCTGCCACTTCCCAGCACAACTCTGCATCCTGTCAATGTCTTGTAACCTGCAACAGCTCTCAACACTATCTACAACACCACCGACATTTATGTCATTGGCAAACTTACTAATCCATCCTTCCACTTCTTCATCCAAGTCATTTATAAAAACTACAAAGAGAAGAAGCCTAAGAAAAGATCCCTGCAGGACACCACTGGTCACTGACCTCCAGGTGGAATACTTTCCATCCACTACCATTTGCTGTCTTTTTGCGGCCAGCCAATTCTGTAATCAGACAGCCAAGTTTCCCTGTATCCCATACCTCTTAACTTTCTGAATGAGCCAACCACCGGGAATCTTATCAAATGCCTTTCTGAAATCCATATACACCATATCCAGTGCTCAACTTCTTCAACTTGTGTCATCACATTCTCAAAGAACTCAATAAAGCTTATGAGGATTGATCTGCCCCTCACAAAGCCATGCCTTCTATATTTAATCAAACTATGTTTTTTCCAAATAATCATCAAACCTATCTCTCTGTTCAAGGAAGGGAATAGGGAAATCCCTGGGAATTACAGACCATCCAGTCTTACGTTTGTGGCAAGTAAGGTACCTTTCCAGTACCTTACTTGCCACAGACGTAAGATTGGATGATCTGTAATTCCCAGGGATTTCCCTATTCCCTTAATTGAACAGAGGAACAGCATTCACCACTCTCCAATCATCCAGTTGCATCAATCTTATTTTCAAACAGAATAATCTTAATATATGAGTTTAAAGCTGTGTCTTTTTCATGAAATATTTTTCCAGATCTATTTGTAAATGCATTTCTCATCATTTTGTTTTGTGAACTATATCACTTTTCCTTCAGTGTTTCTGTAGCGTTGTTCCTAACAGCACATCGCAGTTCAAAAACATGGCCTTGATATCTCGAAGGCACGAAGGGATGAGCAGCAAATGTTGGCCTTGTCAGCAACGCTCACATTCCATGAAAGAATGAAAAAAAACAGATTGAATACAAGGACAATGTGAACTCATTGGACTGAGAAAACTGTGTACAGCAATAACAAATAAATAAAGAGATGCAAAGAACGATAAAATAACAGGCAAAAAACCTTTGGTGTAGCAACAGTTAAAAGCAAACATTTAGAATACTATAAAGAAAATGATTGGTAAAAGGGAATCTGGTCCCATGAAAGATATATTCAATGATAATAGAAGTTACGGAAATGCCCAGGCCAGTTGAATGAATATTTCAAAACTATTTGCACAATGGATGATCAGGATAAAATACTAAGAAAATAAAAAAGGCCTTAAAATAAGATATAGGGGAGAACTAAATTGATTTTAATTTAAAAAAAAATTATGATGCTGATTATAATGGATCACATACAATGGAAAAAATCCACAGGACATCATGGTTGTGACTATTGGGTATTAAAAGCAGTAGCAAAGAAAATTGCAGGTGCATTAGTCATTTTTAACAAGTTCAGGAATTGTGCATTCAAATTGGAAAATTGCAAATGTCTGTGCTATTACAGGAAGAGTGAATCAAAAAAACGACAGACCTATTAAGGTCTTAAAATGATAAACATATTCACTGATGTAGATTCTAAGACACTGTTCCTGATGGTGACAGAATTCAGAACAAGGGGGAATGAAGCCATTTTGGAGTGAAATGCGCAAAGAGCATTGGAAATCTGGAATTCTTTCTCCGTGAGAATACCAGTTGGAATGTTCAAAACTGAACTTGATTGAGTTTTCCTAAGTAAGGATAACAATGGATAAAGACAAAAGATGGTCAAAGGAAGTTCAAATATAGATCAATGATGACCAAATTTGAAAATGAAACTGTTTCAATGGCTCAATAGTCATTAATTTTGGTTCTTATCATCCCATGTTGGAAATTTTCTTTACTTCGTCTGTACATGTTGCTGAGAAGCTGCATATGGATAAAAGATTGTCCACAGACATGGGTCAACTTTCTTACACAAACGAAAGCCTCACATTTTATTTGTCATTATCCTTGATTTGTTGCCTGCATTTGGCCCATATCCATGAGACCATAAGACATAGGAGCAGAAATTAGGCCATTTAACCCATTGGGTCTCCTCTGCCATTCAATTATGGCTCATAAGTTTCTCAACCCCATTGCCCCTTGATAGCAATGATACTCAAAATCCTATCTGTCTCAGTCTTAAATATACTTAATAACCTGGCCTCCACAGCCTTCTGTGGCAATGAATTCCATAGATTCACCAATCTCTGGCTGAAGAAGTTTCTCCCTATCGCCATTCTAAAAGATCTTCGCTTTTCTCTAAGGGTGTGCCCTTGGTCCTAGTCTCTCCTACCAATGGAAACATCTTCCCAACTTCTACTCTGTCCAAGCCATTCAGTATTCTGTATATTTCAGTTAGATCCCCCCGCATCCTTCTAAATTCCACTCTGGGTACAGACCCAGAGTCCTCAAACATTCCTCATATGTTAAGTTTTTCATTCCTGGGACCATTCTTGCGAACTTCCTCTGAACAGGGCCAGAACATCCTTCCTGAGAGATAGAGCCCGAAATGGCACACAAATAAGACCATAAAGCATAGGAGCAGAAATTAGGTCATTTAGCCGAAACCTTTCCTATTCACGTACTTGTCCAAATGTCTTTTAAATGGTGTAACTGGACCTCCATCTATCACTTCCTCTGACAGTTCATTCCACATACAAACCACCCTATGAAAATGTTGTCCCTCAGATCCCTTTTAAATCTTTCTCATCTCACATCAACCTTGATAAGGTCACCCCTCAACCTCCTACGCTCCAGTGAAAAAAGTCCCAGACTATCCAGCCTATCCTTATTACTCAAACTCTCCCATTTTGGCAACATCCTGATAAATCTTTTCTGAACCCTCTTGAATTTAACAGGACTACCAGAACTGTAACAATACTCCAAAAGTGGCCTTACCAATGTCCTGTACAACCTCAACATGATGTCCTAATTCTTATACTCAGTAGTCTGAGCAATGAAGGCAAGTGTGCTAAATGCGTTCTTAACCAGCCTGTCTATCTGTGGTGCCATGTTCAAGGAACTATGTACCTGAACCTCTCGGTCTCTCTATTCACCAACACGATCCAGGGCACAACCATCAACTATATAAGTCCTGCCTTTTTTTGCCTTATCAAAATGCAATACCTCACATTTATTCATATTACATTCCATCTGCCACCCTTCATCCCTTTGGCCCAATTGATCAAGATCCCTTTGTAATTTAAGATAACCTTTTTTCACTGTCCACGACACAATATGTTGTCAACCATTAGAACAGTGCTGAATCTGTCTCTGCAAATGATTCAACAGTACCACACTAAGATTTTACATAATATTGAGAAACTACTCTCTCATCACTAGTAGTTCTCTGTTTAAGGTAAATATTTCTGTGCTGGAGCTTCAGTATGAACTTTCATCAATGATTCACATCAACAAATCTTGGATCAATAAATAGATGGTCCCTTCCATTCTTAATCCCATCATTGCATTTTAGTCTTTATTGCACTAGTTTATTAATCTTTCCACTACTAGCCATACTCATGGTCTCATGGACATAATTGTTTGTAAAGTTGCCCGTCAGAGTCAGTTTTGTGCTGCTGTCTGCATCCTAAGAAAGGATTAAGATTATCTGAACTAATTTCATAATGGCTCTTACAGTTTTAAAAAAATTAAAGGATTAGAAATCTGGGATGTATTCTGTTGTGCGCATCAATTGCTACTACTGTACACTGTCATCAGATATTTTCAATAGTTATAATTTCACACTTGCTGAGCTGTTAAGAGTTGGAGCTATCATATCCTAGTGTAAGATATTTCACATGAAGTATGAAATTTCGGGCAAATCTTCATATATACACTTCCATATACACCCTTGTAAATGTGGGGTAAATGTTGTCAAGAGGGAGTAAGGAAAATCAGGAAACAAAAACATCAGGCAACAGTGTTTTTTTCATATCCTCTTGCCTCTCCTAAAGGTGAGTTGAGTCTTTTCAATAATCCATTTGTCAGCAATGGGAGAGCAGTTAAGGTACACTAACGATTTGCCACCAGTGGATATGTTACCTATAGTATCTGGGACATGGCAGCTCAGAGGAGGTAAGTGCTCTGTAGAAGGTTATTAAAGACCATAACTGAAATGCATCTCCTGGAAAAAGTGGAAAACTGAGGTGAGCCAGAGGCAGGGACTTCTACTGACTGGAGCAGCTCTTCGAGGCTGTTTTTACAGATAATTGTCTAGAAGATTGCTGCAGAAAACTGTCATAACATAATGGAGTTAGAAACCACTTTTTTTTTTCAGAGGAAGCAACTCCAGGTGGTCATGGATCAAATTTCCACAGCGTTGTTCAGTCTGCAATGACCCTTTAAATTTGCATGTTGTATGGCAATCTCAATTTGTTCTTGCATTTGGATGACAGTCTCAGAAGCAACTTCTTAACTGGAAATCTTCTGGAAAGTTCAACTGAAATTAAAGCAAGTTTAAAGTTTCAGTTTGATTACTTTTCTTCCATTTTGAGACATCATCAACTTGAAATGCGAATTTTGTTTTTCTTTATGAACAGCGTTTGAATGGCACAGTGGCTCAATGGTTAGCACTGCTGCATCACAGCACCAGGGACCCAGGTTCAAATCTAGCATTTGGTGACTGTCTGTGTGGAGTTTGCATGTTCTCCCTGTGTTTACATGGGTTTCTTCTGGGTACTCTGGTTCCCTCTCACAGTCAAAAGAGGTTCAGGTTAGGTGGAGTGCCCAAGCTGAATTGCCCATAGTGTCCAGGGATGTTTGGATTATCCATGGGAAATGCAGGTTTGAAGAGATAGGGTATGGTGGGATGCACTTTGAACAGTTCGTATGGAATTGTTGGGCCAAATGACCTGTTTCCACACTGTATAGATTCCATGTTTTTTCTCACATACATGCTGTCTCTTAGACATGCACATGGCCATGCAGTACAATTGGGCTAAATGTAAAGTTACACATTTCAGTTTGAAAAGCAGAAAGATACCTTGGGAAGTGTAGAGTGCAGCAAAGGTTCATTGGGCTAAAACTGGGGATGGTAGGGCTCTCTTCTGAGGAGAGATTTGTTCAATTTGGGCCTGTTTACACTCAAGTGTAGAAGGATTAGTGAGGATCTGATTGAAATGTTTAAAATTCTAACATTGTTGAACAAACTAAATGCAGGGAAAATAGTTGGGGAGTCTAGAGTCAGGAAACACAATCTCAGGACACAGGGTGGACCTTGAAGGACTGAGCTAAGGGAAGATTTCTTTATTAAAAGTGTAGGGAATCTGTGGAATTCTTGATCACAGATAGCTGTGGATGCTAAGTCACTGAAAATAGTCAAGAAAGAGAGAGTTTTTAAATATATTTTAGAAACATCAAGGGTATGGTATGAAAGTGACGATTGAGAAAGAGGACCAACCACAATCCCATAGAATAGTGAAGTGAGCTTGAGGGGCCAAACAGCCTATTCCTCCTTGTTTCTGTGTCCCTATACAGCTGTACATTCCCCAGACCTCTTTCTGTCACTTGATATGATTCTAATAAAAGATAGATTATCTTCTCTGAGACATTTTTTGGTTAATCCTGCAGACAAGTCTAATTCTGCATTTGTGAACTTGAAGTTCATCAAAGCTTTAGAAGAATCCAAATTGCATGCTCATTTATAAGTTCCATGGCCAGAAAATTTATCATTCCATATGGAAACATTGTCAAAGTATCTGTAAATGATATGGATTTTTTTTTGCTTTATGTACCAATATTAGTTCAGTAATTTTAGAGCTGTATGCAGAGAAATATCACTTTAAGGTTTGTAAAAGTGTAAACAAAAAACAATGCAACATTTTCTGATGATACGAGACAATAACTGGTTTATAAAATCTGAGACAATGGGGCTATTTTGGTTTTCTTTGTCCCAAATGCAATTCAACACTTCCTCAGCAAATTCATTGAATAATTTCACTGTGAACTTAACTGCTTTTGTCTAAATTAAGATTAGTTACAAATGACTCTGGTTTAAAAATTGCTAGAGTAATACAAACAAACATTTAAAGCAAATGACTTACATTGTAGTTTTGCTGTCATACAAATGAGTTCAAAACTATTTTTTTCTTTTCCTTTACAATTTCAGTGATTTACTGTGGTTTAATTATGCTTCTATTATCAGACACTTTTCTATATCAATATGTGTTGGCATGTTATGACACGTACGATATCTGAACTATACAAATTTAAACACAAAGCAGGTGAGGGAACAAAAGGACATAATTTAGTTGTCAATCTTTGAGAACGTTTTGCAATTATTAAACAATTGAATTCAAAGAGAAGAAATCAATTGTTGTCACCGTAAATAGACTCCACATTATCATTGACTAAGATGTTTCAGACACTTGATCATGTTCTTCAGTCAGGTTAAAGATGTTTGAAGTGATTATAATTTTTCTGGTCCAGGAAGTGGTTGCAAACTTGACTTGATAAATCCCAGATTGAAAATCTCAATTTTGAGATTGTATGGATGGTCTGGTTTCTCAATTAAGGAATAAAGAAAATTATTTATGTCAATGTTTACTGGGGGAAACAAAATCCGCTGGAGACTTAGAAGAATTTTTTCCACTGTAGAGTTTGAAGGCATACAAGCTATCTTTGTTGACTTTCACTCCTCCAAGAAATATCCATTTTCCCGACATCAAGTCCAGAGGACAGGAAATGGGTTAAAAGTTGTGACATTTTGAGAAGTCTTACCGAGGAGTCTGAAGGTGGAAGCCAACTCCTTGCTATTTGTGATAGAAGGTGGGTAGGTGGAGCAGGACCAGAGGATGGCACTTTCCTCATGGCAGCCAATAAATAGACATCAGGTTCACCATCCTATTGGGAAGAAGATGCCCACCTCTGCTGGCTCAATCTAGAGTTGGCAGCCTGGGTTAGTGATGGCCACTCCTGAAGCTATAGGATGTTAAAGAGGGCACGTCCTTGCAGACATGTTCTTCAAAGAGGTCAATTTTCTTTTGCATTCCAAGGCCAGACTGGCAGGCCCTGGCAGTTGGGTGGCTGCATGTGTCCTATTCCCTTTGGTGGGCCCCGTTAATCCCAGCAGGGACCATGGAGCAACTTAAAGGAAATCAAAGTGACTATGTGGAATCCAAGCTCCTGAGAACTTGCTAGCTGCTACTAGAAAGCCTGGGTCACAGTTGGCTGGCCGAAATCCTCCCTCAACACTGTTTGGCTTACTACTCCTGTACTCAATCCTGCAATATGCTGAAAGCCAGTGGTCTAAGTGGCTTGGGACACCAAAATCATCCCAGTGAGGTGTTACATACAAGACAGGTTGACAGACTGAGGTTTAGGAGAATCTAATGGAGCTTTCCTGATCAATGGAAATTTCCCTGATCAATGTTTTCAAAACAATTTATTGTAGTGTATCAATTTAGTTGCCAAATTAATGTGTCACTTCAGGTTCCTAATTGTTGGGAGATTAGTTTGTACTTAAAACTGAACTACCTTCCAATCTAGGAAAAATTCAGCACATCCGGCATTGAGGCAAAAATCTTAGGATGTGGCTGCGTCATTTTTGCTTATTTTTAAAAAAATCTTCCCAGCCCTCTTTTCTCGGCTTCCTATCATTGTCCCTTTTCTCAACTCTCTAAGAACATCACCAATAATTGAATGCTTAATATTGTGTTTCCTCTTTTATGGAATGACTCTTCTTGGCTTTCACATCTAGAAACAAAAGATGGACCTTGTACTTAAAATTTTGTCCGATGTTTACACATAATTTCAAGGGGGTTATTGTTCGCTTCTTTGTGTGACCAGATATCCATTATTGTCAGGAAGGCCAACACTTCCATCACTCTCTTCCATCACCCTCAGTTCTGATTGGAATGTCAACTAAAGGCAGACTAACACTTCTGTCGTGCCAAGCTGCCTTGAACATACACGACTCCTACTTGCCTGCCTGACATTGTTTGACATCACATAGAGTCACAGAGACGTACAGCACAGAAACAGACCCTTCAGTCCAACTTGTCCATGCCAACCAGATTTCCCAACCCAATTCAGTCCCAACTACCAGCACCCGGCCCTTCCTATTCATATACACACCCCCATGCCTTTTAAATGTTGCAATTGTACCAGCCTCCACCACTTCTTCTGGCAGCTCATTCCATACATGTACCACCCTCTGCATGAAAAAGCTGCCTCTTAGGTCTCTTTTATATCTTTCCCCTCTCACCCTAAACCTATGCCTGCTAGTTATGGACTCCCCCACCCCAGGGAAGATACTTTGTCTATTTGTTCAGAAAGCTTCTCTTTCTAACGGCTGACTTTCCCTCTTTCCCCAACTTCAGACCCTTCACCCCACTGCCACCTCTGGCAAAGCAAGGAATCTAGGCTGATGTTGGGCAGGGAGACCTCAACATTATTTTTAAATAACTTGCATAACCTTGAACTCTCCTGATCAACTACCATATCCTTATGTTATTTGGGGTTATGATATGCTAATGATATATAGTAACGTCGCATGAACTTTTCCTCTCTTGTTAACAAGATTAAGCTACAATGAAAGGTTTCTCAAATAAAGTTTTCCTTACGTCAGACTTGAATGATTTTTTAACATCACAACACAAAGATATAACCCCAACTCCCAAGTGCCTGTAAAATTCAACTTTTATAAGCCTGTTGCTTGTTTATTTCAGCATGAATATGTGATAACTGATTTAGAGTTTATCCTAGTGTTTGAAGAGGAGTGGATCAACACTTCCATCACATTTACAAACAGGATCAGGATTGTTATATCGCTTTAGTGAGCAAACAACTAATTATAGCATTAATTGCAATATTTCCATCGTTAACCCAAGAAGGCTAACATGTAATTTTCATACTATAGATGCACAGATAAAACATGCTTTTCCCAGCAGTGTAGTACATGAACTCTACCATAAGTTAGATTTGTATATGCAGATGTGTACATTATATAAAGGCAAAATATCACTGTCATTTATGGTTCATTAGCTTACTATGCATTTTGTTGTCTTTTAGAAAATGTAATGTTTCCAATCTGTGTCCAATAATTGCATAAAATGCTAGTATTTAAGTGAATATTCATATGCTATCAAATAATCTGCCTCATGTTTAAATACTGACTAAATTAACTGTGTAGAGCAGTAACCATTAATAGTGTATCTTTGATAACGTCAGTGAATTAATGTTCCTTGTAGCCTATGAGAGGGATTAATCTGATATGCATTGATTATATCTTATTACATACACAAATCCTGAGGGAGCTGGGGTTTTGATGTTTAATTGCATTGTATGCTCTGAAAGCATTTAATTATATGTCAAAGGTTATTTAAACCATATAATTCATTGGTAAGGCAGAACATTATGTGAAATGTTTGGTCACCCTGTTGTTCTCAAGCTGCTGATTCATTAGAGAGAATACATAAACCAGATATGGATAACTCTGGTCAAGAAACAAGGTGCCCAAAACTAAACTCTCTTTTACTGATGGAACATTAAGATCCATGTGCACGAGAATGAATAATTGAAATGCGGAGATGAAAGCAGATTACTAAACCTGAATTGTCATTACAGAATAAAGGTAAAAACAATGACTGCAGATGCTGGAAACCAGATTCTGGATTAGTGGTGCTGGAAGAGCACAGCAGTTCAGGCAGCATCCGAGGAGCAGTAAAATTGACATTTCGGGCAAAAGCCCTTCATCAGGAATAAAGGCAGAGAGCCTGAAGCGTGGAGAGATAAGCTAGAGGAGGGTGGGGGTGGGGAGAAAGTAGCAT
>NC_057744.1:25740423-25980905 GCF_004010195.1 Chiloscyllium plagiosum | reverse complement strand
CCCTCCTCTAGCTTATCTCTCCACCCTTCAGGCTTTCTGCCTTTATTCCTGATGAAAGGCTTTTGCCCGAAATGTCAATTTTACTGCTCCTCAGATGCTGCCTGAACTGCTGTGCTCTTCCAACACCTCTAACCCAGAATTACAGAATAAAGCACAATATAAGCAGGTCTTGATTACATTGGTGTGGTAATTGTTTTGCTTCACATAGAGTAAGGGGTTTCACTCAGAGATTGGGCTAAAGCAATTCATTTATTCTTCAAAAATAAGCTGTTGAAAGATTCACTTGAGACTGGATTGACAGTGCCAAATATTATCATGGAAGCAGATGGTGAATTGTCAAGAGACGAGTTCCTAAACAGTTGGAAAAGCCCAGTTCGGCAAAGAAATTGGTCAGAATTGAACCATGAATGCACTGTGGACTGATTATCCATTAAAGTTTCTTCTGGGATCTACAAGCATCACAGGGAGATATCCAATTTGACATGTTGTCTGTTAGTTACTTGTTTCTCTCCAAGATGTTGAATTGGACAGAATTTTTAAATTTTATTATTAGTTCATGAAACAAGGGCCTGTTTGAATGGGTCAGCATTGAGTCAGGTGAGATTTATATGTTCTGTCTGATGAGATGGACTGAATGACCCAGTTACTTCCTCAAGAGGTGCTTCATGTTGAGTTACAAATTGAGAGAAGTCCAGTGTAACTGTGCTCATATTAACCGTGAAATTCTGCCTGAGTTGACTTCTTTTTTCCTGATTAGGCTGATTAATATTTGTTATAACTAATGAATGGTATCACCATCGTGAAGTTAGTTTTTCATCACGTCTGCACGCATTTTATGACGAGAGAAAAACAACAGTTTCGATGGGTCTGACTCCTTGGCTGCTATCTCATGGGCTAAACAAAATAAACTACAGCAATAGGTCAGCAGCTTTGGAGCAATCTATTCAACCAGTCCCCTAATCATGTCATTACTCCCACTTCAAATAAATCCCTTCACAATTTCACAAATGGTTAGTTGAAGATTTCAGGATGTTAAGTGTTTTTTTTAAATCACCCACATGTGGTTCTGTTCACAAATGCAAAAAATGCAATTGTAAGTTAAGGAACAATTTGCCCTGAATATTTCTAAGTTCCTTTTATACAAATATAGATTCTGCTCATTATCTTTCTTCTGAAACCTTTCTGGTGATAATGCACCTCTTGGAGCGCATGAACAATTCTATTCTTGAACCACAGGAGGATTGGGACTGCTGTGCAAATGATCCTTTGATAAGATGAAGAGAGGAAAGGTCCAATGAGTGAAACATTTTGTTAATTCATTGTCAGTAAGATAATTGTTTTTGTTATTATTAGAATGTTAATAAAAATATTGCCAATAACAGGGACACTCAAGCAAGCATTACATGAAGAACAGTATTTTGCAGGTTATGGTTGGTGAAGGTTCGTCATCCCAGCTCCAGAGCATCTTTGAATGAGTTCCGCAGAGCAGTATCCTAGGACTCTCAGCTGCTTCATCAATGACCATCCCTCCATCATAAGGCTAGAAGTGGGGATGATTACTGATGATTGCATAATGTTCAGCATCATTTAGCATTTTTCAGATTCTGAAGCAATACTTATCCAAATGCAACAGATATGGACAATATCCAGGTTTCGGCCAACAAGCGGCGAGTAGCGTTTGCTCAACATATTCCTGATGAAGGGCTCTTGCCAAAAATGATGATTCTCCTGCTCTTCGGCTGTTGCCTGACCTGCTGTGCTTTTCCAGCACCCCACTCTCGACTTTGTGTGCACATGCCAGGCAATGACCATCTCCAAAGAAGAAGAGTCTAACCATCATCATTAAAAGTTTCTGCTATTCTTTCTTAGACCTGGGCATTAACTGCTAGGCCAGAATTTATCACGTATCCTTAAGTGCCCTTGCAGTCCACCTACACAGATGTACGCACTGTTAGGAATGGATTTAATTGTACTGGTTTACTGCAAATTTTAGAAGAAGTGTCACTGTGTAATGATCTCAAAAACATCAGAAGAATTTAACAACACCCTTGCATGGGGAACAAGCTTAGAGGCACAGAAGGTCATGTGGTCGGGCAAGAGTTTGTAGGTGGAGATTCCTCCACCTTCTCAATCCTTGCTAAGTCTAAACCAGAAAGTCTTTTGAGCAGCAGAATGCAAATTTAGGCTCTTCAGTTGCTATTTAACCTGACATCCCAATTCCAGTGATAGTCAATCAATTACAGGCTCAGGAATTAACATGCAGAAATTCTTCCCATTAATCCATGTCTGATTTGCCTGTGACATTTTAAGTAAGGACACTCATTTGTAAGTACTCTGTACCCAACTATAGAAGTGGACATCAGGAAATGGACTGCAGGAAACGTGTCTCCACTCCTCATTGTTAACTTCCATCCCCATCTTGACTTGCACCCTCCCTCGCTTATCTAACTTTGGACAGTACATCACTATTCTGGTGGCAGGTCCAAGGACAATATCAGCAGTGGCTACTGCTGCTGATGGTGCTGCCTTTACTGAGGGCTACTGGCCTCTTATTGACCAGCAGCTCTCAGCAATCCAAAGATGTGCAGGTCAGGTGAATTCCTGATGAGGGACTTTTGCCCGAAACGTAGATTTTCCTGCTTCTCGGATGCTGCCTGACCTACTGTGCTTTTTCAGCACCATTCTGATCTAAACTCTTGTTTCCAGCATCTGCAGTCCTCACTTTTGCCTAGGCCAGGTGAATTGACCATGCTAAATTGCCCGTAGTGTTAGGTGCATTAGCGAGGGGTAAATATATGGTAGGGGAATGAGTCTGGGTGGGTTACTTTTTTGACGCTCAGTATGGACTTGTTGGGCCAAAGGGCCTGTTTCCATACTGTCGGAAATCTAATCCTATGTTTGGAAGTAAAGTGATTTAATAACTCCAGGGAAGGATTTCTGCTGCTAATGAGTGACCATATTCCATTGGACCTACCAGAGATCAGGCTGGGGTGGGTACCACCAGAATTCACTGATGATGGTGGTGGACCCTGCCATGCCTATTAAATGCCTATAATTTCTCTCAACATTAAAACACATCTTCCCCATTATTGTTTTTGTAGACAGAGAGAAAAAGAAAATTACTGTGTTAAAACATTTAATTGCTGCAATGTTGAGATAGATTTATGTATTCCCAAATATTTTTGGTAGCATCAAATATTGGAACTATTCCTGTCATTGAATGGAGCTTATTGATAAACATAAAACTATGCAACTCCTATGTGTGTTCAGTCCAAATTTGTGGTGGAAATAATGGTGATATTAACAGTGTTTACCTTTATTGACATCCAAAGTGAATTGCAACTTCTACTGATGGCATATGTCCAGTTAAATATGGAAATTGAGAATGTGCTGTCCAAGATGTTTTGTTTCTGCAAACACTTTGCGTGCATGCTATCTGACTTGGGCACACACGATTGAAGTAAAACACCTTGAAGTTTCTCAATGATTAAGACCAAGACAATTTCAGCTTTATCCATTCCAGTGCAAGTATGCTGTTAATGGTGTGATAATTTCTAATTAATATCAAGCAAAAATTCAATGATAAATACCACTTTACATATTCTCATTCTCTCGATTTTAATTATTGATGGAGATTTTTAAATAGCTACCCTTTTCTCTTTGGCAAACATGAGGACTGCAGATGCTGGAAACCCGAGTGTGGATTAGAGTGGTGCTGGAAAAGCACAGCAGGTCAGGGAGCATCCAAGGAGCAGGAAAATCGACGTTTCGGGCAAAAGCCTTTCATCAAGACTGAAGGCAGGAAGCCTCTAGGGTGGAGAGATAAATGGGAGGGGAGTGGGGCTGGGGTCATGACCTGTCCTACCTGCCTATCTTCCTTTCCACCTATCCACTCCACCCTCCTCTCCGACCTATCACCTTCATCCTCACCCCTGTCCACCTATCGTACTCCTTGCTACCTTCTCCCCAGCCCCACTCCCCTCCCATTTATCTCTCCACCCTGGAGGCTCCCTGCCTTCAGTCTTGATGAAAGGCTTTTGCCCGAAACGTCGATTTTCATACTCCTCGGATGCTGCCTGACCTGCTGTACTTTTCCAGCACCACTCCAATCTAAATCCTTTTTCTCTTTGCCTCTTAATCATTTATTTTCTCCTCCCCCTCTTTTTATTAATTTCTATTCTCTGATGTTGTATTTTATTGAATATTCTGACACTTCCTGGCTCAGACACTGCATTGATTGCAGTTGCTCTGTTGGTCACAGTTGGTCTGTAAAGTTGTATAAGTGACTGATATTTACACTTGTGAAGCCCAGTGAAAGTCGAGGGAAAATGTAACACAGCAAATGGCTTGAGCTGACCTCTGAAAATAAAATTTGGTCCAACTGGTTACTAAATTATACCTTCTAAACTTTGAAACTGAGCGTGGACCAGTAAAGCTGGCCTAATTTGTCAGAAATCCTTCCATTTGTAAATAATGGCAAGATTTTACTGAATTGCAATGATCAGAAATTAATTGAGGGTTGCATTTCAAATCAAAAGGAATAGATTTGTTGGGTAAGATAATTAATATCAAGAAAGTATTTCTGCCATATTAATTTTAAGTTGGTGACTTTCCTACAAATGCAATGTCATATTTTAACATTTGTAATATAACAGTTATCCCATGTTTCTGTTTAATGATATAAATTTCTGCACCTAAATGTAGATCTGTAATTATCAGTGATGAATTGTTGCATCATTGTTTTGCAACTCTTAATTCTTTCAGTTAATTGCCGTGAAGCCATTAATCCACCTTTTGTTTCACATGTTCATGTGATATAGATATCTATTGCCTAACTCAATAAGCCAATGAAAATGTAGTGGTGAAGGGGGATTCTTGAACAGTCTGGTGGAAATACTTTCATGGTGCTGCTTGGTGAATTTTGGAACCTTGAGCCAGTGAACATGCAGGGATGATCATATCGTTCCAAGTCAGGAAAGTGCATGACTTGCAGATGAAATTCAACATAATAGTGTTCTCACATGTCTGCTGCTCTTACACTTCTAGGTAGCAGAGGTTATGGGCTTAAAAGGCACTATCAAAGGACTCTTGGTAAGTGGCTCCTGTTCTTCTGAGAGATGGCATGCACTGTAGCTACTGGGTCCTACGGTAGAGGCTGTGATACTTACCAAGCTACTTTCTCCAGAGTGGTACTTACATTTTTGACCGTTATTGGAGTTTCATTCATCCAAGCAAGTGGTAGTATTCCCTTTCATTCCTAACTTGTGCATTGTAGATAGTGGACAAGCCTTGGGGAGTTATAACGCAATTTAACAGCTGAAAAATTCCAGTTAAATTTCTGATCAATGGCAATGCCAAGGATAATGATAGTAAGGGAGTTCAGCATTCAATTGAATGTGAAGGGAAGCTATTAATACGCTATCTTGTTCAAAATGGTTATTACTGATGCTTAATTGACATGAATGTTATACCCTAAATAAGATTCGCGATTTCCTGTGTATGGACACAGGCTGAGGAATTATGTGTCTGAAGAGTTGTGAATGAAACTAAGCTGCAAACATCAGCAAATATCCCTGTTTTGACCATAACTGAAGGCAGGGTCAATAATGAAGTGGCTGAGGATGAGTGGGCAAAGGACATTGTCTTCGACAACTCCTGTACTGATTCTGGGAGTGAAGTAAATTACCCCCAATTATTAGAACTGCCATAGGTTTGAACAAGACTGCTTCTCTATGCAGGACCTCCAACCAATACTATACACTAGGTACATTGACGACATTTTCTTCCTCTGGACCCATGGCGAGGAGTAACTGATTAAACTACACAGTGATATCAACAAGTTTCATCCCACAATCAAACTCACCATGGACTACTGTCTACTATCTGTCTCATTCTTGGACACATGCATCTCCATCAAGGATGGACACCTCAGCATCACACTCTACCGCAAACCCACAGACAACCTCATGATGCTATACTTCTCCAGCTTCCACCCAAAACAAATTAAAACAGGCATTCCCGATGGACAAGCCTTACATGTACACCTGATCTGTTCAGATGAGGAGGAACGTGACGGGGACCTGGAATTATTCACGCAAACCCACAGACAACCTCACGATGCTATACTTCTCCAGCTTCCACCCAAAACAAATTAAAACAGCCATTCCCGACGGACAAGCCTTACATGTACACCTGATCTTTCAGATGAGGAGGAACGTGACGGGGACCTGGAATTATTCAGGGATGCCCTCATAAGAACAGGATACGATGCTTAACTCATTGACTGCCAGTTCCGATGCATGCCACAGCAAGGAATCGCAATGACCTCCTCAGGAGACACACACATGCTGCAACCAACAGGGTACCCTTCATTGTCCAGTACTTCCTAGGAGCCGAAAAACTACACCATGTTCTTTGTAGCCTGCAATACATTATCAATGAAGATGAACACTTCACCCAAGACCTTCCCCACACCTCCACTTCTTGCCTTTAAATAGCCACCAAACATCAAACAGATCATTGTTCGTAGCAAACTGCCCAGCTTTCGGGATAACTCCATACAACCTGTCTCGGTAGATGCCACAAGTCGTCTCAGAGTGTGGACATGGATACCACCATTACATGTGGGGACACCACCCAGCATGTACTTGGCAGGTACTCATGCAACTCAGCCATTGTTGTCTATCTTATATGCTACAGGAAAGGATGCCCTGAGGAATGGTATATTGCTGCAGGCAAGGATGCCCTGAGGCATGGTACATTGGGGAAACCGATCAGAGGCTATGGCAATGGATGAATGGGCACCGCACAACAATCAACAGACAGGAGTGTTCCCTCCCAGTTGGAGAACACTGCAGTGGTCCAGGACATTCGACCTTGGACCTTCGGGTGACCATCCTCCAAGGCGGACTTCAGGGCGTGCAGCAGCGAAAAGTGACCGAACAGAGGCTGATAGCTAAGTTCAGTACCCATAGGGATGGCCTCAAATGGGACCTTGGGTTTATGTCATACTATAGGTGACCCCATTGCACTACACACACACACACACACAGACACTCCTACACACACACACAGGCACTCATACACATACACACACACAGACACACAGGCACCCCCCACACACACACACACACAGACACTCCCACAGACACACACACACCCCTACAGATACACACATTCCCACACTCACAGATGCACCCTCTCACAGACTTAGACCCCTTTACTCTCACACACACACGTTTTTGGGGTGAGTTTTTACATGCCGAGTTACATTGTACTTTGCTCAAAAACTGCATGAATCCACGTAAGATTCTGTTCATTCATTTTTTTTAGATTAGAATCAGTCTAAACATTATGACACAGACAGCAGCACACAGAGGTGCTAATACCCAATACATTATCTGGACTGACACCAATTGTTCAAGTTCACCTGAGAAAGTAACGTTTAAAAAAAATATGATTTACCTATGAAAGAAGTGAGACTAACATGGTCATTCTAATAGATGGGAAACAATCAAAGTGTTTTTCAATGTATAGTTTCAGTTACATCACACTTTTGCTATAAATTTTGTGTCTTACAATTGTATACTCCACAACCACCTGATGAAGGAGCAACGCTCCGAAAGCTCGTGCTTCCAATTAATCCTGTTGGACTATAACCTGGTGTTGTGTGATTTTCAACTTTGTACACCCCAGTCCAACACCGGCATCTCCAAATCACACTTAGGAAAATGCTGCCTTGACGTCAAGAACAGCCACTTTCATATCAACTGCCAAATGTTCCATTTATTATCCATATTTGATCCAAACTGTAAAAGAAAAATCTAGAATAAGAATTGATGGTAGGTTTATTAGTAAATGCAATTTGACAGCATTGCAGAATATTGCTTCCATCACTTTGATTGAGAATATTCTAACTGCTTTATATTTGTCCAGTCTTTTCATGAACAGAACCCACCATGATAATCATCCATTTGTCAAGTTGATGCCAGTATTGTAGCTGTATTTGAACAGTATAGGTAGATGTTCCTTTCAAATTAGTGAAGATTTTACTGTTTGACTAGCTTATAAGTTTGAAAATTGAGGTAAGCATTTGATTGACAAGTCACCTAATCGTCCTATGTGTGACATGGTGTTTGTTCCTTTAATAGATCAAGGTGCCACAAGTGTGACATTCTGCAGCTGCTGCTTTATACTGAGAAGACACATAGTAAAGATTTCAACTTCTAAAAAAGCCTTAGCTCGGATTTGATATCTTTGTCCAGAACTGCAGCTCTGGATGCTCAATTCAGATTCATGTCGTGTCTACATGTGTCCTGTACATAATTTTCCTGGATGCATTAACATAATTCAGTCAGCTGAACAACTTGTATAGTCATCTTCTGCTGACATTACTTTCTGAGCAGTAACTTTTCTTCAGATCATTTTTGAACATCAGGATGAATTTTAAATGCGTCACTGAGGTGCACAGAATCATAGAGATATACAGCTCAGATACAGACCCTTCAGTCCGACTCGTCCATGCCAACCAGATTTCCTAACCTAATCTAGTACCATTTGCCAGCACTTTGCCTAACCTAATCTAGTACCATTTGCCAGCACTTTGGGATATCCCTCTAAACCCTTCCTATTCATATACCCATCCAAATGGCTCTTAAATGCTATAATTGTACCAGCCTCCACCACTTCCTCTGGCAGCTCATTCCATACACGCACCACTCTCTATGTGAAAAAGTTACTCTAAGGTGCCTTTTATATCTTTCCCCTGTCACCCTAAACCTATTCCCTCTAGTTCTGGACTCCCCCAACCCAGGGAGTAGACCATGTCTATTTATCCTATCCATGCCTCTCATGATTTTATAAACCTTGATAAGGTCACCCCTCAGCTTCCTACTCTCCAGGGAAAACAGGCCAAGCTTATTCAACCTCTCCCGATAGCTCAAATCCTCCAACCCTGCAAAATCCTTGTAACTCTTTTCTGAATCCTTCTGGTGGGAAGGAGACCAGAATTGCATACAATATTTCAAAAGTGGCCTAACCAATGTCCTGTACAGCTGCAACATGATCTCCAAACTCCTATACTCAATGCTCTGACCAATTAAGGAAAGCATACGAAATGCCTTCTTCACTACCCTTTCTATCTGCGACTACTTTCAAGGAACTATGAACTTGCACTTGATAACATCTTTGTTTTAAAAATAACATTTTTATGTTATTTGTATGTGGGTGTTGATAATTTCTTATGGTTCCTCAGTTTTTCTTCAGCTCTGATGTTGACAGAAAATGTCATGGCTAATTGTCAACAGCTGTAAGAGTGGTTCCAATTTCTGAGGGTTTCATTTTGACTCCTGAAGAAGGGCTTATGCCCGAAACGTCAATTCTCCTGTTCCCTGGATGCTGCCTGACCTGCTGCGCTTTTCCAGCAACACATTTTCAGCTTTCATTTTGACTGTCAGGTGATCAACTGACATGTCAGTCATTCATCAAAGAATAGGGAGAAACATCAATCACTAAATGTGCAAATCAACTGGTTTCAATCCAAAATGGCAGGCTTGATTAAAATGACTGTGACTTCGCTGTCAAGGTCTATGCAATTACTGATGGGAGTGTGAGGCTGATATTGGGCAAGTGCAACAAGTTAGCACTGCTGCCTCACAGAGCCAGGGACCTGGGTTTGATTCCAGCCTCGGGCAACTGTCTGTATGGAGTTTGCACACATTCTCCCCATGTGTGTAGGTTTCCACTAGGTGCTCTAGTTTCCTCCCACAGTCCAAAAATGTGTAGTTTAGGTGGATTGGCTAAATTACTCATAGTATTCAGGGATGTGCAGCTTAGGTGCATTAGCCATTGGAAGTGCAAGATTACAGGGAGAGAGTAGATTACTTACAGTGTGGAAACAGGCCCTTCGGCCCAACAAGTCCACACCACCCTGCCGAAGCGCAACCCACCCATACATTTACCCCTATGGGCAATTTAGCATGGCCAATTCACCTGACCTGCACATCTTTGGACTGTGGGAGGAAACCCACGCAGACACGGGGAGAACGTGCAAACTCTACACAGTCAGTCGCCTGAGGCAGGTTTTGAACCCAGGTCTCTGCCGCTATGAGGCAGCAGTGCTAACCACTGTGCCACCGTGCCACCCACAGTAGGGCTGGATCTTGGTGGGATGCTCTTCGGAGGGTTGGTGTCGAGCTGTTTGGCCGCATGACCAGTTTGCATACTGTGGGGATTCTATATGATTTGAAGTGATGCGGACGGAGTGAGATCCTTTTCATTCTAATTTGACTTTTTTTTAGCACAGAGCAAGTAGAAATAGGATTACAGAGTGAGGAATAAGCATCAAGTAGTGACAGATGAGTGAATAGTGGGGTGAAAGATTAGTTCAAAAGGCAAAAGGTCAGGCAACTGAGAGAGACAGGGAATTTGAGAAGGGAATGTGTTGTGAAAAGGTAAAGTACATTAGGAAGTGAGAGATGCAAACACGAGGAAGAATGAGCAAGTCAATATGGGAAAGAATGTCCTGTGGTCCACATATTCCTCACATACCTTCACCACAAGTGAATATTGGAATTCCATCCACTAATCAGGAGATAAAGAAAGCAACAAAGACAATGAGATGGGAACAGTTAGAAAAGTGAAGCAAAGATTTTAAAGGAGATAAACAGCATGGAACAGAAGCAAAGTGGGAGATGCAGAAACAGTGACACAAAACACTTAATGTTATCAAGTGTGCTACCTACTTTGTGGTACACATATTTGACTAAGAAATGGCAGGCAGACTGTCAGTCTTTCAAAAGGGAACTGACTTACATTTGTATTCTCAGCCTGTTTCACAGCTGAAGGCCACAATGGTCTTGAGTTTGTTTGGTGCTTTTCTAAATGTATAAATATTGAAAAGCCCATAAAAACACTTTCACTTTAGAACAGAATTCTTGGGTCTGAAAGTGACAGAAAAAATATTCTTCACACAAAACCCGAAATTGTTGCGGATGCTGTAAATCAGAAACGAAAACAGAAATTGCTGGGAAAGCTCAACAGGTCTGGCAGCAACCGTGGAGAGAAATCAGAGTGACCTTTCCTCAGAACTGGGGAATGGTCATTGAACCCAAAATGTTAACTCTGATTTCTCTCCACTGTTGCTGCCAGACCTGTTGAGCTTTCCCAGCAATTTCTGTTTTTTTTGTTTCTCGTCTTCACACAAATTAAAGCATCATTAATAAATTAGTTTAGAAGATCTACATCCAGCTATAGCATAATGCTTTAAATTAAACTTTATAATCAGATTTTGAAATTACTGAGCTGCCACATGTTTGACTTTAAATTAAACAGCATGTCAAAAGAGATACCTCAAATTTGAGTTTGCATCATTGAGGTGTGCTGCAATGTTCTAAAAAAAATTGATGTTAGTTTTTGAAGACAAGACCACCTCCAAATACATAGCAAGAGGGTGATCTTGGAAGGAGGATGGGTGGTAATGGTGGGTGAATGCACATGGAGAAAAGTGAGAATAATTTAAGTTCTATTACATCTGCAGCACCACAAAACAAATGCCATAAAACTGTACCAGGCCAGCGATGATAGATTTTGGAAAGCGAACATCAGTAATACAGCCAAGACATTGGCCAGGTGACAGAATGTAGAGCACAGGAATTGATTTGAAACCACACGATGATTACCAATTTAAATGGAAAAGCAACCAGCTAAATAAATGACAAAATATCAAAATATGCCATTGCTCATGCTTGACTCAAAATCCCAAGCTAAGTCCTGGGCACAATCACTATTAAACTGATATGGTCATCACAGCTGCAAGATTCAAGCTTTTGTAGTACACACAGACACACTCCATTAAGTTTAATAATCCCACAGCTCAGCAGGTAATAAAATCATTCCTCAAGAAATGCCCCACAGGCATCGTCATGTTGTGGGCAGACATTCTCCTCACAGCACTTAAGAAAATAGTTGTGTGGGAGTATTAGAATCCACCACATCTAGCAATTTGCATTTTTAAAAGATGCTATTAATTCTTCTACGGTGATACTTTTGTGATCCAGCAGAACAAGGGGTTGTTAGTACTGACATAACTGGGACACCAGATGGTTAATATCAGCTTTCAAAATGGAAATAGTAACCATCAACATTAGTAAAAATTTGAAGTTTACTTCAAGTGAAATATCAAACAAACAATCCTCCAAAAGGTGACCACTGTACTGCATGTCACTTAATGTGCATTTCTTATATAAAAAAGGATGCACTTAGAATATTGTTGGACACCATTTCTTGCAATTGTAAAGAAAACGAAGTGATAACCTTTAGTTTCCCGACTTCTTCTCTTTAAAGGAAAGGACCTAAACTCAAAACTCCAGAGACTTGAATCTTATAAGAATAGCAAGTTATATTGGAGCAATATCTGAGTATGTGGATGTTGCGTATTGTTGTAAAACTTTATCATTTGGCCAAATTGGCCTCTGTATTAGTTGATGCACTTTTTCTAAAAATGTCAAAAGTATACTTTATTCATAAAAATTATCTTTGTATATATGCATAGTCATAAATGCAGTTTGGTTCTGTACGGTAGCATATTAAGGAAATAACATTGGAGGTTTGCACTATCCAAACAAATGAAAAACATTTCTTACACATACAAGACTCTATTTACTTGTATTTGAGACACCAGAAAGTTCTGGTAACTAAGCAGACCCCCATTGAACTTCAGAAAGGACTCAATGATGGTTTTTCCCCACTGTCCCTTGGCAGCAGCTGTCCCAAGCTTTGGTGCATCCCTCAGCACAAGAATCTCTTTTTTTATTTCAAAAATATACTTTATTCATAAAAAAAATCTCATATATACAGTCACAAATGCAGTTCAATACTGTACAGTATCATAGCAAAGAAACAAATAAAACATTGAACTTTGACTCTCTATGTGTGGGTTGACGCACACAGAACATCAACGTCTCACTCTCCTGAGAAGCTGCACATGTTCAAGCAGTTGCTCTATTCTTCTTCAATGCCAGAGAATTTCTCAGTGACTAGAACTACCTTAGATATGACACTATTCCATTGAAGGACTGCAGCACTGAGTATGAATCAACTGTGGACTCATTGTTGATGAGGTGCAGAGAATTCCAAATCATAGTTGAACACATTTGTTAAATATTGCTTGAATGCGAATTTGCTTTTTCACTAAGCCAGTGGTGACCATTTCTTGCAAATTGGATTAAAGCAAACTCGATGGTCAAATTGCTCCTTAAGTCTTTAGTGCTTGGTTCTCAAAAAAAAATTGCAGATTACATTTAACAGAAGTCTAAAACTAGAAATAGCAATTAACTCCTTTACTGAGTTACTTATATTTTAAAATTAGCTATGTTTTCCTGGAGTATCTGCTTCTATTTTATTGTCATCTTAAGACACATGATGTATCTTTTTAAATCTTCTTTTATCTTTATTTGCTTCAATGTGTAACGTAAAATGACAGTGCCTGAGTGAGATCCAGGAGACTTCACATTGACACCACTGCCACCCATCTGCATTGCTTGCTTCAAGTCATGTGTGCCCCCATCAATTACAATCCAGACCCAGCAGCCCTTTTCAAGCTCAGTTTGCTTTCATTGCAGTAATCTTCATGAATGCACGTTCTCATCTGTTTCAATCATGCCATCGGTTTGCTCATTTTCGCTCCTGAATGTTGTGTATCATTACTTGTCTGTTTTTTTGGCCTGCTGTCAGTCTTGGCTCAGTTTCAGACTTAGATAAATTTTAAACCTTCCTGTGCCCTTGGCATGTGGAAATGCTGCAGTCATGTGGTAATGGTGCTCTTTTCCAGTGTCAATCTGATTCATGGTTTTGAGGTGCATTTCTTGAATGTATTTATTTTCTTACTTGCTTGTGCTTTCATGCCTCTTGCAGCATTTGCTCTTAAATACGTAGACAAGTTACTCCTTGTGTATTAACAATATGTGTTGATATTCATTACATGCTGTGGGAAAATAGATGAGTGAATATGTGAAGGCAACAACCATTTGAGCTACCTAACACTCAGAACTTTGCTCAAAAGATATAACAGTGGTATATGAATGCCCTATGATCAAAAGGAGATTGCTTTCTCAACTTTCTGAGAACAAATAAACCCAGCATAGACTGGTGCTGCTTCTATCATAGTTGGCAAAGGACAAGCCATGAAGAGTCAGACACCCCAGATAGGACTTGAACCCACAACCCCTGGCTTAGGAGGCCAAGGCCTTAACCATTAGGCCACAGAGAGCTTTTGCCTGAAGGGTTGATTTTCCTGCTCCTCGGATGCTGCATGACCTGCTGTGCTTATCCAGCACCACTCTGATCTAAACCAGACTTCTATCATAGTCATTTAAATGTAGACTAATGTAATGCTTGGTTTTCCTTGAGTTGGAAGAGCTGAAATTAAGATTCATACAAAGAATTTAAAACAGGTCTTTTGCTGTCCATATTTGGTGCAAATCTACAGCAGTGTAAAGACATGGAACCAAAGACAGCATGTGGAGTGCCTTATTTTATATAGCAATCTGTTACAACCTGGAATGCACCATCTTAAAGTGGAGTGGAGAGAAATTTAATCCTGGCTTAAAAGAAAGAATTGGATACCCATGTGAAGGAAAACAAATTGCAGGGTTCTGGAGTAAGAATGAGGAGGTAGAATTTGTGAAATTCCTCTGACCATCAGCAGGCATACACTTGATCGACCAAATGACCTCCTTAAGTCCTGGAACCATTCTATGATCTACTAGGAGTGCAAGGATTTTGTAATCATGTGGATGTAGAGTTGTCAAATATTACACATCCTTGAATGATTGCAGTTGTTTCTTTTAAGTTGTGAGATCATTATACCCTCTGGAAGTGGTGGGATTGATCTAAAAAGATGATCTGTCCCGAACTCTTCAGACAAGATTAAATGTTGTTATTAGAGGAAAATGTCACTTCTTTTGGGTGTGTCTGTAATGAGCATTTAGTTTCTTCTGAAAGGCTTGCAATGCGTGATACACTTGTCATCTGGAAGCCAGAGTTCAAAACTTGTAACTTAACAGAGCTCTCTGCACACATTTCTTCCTTCTGCTTCAATGTTGTGAAATCTGATGCACAATGTAAAAGGCCGACAACTGCAAAAATGATGAGCTTTCTGTGTGAAAAATTGCCTGTTACTTCCAAATTCATCTATTTGACAAATATTGGTGAACTTATGGAGAATGAATCAAAATGTAAAAACCTTTTCTTCCAAGTAAGCAGCCACAGATTAGCTGCTCGTTAACTAGTGAAAAAAAAAATTGACGGTGATATTTTCCAATTCCTCAAATTGAGGGAAGAGTTAAATTAATTAAAAATATGCTTTCTGCAAATCTCATATTTCCAGCAAGACAGAGCTTGATGCATGCTGATTCTGTCTATGCTAGAAGTTTTACTTGCATTTTGAAAGATAAAACCAAACAAATGGATCCAGTGGTAGTACTTAACATTTGGGAAAATGTACTTAACATTATTAAATGATCTGGTACTAGTACTTTATCAAAATTTCTAATGAAGACACTGCTTAGCAACTGAACACATCATATTATATAGAAATGGCTTTATTTCCCTCTAAAACTGGTACTTGTATTTTGCAGAATAATAATGCAAACATTGATACTCCGATTCATTCAAAATCCAGTTTATTGCATAATTGTGGTTAACAGTCAAGACCTCAGAACAACTGTGTGCGTCTACCAATGTACACTTAGGAAGTTGAAAAATACAATGCATAACTCCTAAAGGAAATTTACCCTTACGGCAAGCAACATTGAAAGATTGCAAGATGCTGGGGATGTCAGCGTCAATTAGCAATGCTGTCCTGTCCTTGTTGCAAACCTATGTATAATTAGGTATTTGGTTCTCACCGACATGTTAATGTTGTTTCTGTTTTCATTCTTTATTAATCTCTGTGTGGGAGTGTTCTTGGCAGTTACTGGCCTCAACACAGAGCTGGCTTCATTAATAATCATTCCTCTTGATTTCCTTCTCAAGAGGGTTCCAGCTCCCAATCTGTCCAAATCGGTCATGGCATTGACTTCAATTCCTGAGAGTGTACTTGGCCATAACCAGTAAACATCAAACACTGGTTTAAGGTCATTTATCCTTGTTTATGTTCAGACAGGCAAGGTTAAAGACAGTGCACAAAGGTAAAAAGCTTTTGGTTCATTTTTGATTGGGCATTGATGTAGGATCACTATTGTAGGTGAATCACTTTGAACCATCCCTCTCAAAGGCTGTTAAGTCATGAAAAATGAATGTCATCTGGCTTTGTGCTCGTGTATTTGACTGAATTGAAATGTGATATGATTAACAGAATGTACTGAAAGCAAAAAGGTAATCAGTTAAAAAGTCAAATTATGAAAAAAAATGTTAATGCTACAGCATGCTAATCCAGGTAATAATCATTGTATGCAGATTTGTGCTTCAGTCTGAAAACTGCTCTGGGAAATTTGTTTGTAAGAATTAACATTGGTTCAGCAAATGTCTGCCAACACTGACCTGAAATGTGAAATGCTTTCAATAAATGTTAAAAATTTAAAGTACTTAAAGTGGTCAATTATGTAACGTCTATAAATCATATCAAAATACATTTTAATTGTAAATTTCATTCTTGTTTGGAGTAAAGCTTTTCACAACACGAGAGATTAAAGATCAAAGGCAGGCCATTGAGCACAGCATCAGATGTACTGACAGTGTCCGGCCTAGCAATGGGTGGTGGGTTCTGGTTGCTGAAGCATCGGCAAAGAATTCTGGAACTTTCCATAATTGCCATTGCATCTGTTCATTCTGGTTAATATGCAGCACACTGGCAAGTAACAAAATCCTGAGCAGCGAGTTCAACACTATAACTGACTCAAGGGATTATTGTGTTATTTATAAGCTGGTTCGGCAATTCTTTCCTGATTTAAGAGGTGGAATTTTTTCAACTAATCTCCAATGCATTACGGCAAATAGCAAGCACCATGTCAACTAAATCCTTTGAAAAGTAATTAGCTTTCCTCACAGGACAGTGGAGGGACACCAATTTATATGGATAGAAGCAGAGAGCTCAATATTCTGCTGCTAAAATGCAGTTGTATGTGAATTTTTGGCTCTTTATAGCCACATCAAATTGTTGTCTCTTCCTGGAGTCGTTTGCAGGCTAATTGTTGTTGTGCAGATTGTAACCTAACTAAGGAACAGAATCCAGCAGTTTTTTTTTAAAGAAATGTGATGTTTTATGTCAATTAAAATGATTTTCTCTCAGGTCACTTTCTCTGTCTATTGAAAACATGATTGCTAAACCTGCTTACTTGGCAAATAACTTTAAATCAGAGATTGATGGATATTTGTTATCCAAGTTTAGTGAAGAATAAGGCAAAAGTTCGATCACAGATCAACCAAGATCTCCTTGCCTGCAGACTCAATAGTCCACTGCTGTTCCTATGTCATCTGAATGGGAATGGAGATGCTTTGGAAGGCTTCAGAGGCAACACTAGAATGTTCTCTGTTATATTAGTTAGCACAAGTTGTCCACTATTCTAAAGATGTTTTGCTTGAAGGAGCATAAAGGTGAGTGAAACCAATGAGTTTTGTAAGCCAGACGCTTTCTAAATTGTTATGGAATCCCTACCATGTGGAAGCAGGCCATTCGGCCCATCAAGTCATCACTGACCCTCCGAAGGGCATCCCATCCATAGCCACCCCTTAGCTGGTAACCTTGCATTTCCCATGGCTAATCAACCTTACCTGCACATCCCTCGATATTATGGGCAATTCAGCGTGGCCAATCCACCTAATCTGCACATCTTTGGACTGTGGGAGCACATGTAGGAAACCCACACTGACATGGGGAGAATGTGCAAATTCCATACAATTGCCCAAGGGTGGAATGCAACCCAGTTCCCTGGCTCTGTGAGGCAGTAGTGCTAACCACTGAGCTACCATGCTGTGCTATTATATAATTGTAAGATGACTTTCATCTAAAGATTTACTTTCATGAGCTTGCATGTGGGAGTAAACTTCAATTTCAAATAATGCTCTGTACATACTACTGTAAATCCGTTTACAATGATAGCTAAGATTCTCTTTTAAAAAAGAGGTAGAATATTGAAAATGTGTATATTTTAAATATTAAGATAAGATTTTGATTTGCTATTCAATGTTACTTTAAGCCGTTCAGGTTCATAACAGATTTACAATGACAAATTGAATTTAATTTGTATCTTTTCACATTGGGCTACATAAAGAGGGAGTCAAAAAGTATAGTGCTGGAAAAGCACAGCAGGTCAGGCAGCATCCAGGGTGCAGGAGAATGGATCCTTCAGATAAAGGCCTTATGCCCGAAACGTCGTCTCTCCTGCTCCTGCCTGAATGGCTGTGCTTTTCCAGCGCCACACTTTTTGACTCTGATCTCCAGCATCTGCAGTCCTTACTTTCTCCTGCATAAGGAGGGAATAAGACAGATAATCAACTTAAATGATTGGTGAAACACGTTTCATTAGCATCTTAAAGGATGCTCAAGAGCTGGAGATGTTTAGGGGGAATTTTTGATCTTGGCTTCTCAGCTAAATGTTTGACCATCAACAATGTGAAATTTGGGGTGCTCAAAAGTCTAAAATTAGATAAGTGCACAATTTTTAGAGGGTTTAATGGATACAAGAGATAATTGAGATGGGGAGAAATTTGGAAAGAAAATGTTGAGAATAAAATTGACGTATTGCTTACTTGTTAGCTAATGTCAGGGGTGATGGGTGAGTAAGGATGTGGAAACCTGGGTTTTGGATGATCTCAAATTTATATAGGGCACAATCTAGAAGGTTAGCCAGGAATACATTAGAACGGCTCCATATAAGAAAGACATGAGTGAGGATATCAGTAACAAACTAATCAAGGCAGGGAACAAGGTTGTTTGATGTTACTGAGGTGAAAATGGATGCTGTTAGGGATTGCAGGGATATGCAGTCAGAGGCTCATCTTAGTTTCAAATATAACACAATGGTTACAGACAAATTGATTCAGCCTTGGAGACATGCCAGGAAGAATAATAGTGGCCATGGAACAGAATAAGACAATAAATTTCTGAAGAAACTCAGCAGGTCTGGCAGCATCTGTGGAGAGAGAAACAGACTTAATGGTTCAAGTCCAACATGATGTAGCTTCAGCCTGAAAAGATGCCCGAGGTGGGACACTAATAAAAAATAAGAGTGCCAGCATTGATTCATAGAGTTCATGATTTACTATTGTTAACCAGTGAATCTCAGCAAGAAGCGATATTTGTCTTAGTAACAAAAGGTAGTTTAGTGCAAAGTAACATTAGTTGCAAATTACAGTGGCTAGTTAGATTAAGTCACTAAGACTATCAGGAGCCAGTGAAGCTACATCTGAACCCACAGTGATTTTGGGTTTGGCTCTTTCTTCTCCCACCCAAGACTGTATGACATTGTGAGAGTGGTGCAGCCTAATGCAGTCATCAATATTTATCCTTTCCGAACCATTGCTTTATCTAAGCTTTTTCACTGTAGTTCACATTTATACATTCAGTTATATATTTACACTTGCCTTTACCCCATCTTTCCACTGCAAAGTCTCTGACTTTCTAATTTAAGGAAACATGAATAATTTCACCTTTCTTCTTCCAGAAAACATTTTCTTTGGCCTTGGCAGATTGGTAAATCTTCAGCAGGAGGCCCGCTGATCTTGATTCTTATAATCTATAAATCATTCCTGTCGTGGATGGTCTTTAATCTCTGGCACGTCCTTTTCAGGGAATGTCATACTGCTAAATGGTGGTTGATACATTACCTTATCTGAACGATCCTTAGTCCCCTGAATTTTTTTTGCAGAGTAATTCATTTCTATTAACACAGGTAGATGCCCCATATCAGCTAGGGGACCTTCAACTTCATAAATGTTCATCCTGAAAACAACAGCACTATTGAAACCAAGTAGGGATTTTTTATTTAAAGGTCGGATATAATTACCCCTTTACCAGGTCTCCATTAAGTGCCATAATGCCAACACAATTAGCCACAATTAAGCTCTTGCATGACGAGGGTTTTCTTTACAAGTGAGCAGTCATGTGAGAGAGAAATGCAGAAAGGATTGGTGAGAATTTATCAATTTATCAAGAGTCCATTGGCTTGTGCTAGAAGAAATTAATAGGCACAATATTGAATACCTTTCATTGTCTTGCATTTCATTTTTTATGTAGTAATTGTCCTCTGATTGAAATGAAAGTATTATCAGAAAGCTTTGCTTAGATTAATGTTTATGATCTGCTATATGTACATGTATAGATGACACTTGTTTGAAAAATACCCTGACACTTGAGCCTTCAAATGCAGACTATGACTGTCTCTGAAATCCTCTTGACAAACACTAATACCCTGGCCCAACTGATCCATGGAAGCACACTACATTCTTCTATTAGGATGAACATTGATCTCATTTTACTCAAGTGTGTCCTTGGACTGTTATTGTTGACCAAATTTCGCTGAGGTCTTAATGTACATTGCTTGTAGTGCATTTACTAATGAGGAAACCATATAAAACACACTCTGAGCAATACATCCAACAGTATGCTATGCTAACAGATGTATAATGATAAAGTGGTTCCAGCAAACATTATTCTTACATATGCCCTAGATAAACATGTGTTAAAGTACGTAGTGGGGAAGAATATGAATTGCATACTAACCAGGGTTACAAGTGTACACCATCACACAAACTGTTTTAGTGAAGGTTATTGTAACTGGAAGCATTTATCAAGAGCACAGTGAGGGGACAACAAGATTGCTTCCTCCCACATAGGTCAACAGGTTTCAGCACTCATTATATCATTGTATAGTCACTCGACTTGAAATGTCCTAATCTAAGTGAATAATTAACTTCAATGGGACACTTGCAGTGTAATTGTCTGACTGGTTCACCAACATTTAAACAAAAATAATCTGGCAACACAACATTTGCATCCTAGTCCTTCAGTACTTCCATGTCAGTTAATGTTTTCTTTCAGTTTTGGTTGGGGAAATTGAAATAGGATGATTTCTCCATGACATTCCTCCCTCCTACATTTATTCAAACATTAAAGCTTGAGCGATTGTGAATGTTAGTACTGGGCCATGCAATATTCATAACATTGATATTTTTTTCAACTTTTAAAATAATGCGGAGACAGTTTGTGAATTTAAATGTGATTTTGGTGATTCTTGATTTTAAATGTGTCATCGATTTTAGAGCAAGTTTAGATTCCTCCCAGTGCTCAAATATATAACATCTCTCCCAAGCATGCATAACCAGATGAAGCAGATGAGGGAGAAAGCTGTAAAATTCCTGGAGCTTACTAGATATGCATTCAAAATGATCATGAGTGATCATCTCTATCAACTCCACTTTCCTGATCTCTGTATCACTTGATCCCATTGACTCCAATAGAGCTCTAGTCTTCAATGCAATTGAGAACTAATCATCCACCTTCTTCTGGGGTAAAAACTCTCAAGGCTAAACAACCCTCAGACTGATTGTTTCTCTTTCTCTCTGGTGTAAATGGTAGATATCATTTTTTACAACAAACCAGTTATACCTAGTTCTAAGCCTTCATTCAGAGAAAGCAATTCCTTAGTATCTGTCCTGCTAAGACAAGAATCTTTGGACTGGAGTGTCAGCAACTGCGATTGACTCCTCGGGCATTGAATCGTAATCAGTGTCTCTAGTGTTATCTAACCAAACCTAAAATATAAGTGACATATAGTCCCACTTAACAAATATAGTGGCTAGGAATAGTATGCAGGGTCTCAGTGATGTGTAGCACATTTCACTTCAATTTTAATATTTTCAGTGCCCCAAGTTGAATGAGGCTGATGTAAAAACATTTTTCTTAACCTTAACAAATCCTCTGAAAGAATCAATATATCTTCTAGATCCCATTTAAAATAAGTTTTCTTGGGATTCACCATGATAATATTTATCAGAACTCATCGCAAAGGCCTATCTCGTTGGGAGAATTGGAATCTTATAGCGACTGTCCATATTTCCCATAAAGAATTCATCCTGACTCTCTGTGTCATCTAACGCAGGAACATGCATGATTGCTATGGAATGTGTTTAATTCTTTGTGCTGCTGTGGTTGTGACCTGGTCTCCCCCTTTGCGCTTAAGATCCACAAAGGCTGGGTGGGCTGGTATTCCACCAGTGGGGTTCCTTTATGATGTTTCTTGTTTCATCAAGTGCCTGCCATTGTATTTTCTAAGTGCTTATTTCTTGCTGACGATTTTCTGTGATTTTGCACTATAGCTGATTGATTTTTTTATATTTCTCGATGCTTATTGTTGAGTGAATTCTCTGTTGTTGGCCTTCTGTTGCATTTTTTTCAGTTTTTATCTGCTGTAAATGCCTTGTTCAGCCTTGAATGCTGTCTCTTTCTGCACCTCCCTATATTGGTAAGCTCCTCATCAGGTATTTCTCCTATTTCTGTGTCTGGATTACGGGATCTCTGTTTGGGTTCGTAATACCCTTTGCTTCTATTTCAGTGGGTTCCCACTTGCTATCCAATAGGTAAGTACATGTACAATCACAAGTAAACTTTGACAAGCATTTACAGTAACTATATACAAAGCATGGGAAGAGGAGACATGCAACTGTAGCCTGATGGACTCAGGGGCCTGTTTAATGGGACCCAATATTAAAATAGCAGATTAATTTGCATTTGCTCAGTAGTGTTATAACATGAGGTGAATCCCTCTGTTAATTAAACTAAGCACCCAGAAAAGCTCGCCTCGCCTTGTAAACTATTAAAATATGAGTGACAGATAACTTCCAAATTCCACTATTTAAAGAAAATAACACCAATTCTGTAACTCTAAAAGTGAATCTAACAACAACTACTCACAACTCTAAAGCCCCCTTTCTCTTAACTATCTGCCTCCAACTCTATAACAATATACTGTTCCAATAAGACACTTATTAAAATTACATCAGCTTAATTTCAAAACCACATAGCCACTGCCTTCTATGACTTAACTCTTCAGGTTGCTGAATTCCCTGGGTCATCTCCTTTCTTTTTACTGCAAGTAAGTTTCATATGAAAAGGTACTTTTGAGTGAGAGCGGTTCCTAATTTCGTGGAGAGCAAGAGGTTAGCTCTCCATGCATTTTTGTCTTGATGGCAGTTGCTCTCTGACCAATTTTCAAAATGCCCACTTTTTAATCCCACCAACATCAGATTGTCTCACTGGTTCCATGTTAGTAAAACAATAAAATCAAACTGATTGGTTAAATTCAAATTGTTGTCAAAACAGCAACTAAAACTCAGGTATCCATTTCACAGCCAAATTTTACATACTTGCAATTTTCTAGTACACTCTGGGACTGCCATCTAGTCATATACACAGGTGCTTGTAAGCTCTCAGTTCAGAACGACACTTACTCTTTCTTAAAGGTACAGTCCACACCTTCAACTTCATAACAGTATTATCTTGGTGTAAACACATAATTAGCCCTTTACGCCACCCTTCAAAGATTGAAGAACAACAATGTGCTCTTATATAACTCATTTTAATGTCTTAAAATGCCACTAGATAATTCAAATGAACGTATAATAATAAAATTTGATTCATAGTCACTTGCAATATTTGGGTTGATGCATAAAGGCTGGATTGAAGAAATGAGTTAATGGAGTGGTAGTTAACAAAGGTAGAGGATTAGCATTGTATCTTATGTTGTGGAAAGAGACAAATCAAGTAGATTTGAAGGACAGAACAACAACCAACAAAGGAGAAAATTTGGCTAATAACCTGAGCCAACAAGGCGGCCAAGAAGGAGAGTTGCAGAAAGAACAAGGTGTGATATTGCTTTCAGAGCACAATGGGGGATTAATGTCCCATGTTGGGACATTGTGAAATGTATGAAGAAGCAGAGAGGCCTCATTTAGGGAGAAAGTGACATTAATCCCCCAACCCCAACCCACCCACCTCCGAGCCAGGTTTCAAGCATCACGTTGATACCAATATGGCCATCCACAATAAAATCATGGATGTGAGCAAGTGAAGATACATTCTGGAAGTTAAGGCAGAAGGATGCTCCATTGCTAAATTCATCGTGTCAGTACTGGGAGGAATGGGGAGAAAATTGGCATGTACTGGTTGGGTCATTTCGGAAGTGAAACTGAACTTTCTTTGCAAAACATACAAATTAGTAATGACCAATTACGTGTTCCCCAGATTTGATTTTTCCAGCCAAAATCAGAAGTCAGGTGACACCAGCTTATAGTTCAACAGATGTTTTTGAAATCACAAGCTTACGGAGATGAAGTGACCTCAACTGATGAAGAAGCTTCACTCTGAAAACTGACGATTTCAAATAAACATCTGGGGTTGTAAACTGGTGTCATCTGATGTCTAATTTTGTCCACCCAAGTCCAATGCTGGCACCTCCACATCTTGACTTTCTGGTGACAGTTGCGTTATTTCTGTTGGAAATCTCGTTGTTTCAGAGGGCAGAGCTGAGAATGACTGAGACACAACACACAAAACCTCTTAGGTCCCAGTAGCGCAGCCTTCATTTGTCCCATGCTGGTTTCAAAACGCAAACAAAAATAAAACACAAAGAATTAGGCCTCCAGAATATTTGTACAATGCATGAATAAAGAAAATCCTATTAGTATATACCATAAAATAGAAGTGCTTAATTTTAGTTAGAATGCAAAGACAAATAAAAATTATTATTTTGTTTAAGGAACATGTTTAACATATGATTCAGATTCAAAACAACAAAATTAATACAAATATCTTGCTGTGACTAAATTTTATAGCCAAGTCATTCTGAGGGACGTGTTTAATAATCCCTGTGCTGACGCTTTGAACTTTTATTATTTACTTAACATTTACAGCCATTCATCCAACTTAGTGCTGTGCAGTATATTTCAAATTAAGAGCATGTGTCTCTCCTTAGAAAACATACCTTTTAGATCAGAAAATTGCAAAATTCCATCATTTAAGAAAGGTCAGCAGAAGAAATCAGGCAATTTTAAACTGGTTAGTCTAACATTAATTGTTGGGAAAGCTAGTGAAATCTATAATCAAGGATATTGCGACTGAGCTGATCGGAGAGAGATGATATGGATTTGTAAAGTTAAGAATCACACAACCCCAGGCTATAGTCCAATAGGTTTAATCAGAAGCACTGGCTTTCAGGGTGCTGCTCCTTCATCAGGTGGAAAGGAGCTGTGCTCCGAAAGCTACTGCTTCCAATTAAACCTGTTGGACTATAACCTGGTGTTGTGTGATTTTTAATTTTGTACATCCCAATCCAACACCAGCATCTCCAAATCATGGATTTGTAAAGGGTATGTCATGTCCAATGAACTATTGTTATTCCCTCAAAAACTATCAACAGGGGAATGTGCATGGATGTACTTTGTATGCAAGATAAATTTATTAACCTACTTAGGCCCTTAAGTGATAGACCATCCAGTTTGAGTAGGGTAAAGGGTTAATGCTCCAATATAAAATAAATAGCTTTAATCAGGAATCAGATAAAAGAAAAAGTCACATGGCAGCAGACTCTGGTGAAGGATGTGTTGTTTTGTGCTCAGCTGGACAGTGCTGGGCAATGCAAAGACTGAACAGAAAGTGAAACAAACAAAAGAAATCTCACTAACAACTTAGATTATTACAGTATTTTATTAATTAGCTCAGTTAGCTGGACAGTTGATTTACAATGCAGAATAACACCATCAACACTTACTGAGGTAACCATGAAGGACTTTCATTCTCACTCACTCCCCTTGCCTGAGATGTGGTTATCTTCAGGATAAACCACCACTGATCACTTTTCTTGAATGAGAGTGCAAACCAATGGCCCACTAGATCATGGTGACTTTACCTTTACCCAGATCCAACCATTCTTCTTTCAACCATCTCAGTCCTAATAGAATTTGGACTAAAAACAGATGAGTCTGATTATTTTGCAAATTAATTAAAGCTAGGCGCAATGGACATCCAAAGAGATTTAGCAATCCATTGACACAGATCACTAAAATGTAGTAATCAGGTACAAGAGATGATTGAAATTGCTTTTGGAAATATGGACCTTATAACTGAAAGGCTAGAACAAGCACACGTTTTGCTGAGGCTGTACAATCCATGCTTAGACTATATCTGGAATTTGGTGCATATCCTGGATACCACACTTTGGTGTGGATATATTCTGAGAAGTACAGAATCTCAGAGTATTACCAAGGCATTATAGAAGTTTCATAGAACCCCTACAGTGTGGAAACTGGCCATTTGGCCCAACAAGTCTACACCGACCCTCTGAAGAGTAACCCACCCAGATCCATTCCCCTACTCTATTATCCTGTATTTAATTCCTGACTGATGCACCTAACCTGCACACCCCTGAACACTATGGACAATTTAGCATTGCCAATTCACCTAACCTCCATATCTTTGTGACTGTGGTAGGAAACTAGAGCACCCAGAGGAAATGCATACAGACAATGGGAGGATGTACAAACTCCACACAGACAGTTGTCCGAGGCTAGAATCGAGCCCAAGTCCGCACTGTGAGGCAACAGTGTTAACCATTGAGTCACAATGCCGTATGTATTCCTTGGTTTAAGGACAGGCAACAAGTCATTTTCCTTGATCAACACTTTCCAAAGCTTTGATTTCATTCACCTAAATTAACAATAACGACATCTGGATGGGAACGCCATCACCTGCAAGTCTCTTTCCAAGCCACACAGCATCCTTGCCTCAAAATAGATCACTGCTCATTCACTGTTACTGGATCGAGATTCCGGAACTCTCCACCTAAACGATTGATCTTTCCAACAGATACCACAGCACTTCAAAATGGTAGCTCACCATTATCTTCTCAAGAGCAATTTGTGATCCGCAATCAATGCTGGTCAAGCCAGTAACCCCCACATCGTGCGAACCAACAAAAAAAATTGAAAGACATAGGTTTTAAAGAAATCAGTGCAGCAGATGATAATCTTCATTCCAGTAGAAAACCTGGACAAAAGAGAAATAACATTAAAATTAAAGCCAGGCTATTTCAAATGGATGTAGATCTATTTCAGAGAGAAAACAGAAAATGCTGGATCAATTCGTAATTTTAATCCTGAGATTAATAAATTTTGCTTAGCCAATAGTATGAAGGGATGTAGATTGTGATGGGATACAGGTCAGCCATTAAGCTCATTGAATGATGGAACTGATTCAATGAGAGGAATGGCCTAATCTTGTACCTGTATTCCTTATTTTCCCCATTCTATACATTTCTTGGACATCACTGCACTGATGAAAACTTTAAGCATTTTCTTTGACTTACTTTTCACCTCTCTCAGTTCAAGTGCAATTGTCTATGATCTTGAACCAAACCACAAAATTAATGTTATGATCTAGCTAGAGGCCACAAGTTTTTTTTTTCAAAACAAAGAAATGAAATCCAAACAAAATATGAAAATTAAAGCCACAGGATTCAACAGATTTGGAATAAACAGCAAACTTCACAATATAACATTAGAACAGTAATGCATTCACAAACTTGTATTGTGATACCTAGAATAAACAAATGTTTCGTCTGGGTAATAGATTGTGCCAAACACATCACAGCGTACATCAAGTGATAAACGCAATCAAGCAAGAACCTGTGAGTTTACCAGTAACTCCAACCAGTTGTTACTAATATGAACTGTTACCAAATCACATTAAATTTCACAAAAGAACATCATTCTTCTCTTCCACAGATCTGACCTTGAAACCTCCTCTGTAGGGTCACTTCATCCTGGACTGCCAAAGGACTGGTCTTGTTCTTGTGAATCATCCTCGTTACTAACCTGGACTCTGAAATGTTGTTCCAATATTCAATCACATGCATAACTCCAGTGCTTCACCAGCAGCTGGCTTCACTGAACTCATCCTGCCCCTAGGTCTTTCCGCAAGCTCCAATCTTCTTTCATTATCTCCAGTGAACTCTCCCTGCAAAGTTTTAACACCCAAACAATTAGCTGTGATGAAGGGTTGATGATAACAGCTTCCTATGAGGCTTCCCTCAACACAGGGTCAATGACCTTTAGGGTTCTCAGCTGCCCAGGATCTCTGAGTTCTGATTCCAACATTTCACTGTGTAATAATTCAAATAACAACTTCTCCTGAGTTCCAGCAGTAGAGTGCTATCCACCTGCTCTTTATGCCTCACTGACTTTCCAACACAGAGTCTACACAGCTCAGACACTTTGCCAGCTGTGGAGTTAACTGAAGTAAGTATTCCTAAAATGCTATGTGCTCTTATCTATCTCCCACACTTCATCTTTTGCAAGGAATGGTGTCCTTTGAAATCCTGTTCAGTGGCTCTAGAACTGTGTAACCCACTGGAAGTGTTGCAGTAAATCCCTCCCTTATTGCTTAGCAGAATTGAATGTTGTCACCTATCTATTATTATAGACTCATAATGCTAAACAGTACAGAGGAGGCCCTTTGGCCCATTGAGTCTGCACCAGCAAAAACAACTCTAAATCTACACTAGTTCTACTTTCCAGCACCAGGACCATAGCTTTGAATGTTATAAGATTTCAAGGGCTCGTCCAAGTACTTTGTAAAGGTTGTGAGGTTTCTTGACTCTACTGGCCTCTCAGACAGAACAGTCCAAATACCCACCACCCACTGTCCTCAGATCCCCTCTAATCATTCGGTTTTCACCTTAAAGCTATGTCCCATTATGATTGACCCTTCAACCTCAGGGGAACAGTTGCTCTCTATCTATTCTGTCCTTGCCCTTCCTACTCTTATACTCCTCGATCAGGTCCCCTTTCAGCCTTCGCTGCTGCAGAGAAAACATCCCAAACATATCCAGCTTCTCTTCATTGTTAAACTACTCCATCTCAGGTGCTATTCTGGTGAATCTCATTTGCACCTTCCTATAGGGTGGTGATCAGAACTGAACACAATATGGCAGCTGTGTTATAATCTGTGTCACAACTGATAAAGGTGAGTGCTCCATTAGCTTTCTACTAACCTGTTCTGTCACTTTGAGCGATCTGTAGCTAAGCACCCAAGATCCTACTGTTCCTCTGAGGTCCTTAGTGTCCTGCTATTCTTTGAATACTCCCTTGTCTTGTTACCTCTTCCAAAGTGCATCATCTCACACCTAGCAGTGTTAAATTCCATCTGCCCATTCCATCTGTATTTTCCTGTAATCAAAACCCTCCTTCCTCTCCATCATCCACTCTGCCAATCTTCATGTCACCCGCAAGCATACTTATCACCCTACCCTCTTACATTTCCTTCCAAAATGTCTTATAAATCATAAACAATAAGGGACCTAGCACTGACCCCTGTGGTAGGCCACTGGACACCAGTCTCCAAACACGCAAACGGTCTTCTACCACCACTCTCTGTTTCCTACCACTAAGCCAATGTTTGATCCAGCTTGCTGAGTTAGCCTAGATCCCATGAGCTTTGACCTTCTTTATCAGTCTTCCAGCAGCAACTTGTGGCCAGAAAAGAAATGGAAGTTTGTGTCAAAGCCCCAGTAATTTTTTCCCACAGCAGCATGAGATAAGATCTATCTGGACATGGGGATTTTACCACTTTGAAGCCTGCCAAAACCTCCAATATCTCCTCACTCCCTATGTCAATTTGCTCAAAAACCTCAGAGGCCCTCTTCCTGAATTCTGTACCTACATCGTCCTTCTCTAAAGTGAAGACAGTTGTGAAGTATTTGTTTAACACCCTTCCAATTAGTCCCTAATGGATCTGACCCTTTCCATAATTATCCTCTTCCCTTTGATATTCTTATAGAATATCTTGGAATTATGACATATTAATCATATAACCTTTCCATTTATGCATTGCATATTTCATATTAACAAAACTAGAAAGGCTAACTCAAAAGGAAATATATTACAAGGAGAATTAACAGGATTTCAACATTGTGTCTTTAATCAAACTTAGTACCATCACTTTCTTCTCACACCCTCCCTTTAATCCCACAAAGAAGATTTCTGTTGACTCCACACCTCAAGTGTCATTCCTCTGATTCAGATTTAGGTGCAATTCCACTTTAACATTCATTTTCTGAACACATTTGGTATAATATATATTGAGACAATAGAGTCAAAACAACTTCTTTGTGTGACAACGATTTGTCCCTTTTTGATGAAAATCCCTTTTAGGTTTTAATGAAAATTGATATCCTTTTAGCATTTTCTTTGTTCTAATGAAACATGTTCTCATTTGATTTAATATCTGAACACTGAGATCTTTCACTTTTAGCCAATCCAAACATGACTCTCATTTAATTATTGCCAAGTGTTTTCCATGACCATCTCATTTCAGACTTTGCTTTTCCTGTCCATCATTTTTAAACTTCTGTATAATTTCCAAACTGCATCCTTGTACTCTATGTGGGGCTTTAAATGGTCTTTTAAGAACTGTCAATTAGCCTGGATTCCTGCTGTGTTTGCTGGGTCTCATGACTACCAAGCACTGTCAGTTTGGTGTTCAATGTTATTGATCAATGATGTGGGAAAAAGCAAAATTGTTCATATTGGAAGGGAGAATGAAAGAAGCCAATATGATTTAACTGGAGAAAAACAAGAGAACACTGAAAGACAAAGGGACATGGTGGGACTTGCGCAAGAAATACAGAAAACTAGCTCACAGGTGCAGCAGATAATCAGGAAGGCTAATGGAATGTTGACCCTTCTTTCAAGGAAGTGAATATAAGAGTAGGGAAGCCTTACTGCTTCTGTATAAGGTGCTGGTGAGACCACATCTGGAGTCCTGCGAGCTATTTATTCCACATATTTAAGAGAAGATACAGGCATAGAGTCGGAGAGTCATATAGCATAGAAACAGATCCTTCTATCCAACTAGTCCATGCCAACCATGTTCCCAAATCAAACTAGTCACCCTTGCCTGCAGTGGCCTGTATCCCTCCAAATCTTTCCTATTTGTGTACTTATCCAAAGGTCCTTAAATGCTTAACTGAACTGGGATCCATCACTTCCTCTGGCAGTTCATTCCATATACGAAGCATCCTCTGTGTAAAAATGTTGCCCCATGTCCTTTTAAAACTTGCTCCTCTAACTTCAAAAATATGCCCCCAGCTTTGAACTCCCCTAGCTTGAGTAAAGCCCTTTGCTATTCATCTTATCTGTATCCCTCATGATTTTATAAACCTCCCTAAAATCAAATCCCAAACTCCCATGCTCCAGTGAAAGAAGTACCAGCCTATCCAATCTACCTTTATAACTAAAATAATCCATTTCCTGCAGCATACTGGCAAATCATTTTTGAATCCTCTCAAATATAAAGATATCCTTCCTCGAGCAGGCAACCAGAACTGCACACAGTACTGCAGAAGAGGCTTCACCAACATCCCCTACAACCTCAACATGACGATCCAAATCCTATACTCAAAGGTCTGAGCAATGACGGTAAACATGCTAAATGTCTTCTTAGTCAGCCTGTCTACATGTGACACAGCTTTCAAAGAATTATGTTCCTGAACCCCTAGGTTCCTTTGTTCCACAAAACTATCCCAAGCCTGACCATTAATTATATAAGTACGACTGCTTGTTTGTTTTAGCATAATTCAATACCTCACATTTACCTAAGTTAAACTCTATTTGCCACTCTTCAGCCCATTGACCCAAATGATCAAGATCTCTTTGTAATCTTGAACAACCTTCTTTGCTGCACACTACACCACTAATTATGGTGTTATCCGCAAATTTACTATCGATACATCCTGAATTCTCATTCAAAATCTTGCACTGGAGGCTTTTCTGAGAAGGTTCAATTGGCCAATCCTTCGAATGGAGAGATTGTCTGATGAGCAAAGGCTGAACAGGTTGGCACTGTACTCACTGGAGTTTAGAAGAATGGGAGGTGATCTCGTTAACCCACATCAGATTCTTAAAGGAGTTGACAGTGTAAATGCTGAGAAGATGCTTCCCTTCATAGGAGAGACTAAGACTAGAAGGTACAGTCTCAGAATAAAGGAGCACCAATTTAAAACTGAGATGAGGAGGAATTTCTTCTCCCAGAGGGTTGTGAAGCTTTGGAGCTCCTTGCCACAGAGAACTGTGGGAGTTGAGTCCCTGTGCAGACTGAAATATATTGATTCTTGATAATTTAGGGAATCAAGGGTCACAGGGAAGACCCAGGAAAGTGGATTTGAGGAATGTTGGATCAACCATAATCTGACTGAATCCTATTTCATATAATTTTATGGACCATTCAAAGTCATTTTATGGTCTGAGTCAAAAATAATGCTTTGTTTTGCTGTTGTGTTGTCCATTGTTCTCTCTGGATCTACGCCATCAAACACAATGATTGCAGACTGCACTGTTTCAGCAATCTATTTCTTTAATTATCAGTCAGTTTAACACAAGAGTGTGAACTTACATCAGATTACCAACAAATCTGCCCCTCCACTGAGACTCATACATTAAAAGCACTGGTGAGGGAGAGCTGGCCAGACTTCAGTCACTCAACTGGGTCTGTCTTTCTTCTCTGAACGCCAAGCTCAGAGTTATGGTTCTACAATTACATTACAGTGTGGAAACAGGCCTTCGGCCCAACAAATCCACACCGACCCGCCGAAGCGCAACCCACCCATTACCCTACATATACCACTTACCTAACACTACGGGCAATTTAGCATGGAACTGTAAATTCACCTGACCTGCACATCTTTGGACTGTGACAATGGGTTGTTCCTGCTGATATCTTCAAAACACTTGTTTTTATATGTTCTTTTGAAAGTTCCAGAAAGTTCAATTCCTAGTCAGGACATTCTAACTTTATGATCATCTATCCAAGGGTCATGTAGTCAAAATACATCAGTTTCATTGCCCACCATACTGTTTTTAATTTTGTAGCCTGGATAACCACAAAGATCAAGGAGTATTCTAGCAGCCCTTAGCAGCAGACACCGACTGAACAAACAGTGCTTGTTCTGCTTTGCAAAGGAGGCTTTTGTTCCTGTGAAGTTGCTCACTTTTCCCCACTTTTAGAGACCTAGCTGTTAACCATTCTCATATAATGTCGGAATTAAGATGCAGCCATATGGTTAAACTTGTATGGTTTTCATACTGTCCAATATTGGCATGGACACATTTGTACTTCTGAATTAGTTCTTGGCTTAGCTGGTTTTCAAAGAGCCAAAGAGTTCATACTCCCAGAAACAATTGCTTATCCATCCAGCTTGCAGACTGTTTACTTTTGGTTGGGTGTTTGTGGGAGTCGCTGTTGTTCAAAGACACTCAAAGTTTAATTAAAGGCCTGATGTTAAGAAAGAAGAGGGTTCCCTGACTGCCTTTGCTGCTAATGACTCTCTATCTCTGTCTGTCTCTCTACCTCTCTATTCTGCTCCCACCCCCACCCTCTTCCTCGACCACTGCCTTCTCCCTCCCTCTTCTTCCTTGTCTCACCACTCCAAACCCACCACTTCTTGCTTTGGCCAGGGGTCCCCCTTTGATCCGAAACCTTTCCTCCTATGTTTTACCAATAGCCAATCAGGACAGCTGCCAGCTTCACTTAGGTGACAGCCCTTGCAGGGTAGGACCTCTACATTTGGATCCTTGACAAGGACCCCTTCGGCCTGAGAGGCAATTACTACATGATTCAAATTTAAAGAGTTGAGGCAGGAGTCTCACTACCTCTCCAGTTAATGAGAGAGAACTCGGTACCTCATTAAATCACATCCCTTGTGCAGTCTTCCAAAGGCCTAAATTTCCTGCTCAGATGCTCATATGACTCCCTTTGTGTACTCCTGATCTAAACGTAGGAAATTATCAGTCCTGAAATCTGGCCTTTTGCCTCCAACAAATCCTAAGTTGAAAAGTATCCTCTGTTCCTCCTCATCCCTCTCTACTTGTTTCTTAATTGTGTTTTGTGAAGTGGGTTGAATCAGTCAAAATGATATTAATCATTGCTAGATTTGTGTGAGTTTAACTAAGACAATACTTTTTCTATCACAGTTGTCAGTGGAAAAATTCAGCAACATGTTTTTCTGCTCTGTTCAATGATTCACTGAATCCTGATTAAAAATGTGCCATGTTTGCTGTATGATAAAAGGGTCAGTGAAATAGCCTTTTCATCTTGGTCAGGCAATTTACGAAGAGTGGCTACTTAAAATAGTAAAGCAAGATATTTGTTGCTGCGGTTCTGTTCGCCAAGCTGGAAGTTTTTGTTGCAAACGTTTCGTCCCCTGTCTAGGTGACATCCTCAGTGCTTGGGAGCCTCCTATGAAGCGCTTCTGTGGTGTTTCCTCCGGCATTTATAGTGGCCTGTTCCTGCCGCTTCCGTTGTCAGTTTCAGCTGTCCGCTGTAGTGGCCGGTATATTGGGTCCAGGTCGATGTGTTTGTTGATGGAGTTTGTGGATGAGTGCCATGCTTCTAGGAATTCCCTGGCTGTTCTTTGTTTGGCTTGCCCTATAATGGTAGTGAAAATGAGGTCTGCAGATGCTGGAGATCAGAGATGGAAATGTGTTGCTGGAGAAGCGCAGCAGGTCAGGCAGCATCTAGGGAACAGGAGTGTTGCTGGAGAAGCGCAGCAGGGCCTGAAGAAGGGCTAATGCCCGAAACGTCGATTCTCCTGTTCCCTAGATGCTGCCTGACCTGCTGCGCTTCTCCAGCAACACATTTCCATCTATAATGGTAGTGTTGTCCCAATCGAATTCATGTTGCTTGTCGTCTGCGTGTGTGGCTACTAGGGATAGCTGGTCGTGTCGTTTCGTGGCTAGTTGATGTTCATGGATGCGGATCGTTAGCTGTCTTCCTGTTTGTCCTATATAGTGTTTTGTGCAGTCCTTGCATGGGATTTTGTACACTACATTAGTTTTGCTCATGCTGGGTATCGGGTCCTTCGTTCTGGTGAGTTGTTGTCTGAGTGTGGCTGTTGGTTTGTGTGCTGTTATAAGTCCTAGTGGTCGCAGTAGTCTGGCTGTCAGTTCAGAGGTGTTCTTGATGTATGGTAGTGTGGCTAGTCCTTTGGGTTGCGGCATGTCCTCGTTCCGTTGTCAAGATATTTGTCAAATGTGACTTGTAACTTGGCAAAACAAAAATCAGACTATTTGTAATTGGATTTCTGCACTAATTCAATGTTGGAACACTTGGCTCTTTATAGGATGTTAATGCTTCTGACTAAATGATGAACCAAACTAAATAGATAGCTTCAACTGTATACTGATGGCCAATCCACACAGACCTGGTGTAACAAGAACTAATTGTGGAGGACAGTAAAGGAAAAGGTGGCTGATATCAGGCGAAACAGAGTAATGTTGAACATTTTCTCTGTGTGGGAGATTATGAAATTGATGTTTTCTACTTGACTCTCTCTAAAAGCACAGAGACTACTTGAAGAACAAATTTCTTTATCATATTACATTTTTTTTTTCAAATTCTCAAGTCTGAAAACCTAAATTCTAATACCTGATGAATGTGCACAGCAATGTTGATAGATGGCAAACTCTGATTATTGAACTCCTAATGAAGCAAACATGTTGTTATAAATTGCTTTTCCCCTTGATATTTTTGAAGTAAACATATCTACAAATGTCAATCTGTTGATCTTTCAACTAGGTTGATAGGTTCTGTGTCAAATGATTCCAAAATGGGCAATTTGAAGAGCTTAGGTTGGTTATTATTGAACAACAAAAGTAATTGGAAATAGCCTAAACAATGCTTGCTATGAAGGTGTGATGTCGAGGTGCTAGTATTGGATTGGGGTGGACAAAGTCAGAAGTCACATGACACCAGATTATAGTCCAACAGATTTATTTCAGATCACAAGCTTTTGGAGTCCTGCTCCTTTGTCAGAGGATGAAGGAGCAGTGCTCCGAAAGCTTGTGATTTCAAAGAAGCCAGTTAGACTATAACTTCATGTTGTGGGACTTCTTATTATGAAGATGAATCTGCGGTCCCTGCATGCTGCCTCAATTACAGTCTAACGTATAGGCCTTGACGAGGCAAATCTTAAAGAACAATCTGCTATGAAGCAAAGTAAACGTTGCATTATCTTTGGAACAGATGCCGAAACCTCAGTAACTGTTACATTAACAAGGAATTATATCACAACTATACAAGCGCTACTAATAACATGAATCGCCAGGCATATTCAATATGATCTTACCACAGCTGTAATTTGACTTTCAACCTAGCCACAAGTATTATCATGGTGTAATAACCAGATTGAAGATCAAAAACTATTAAAGGAGAAAAACAATGCAAAAGACATTTGACATTTCAAATAATCACTTTCTATTAGTTTGTTTGTGTATGATCTGTTGACAATTCTGCTGCAGATGCAGTATATCACAAACATGAGTATCTTTGACCCAGAGGTTCAGAATGACCCAAAATATTGCACAATTATATACAGATTTGACCAGAGCTATCTTCATTAGGTCAGCATGTGTTTGGTTTGAACACCTCCACCAGCTTTTTGCAGTACTCAGTAAATGTCAGGTTTAATGAGATTTTAAATCTTGACAAAGAGCATATTGTTTAGACAGTCTATTTCCACTAAGGGCTCTGACATTTAATCAGAAGATGTACAGCCAGTGATTTCAATGAAGAATCTAGTAGGTTTTTGATTCATTGTCAAGTCAATGATATGGAAATAAATGCTGAGATGAGAAGACATATTTACATATTGAATTAAATATTTGATAATTAACTAAAAGTACTATTTGAAGATTAATATTTCTTAATGTTCAAAACCTAATATTTCTGTTGGTCAACAATTGCAAACTGAATAATCAAAACATCTTTAATGTTTGAATTAAAAATAAATAAATTATTGTGCCTCTTTATTTCTTTTCAAAATTGGCAAGCTTAAAATATTTTGAAAGAACTATTGCATGTGGATATATCTGTGATTGGAGCATTGAGGACTGTTATCAGCATCCTCTACTCATATGATGTCAGATGAACTCTGTATGGAGCAGCTTAGGAACTCAAAGTAGTAAATCTTAAAATTTGTTCTCCTCAAAGTCTCTGTAACGATATGTATCCATTTTGTGATAATCCTTAAAAGGTCGATGGGGAATCACTAATTAATCTCCCTGTGGAACTTGTTGAGTATGAGTTCCCTTAGTAACTTAGTAACAGGCCTGCCCTGTTGGAACTCATCACCTGAGCCCTTTATAAAGCAGACCAAAGGATGAGTCTGAAGAACTGTCTGTCCTGGACTGGTACAAGCCTATGTACACCATGAGTAGTCACTCTATTTTGATGTTCAACAATAAATGATGTCCTTTTCCAATTGAGCTTCCTGAGTTATTTACACATATAAACCAAATAAGCAATAAACCATATCCTGGTAACAACATAAACTCTGTGTTAGATCAGGAATCAGTTTTTCTCCATCACACTAGATCAAATTGGTGTTGTAGTTTCCTACATTCAGGGTCATAGTAACAACCTTCATCATAAAGAACATCTTGTGTATGCCCTTACAACAAGAACACACATATATACATTGTTCATGCATATTAGTTGACAGCTAAAATACTAGCTCAAAAATAGAAGAACAATAAGGGTGATCTTTTTAAGATGACATGTGACCAACCCCCAAAATGTGGCAGATCAGAAAGAAAATGCTGAGAAATTTCAGTTTTTGTTGCTCAGCCTGTATTGATAAAGAGCCAGGAATGAAAAAATATTAATTCCCTTTGTTGCTGGATATCTATCAGTATGACTGATCTGTCATTGTGTCAGCAGCTTAAATATGGTCACTATACATAGAGGAAAGGCAAAAAAAAAGTAGGATGATTAAACAGAAAAGACTACACATATTAATTAGGAATTAAATGATTAAATGTATAAGTTGGTTTTAAAAAATGTTTAGTTAAAAGTAATTGAGATTTTAATTTGCATTGTAAAATCTCTGCTTCCATTCAGTTATTGAAAAGTCTTATTTAATTGTTAGATTTTGCACTCCAGAATTCTGCATTACTCTTGTGAGACAGGTGGTAAATGCCAGAGAATGGAAGTACACACTATCCATGCAATTTACCTAAGTGAAATTGTATTTAATTGTATTTAATTGAATTCTTTGCATTGGGGCATTATGAGCTTCAGAACAAGTTTAAGAAAACCATACTTCAGGTCAAGAAAGTGTCAGAGCAAGACCAACAACCTAACATTACTGGAAATCTGATTATTGTCAATATGTAAACACATCTGTGCAATCAGTAAAGAATATTTCAATTTTAAAAAATTGTATTTTTCTTTTTAAAATTAACATTTTTCAAGTTCATTCAAAAAAGCAAATTGCTTTTATACACAAACTTGCAAGTCTCTTAGTAATGTTCATCTAATTATTCTGACAATGCAACTCTCCAAAAAAGTGAAGTTTGCTATCAGTTGAGATCACGTGTCCAAGTCAGAGAAAGGAGTTTGAACCTGTAACATTTGGATCTGATGTTTGTATAGCATCAGCAAAGATATATTGACATTGAATACAAAATGTTCCATGATAATTAATGATAAATATGAAAATGGAAACCAAAATATTTGTGTTATCTGACAGAGGTTAGGAAATTCTGTTATCTTCCACCATAATTTGAAAAATGAAGCTTCTCCTCAACAATATTCTCGCAACTTTATGACAATTGGAAGTTAACAAAATATAAAGGCTAAAAATATTCAAAGATGCAGAAATTTACAGTGATGTGAAAGTGAATTCTACCTCATTCTAAAAATGAAGATCAGTGAAACAGCTAGGTCAGTGTTGTTGAATAAAGTTGCTCTTCTGTTTCTGCAATTAATTCACTGGTCTTTTTGAAAATCAAACAACAGCAAATTTAGTGAATGTAAGATTATACATCCACCTACACCATTTACATGGAAATTAAGCAGTTGTTAACTGTAGATATGTAACTTGTATGATCACTTGAGATTAACAGTAATATATAATAAAGACTAAAGGCCATTAAAAGTTGTATCACAGAGAAAATGAGTAAAATTCAAGAGATAGTGATTAAATGTCTTCAGACTGGTCTCACAAATGCAACCCAATAGGAAAAAAAGGAATGGATTCCCTTTTCCTGTGAATACCTATAAATTATGACACACAGTAGAGGTTTCCTGTGATTTTGCTTCTTGTGAATTAGATAATGCTGGTTAGGATTATTGTGCTGTGTAATGAGCAAAGCATTATTCTAATGCTCAAGAACTGTGGAGTTGAAAGCAAAGAAAAATCTAACTGTTCAATATACACAAGTGCAAATCATTCATGTTTAACTGTTTGAAAAGTGGATTTGAGTCACTGAGTTGTTGATAGTTGCAATACAAAGTTAGGAGTTTACATTTTATTCACATATTTTTCTCACGTTTTGAAGTAAACTTTGCATGTGCATTGAAGTGTATTTTCTGGAATGTGCTGATGCTTTCTTTTTACTGCATTGTATTTGAAAAGTAGATTGAAAATTGAGAGTATGGTGCTGGAAAAGCACAACAGGTCAGGCAGCATCCGAGGAGCAGGAGAATCAGAGCCCGTGCCCGAAACATCGATTCTCCTGCTCTTTGGATGCTGCCCGACCTGCTGTGCTTTTCCAGCACCACACTCTTCACTTTGATCTCCAGCATCTGCAGTCCCCATTTTCTCCAAGTCGATTGAAAAGCCTAGATGAAAGACCAAAACATAAATGCACAATAATATTATTGTTTGAAATAGTGGGAGGCAAGCCAAGATATATTCGGAAATGTTGTGTACTTTTATGTTGAGCAAACAGTGTTAGAGGAACTCAGCAGATTTAGCAGCATCCATGGAGAGAAGCATAGTTAACATTTCTAGTCTGGTTTGACTCATTTTCAAAACTTTGAAAAAGAGTGTGTTTATGTATTTGTGAAAGAGTTTTAAATTTTGATAACTGAATAATGGCTGACAATAGGTTGAACTTATGGAGTGTTCAAGTCATCAAAAAGAGAGTTTTCAGTGGTTTTGGTAGAATTCATAAAAAGTGCAGTTAACTCAGAAATGAGCTGGCGATATTCAAGATGCTGCGTGGATTGTGTAGTTTACAGCTGTAAGACAGTTAGAGGAGGTTTGAAGGGTAAACATACTGAGCAGAAAGCTGAGGACACAAGAAATCTCAACACCTCCACAAAATGTTGAAGGAACATTCAGACCCAATGTTAATACTTCACGTTTTGATAAGTAATTCACTTGAGTTTATTGAGGCTGTTAGTCAAAGCAAAAGAAGGCGCTGTGATTGTAAGTAAAAGCAAATTACTGCAGATGCTGGAATCTGAAACCAAAAGAGAAAATGCTAGAAAATCTCAGCAGATCTGGCAGCATCTGTAAGGAGAGAAAAGAGCTGATGTTTCGAGTCTAACTGACCCTTTGTCAAAGTTTTGACAAAGGGTCAGTTGGACTCGAAACATCAGCTCTTTTCTCTCCTTACAGATGTTGCCAGACCTGCTGAGATTTTCCAACATTTTCTCTTTTGGTCTGTCATTGTAAGTATTTGATTTAGATTACAAGTAACTGAATTAATTATACTTTTGTTCTTTGTGTAACCGACTATTGATATAGAATGTATTTGATGGTATTTGTGTTACTTGATTTTTGTTTCATATTTTATTTAAATCATGAATGTTTTGGCTTCATTTAATGGATAATTATCTGGGTTGAGACTTGTTGAAAAACAATCTCTGCCTTTTGTTGAAGCTTTTTGTCTTGCACTCATCTGGACATTCTGCAAGAGTATAGATTCAGGGGGAATATTTATACTGCAGGAGAAAAAGCGCTTATTTCTTGGCAAGTGGAATATGATTGCATGTTTGAGGAGAAAGTGAGGTCTGCAGATGCTGGAGATCAGAGATGGAAATGTGTTGCTGGAAAAGCGCAGCAGGTCAGGCAGCATCTAGGGAACAGGAGAATCGACGTTTCGGGCATGAAGGGCTAATGCCCGAAATGTCGATTCTCCTGTTCCCTAGATGCTGCCTGACCTGCTGCGCTTTTCCAGCAACACATTTCCATCTATGATTGCATGTTGCCATGGAGAGTGCACCCATTATTGCGGAATTACCAGGAACTGCCAACCTTCATTTAACTGCAAAACAAAGCAGATCAACTCTAGCCTGGGCATTTCCATGAAACTAAACTGAGTGAACAACTGACACCTACTTTGTTGTCTTATGACAAATGCTGTGTGTGTCCACATCTTGTTCCTGTTTGCAAAGTACAGGGCCCGATGAATTAATGTATGTAGTTTCTAGTACACAGACATGCATCATGCATCAAGCCTGACTGACAATTTTAAATTGTTTATCAGCATAACTCTTTCGTACATTACTCAGGATTATTCAGCTAATGCTGTTGAATTGCAGAACCACCTTGTAAGTTGGATATTGTGTTGATTTTTGCAAGCATGCATGAGTTGGATATTGCCAGTGCCTTGCTTGCTGTGAATAGCCAAAGAGATAGGTGACCTGATTTCCATGGGAATATCTCTACAAATGAGAGTATAGTTGCAAACCAATCAGTACTCTCCTCTCATGTGGCATAAATTTTTCTTTCCCCTTGAATTGATACTCTTCAAATTGTTCTGATGAGTGCAAGATGAAAACTTTAGTGATGTCAGATACAAAGTATTCATTTAAAACCTCACCCATGTACCCTGCCTCCATTTATAAAATCTCCTTTTGGTCCTAATCTGCCCTAAACTTCTTTTTACTGCTCAATTGTCTGGACACTTCCTTCACTAACTAAGATTACCATGAAGGATTCTCCTTCTCAACGTCTCCCTTTGCCTGAGACTTAGTGACCCTTAGGTTAAACCACTACTTGTCATCTCTGTTTGATGAGCAAGCAGTCCTGTGGTTTACTAGGACTATAAAAACTGCTGCCATGTTGGCTTGCACTGGGACTCAGCTTCTGCGTGGTACATTAGCTGCCCCAGCACAGAATCCTTCCCTGGTGCTGCTCTGAACATCGATGTAGTCGTGATGCTGCTAACCGCCAGAGTTCCATCTGGGCACACCAGCTGTCTCATGGTCGACCATCAAAGTCCCCAGCCGCTGTTGTCGCCACCACTGCCTTCATGACTGAGCTCCCTCTGGAAGGTAAGCAGAGAAAGAAAAAACCTGAAGAACTGAAAGAAAGAAATTTTAAAAAGCAATAATAGAAGAAAGAAGAAGAAGGAAAAGTGGTCAGAACAGATCCCCTTATCATTGAATAAAATTGGCATCTTTGAATTTCTCTGCAAATGTGTTCAACTGGAGCCATCCTACTATTTGGTCATAAATAGCCTATACAAGACATGAAATTGCATCCATTCTATTTCTTACTGTAACTAAATTGATTCTATCCTTGAATTCTCCAAGACATCTATTCCCTCCAGAGCTGCAATACTTCCCCTCACTAATATTGCTACCCTCCCCCCTTTCCTTCTTTTCAATCTTTTCTGAAGATTTTGTACCCTGGAATGTTTAATACCCAGTTCTGGCTTTATTTGAGAAAGATCTGTTATCACCGCCACAGCATATTTTCATTTGTAGTCTGAGCTTGTAAATCCCCAGTCTTACTTATTATATTCTGCACGTTCATATAGATGCACAGTAACTCTGATTTAGACTTCATTATTTTCTGCCTTACTTTGACTTCACCTATGAACTTAATTTTCTCTGTGCAAGTGCTATCTGTCTCTCCAAGTATTTTGTGACTACTGACTGTCTTCTCTAATATTCCCTCTTACTTCCCATATCCTTACCAGATTAGTTCAAAACACTAGTAAGATTGCCCATAAGAAACTTGGTTCCAGCTCTGTTCAGGTTCAAGCCATTTGGTGTTTTGGATGATTTGGAGATAATTGCCAATATCAGGCAGCTACCAGTTTAAACACTTGAATAAAGGCAAAATACTACAGATGCTGGAAATTTGAAATAAACATAGAGAATGCTGGAGAAACCACCAGGTCTGACAGCATCTGTGTATAGAAAATACAGAGTCCATGTTTTGAGTCTAGGCTGCTTGAAAAAGTCATACTGAACTCAAAATTTTAACTTTACTCTTCTCTCCACAGATGCTGTCGTATGTACTGCGTTTCTTCAGCATTCTCTGTTTTTGTGCCTGTTTAAGCAGGCTATTTTAACTTACTTAAAAGGATGTTTGTTTGAAGTCAGAATTGACTTTTTTTCTAAAATTGAACATGAAAAATAAATTACCACTTTGAGCCAAATTCCACGATATACTCTGCACCTCTGTTTCATTCAAGCAAAGTGTCCTTCACACTGACCATGCATCCTGATTGCAACTTGGGTGAAATAAAACTGGAGTGAGATGCTCAGCATTAATGTACAATAGGACAGAAGAGATCTGTGGTCTCAATGTTACTTTTTAAACAAACAATATTAAGATCTACTTTTTAATAAGCAGGTATTTTAATTATAGCTTCAGCAGTATGTTTTGGCTACGTACTCTAATTCACATTCAGAAATGTCAATTTTTTGCTGGGGAGACAGAGGGCTATGAAGCTAAACCTGCCCTGACCTGAATGATAATCAGGTGCTTGACTTTGTTAGTTAAAATCTAGTTTCTGGTCCCAATTGCAGTGTCATTCACTGCAATTTACAAAGACCTTGCATGGCCTCTTGTGTAATGCTCCAAAAGATATTGCAAGCAAAGTGCAGTTATTTCATTTTACACTTGTAATTAAATGTGCCCCTGGACTGTTGAAGACTAATATGTATGTCATTTTCAACTTTATTTTAAAATTGTCTGGATAAAGTAAGAGATAAATTCAAATAGTAGTGTTTCTGTCGATGAGTCAAATTCCCTTAAAGTATCTTTAAGCAATAGACGCAAAGACAATTTTCCAATTGAAACCCAATTTGCTGTAGAAAGGTTGGATCAGGGTAAGACCAAGATTGTATTTCCTCAGAGAGGCTCAACATTTAGTTGTTGAGAACAGCAACTTAGAAAATGCAATACTTGACACTTTGTGGAAGAGTTAGCCGAGCGTAGTTTGCATCTTGACGGGATGTGACAAATCTGCTTAAGACGATGGAAAATTTTCTCATCCACCTGAGAGGCTGAATGTCCAAATCAATGTTCTTTGGAATATTATTGATTACGTTTTGTAATTTATTTTCACATTGCCAGAACAAGAAGTGAAGCTATTGAATATCAAATATAGTCTGTTAAGCATGACAAATCAAACCAGCCTCAACCAGCCTGGGTTTATTAACTGATAGAACTCACGTAACTGATTCAGGGACAAAAGGAGTGTGACTGTGATATAGTTTATTATGTGTGGCATGAAGCATTTTCTAAAGGCAGCAAAGTCAATAACAAGTGCAATTCCTCTTTATTTCGAGGGCTTTCTGACAACTGAAGATGAATCACAGAACTACTTTCATGCACTCAGTTGTAATACTCTGTTTCTACCATCGATTCAGTGATGTCGTTCATAATCCTCACTTTTCTTCCACATTTTAAGGGGGCAATTACCAAAGATGTTTGACCCTTGGAGATTTGCATAGATCAGATCAGCTACTTCTCTTTACATCTTCAATCATAACAGAATCATGTATTTATATAGTGTTATTGAATTCGTAAAAGTTCTTCACAGGTGCATTATCAAACAAAATCTGATATCTAGCCACTAAAGGACATATTTTGCCATGTCACCAAATGCTTGGTAAAATGGAGAAATTTTCAAAAGCATCACAGACAGAAAGAAAGAGAGAGAGAGAGGGATGGGGGGTGGGAGGCGTGCAGTGGTTTAGTCAGAAAATTTTAGAACTATAAACTTTAGCTAGGCATTTAAAGGCCAGTGGTGAAGCTATGAAAATAGCCGATGAAATAAAGGTCATTGGAGGCAAGGGATCGCAAAGAGTCACAAGCTCAGATGTCTTCACATGTTAAGTTATTTGTAAAACACAAGTTTTGAAAAATTGAGATTTCAGAAAATAGGATTATGAACTGTAAGGGGATGCTTATTTATTTGTCTGTCTACTTGCTAATAGAGCTTGAGTATACTCAGTGCATTCATTTCCAAGTATTACAGGTGGAACAAATCTTCAGCAGCGGGTGTCAACTTCAGGGAGGGAACGGAGCAGGAGAACTGAAACAGTTATGCCAGGACCTCTAGCAGCAGATAGTGATGGTGAGGGAGGACAGCTGGAGCAGTCAAACAGACCCACTGGGTGGGAACAAAGGATATTTTGGGGGAAAGGAGGATGCATGGAAAGAAAGAGCAGAAAGACAAAGGATTCATCAATCCAATGTAACCGATAAAGTTTATTCCATGAAATATCCTTGATTACCCTTAATTTCCCTTCATATTTACCATAACTTGATATCAGTGGAATAATAATTCATGCTTCATGATCTTTCGTCCATCATGTGTTTGAGCCTTATATCCTCCTTTCTTTCCCCTTCCCAAGAGCTGAAGCTATGACGAGATTTGAAAATAAGATGTGAATTTTAAATTGAACCAATTTAGATCATTGGCTGAATGGAGTTTCATATAAATTAAGTTGGGAGCAGTGGAGTTCTGGATAAACCTTTGTTTACAGTAGAGTCTATGAGGAAATTTTGAATGAGACTAGAATAAAAGTGGCACAGTTTGTTTTTAATGAGCTGTGGTACAGGTGAAGATGCACAATACTTCTCAGGTAGAAGTAGGCATTCTTGGCGAAGGAGAGGATGTTGTGTTGATGTTTTTTTTCCTGTTTCTAATAATCACACTCAATGTATCAAATGTTGCTTGTGCAGGGTGTGTATTTGTTTTGGTGCTCCGAAAAATGGTGGACAATATATTCACATGTTTTCTCTGAAAGAGAGCACAGAATATATAATGATGGATGTAGCGCATGATCCAAACGAGCAAAGGTGTAATTCTGGGAACATTGGAGACTGAACATGTGTGAGTCGATTAGTGATGTCAGAAGGTTTGGTGTTGTTGGGCCTGTATAGTGGTTGTGGTAATGTCAATTCAGAGGAATTGCTGTCTGAATACCTGCTGTTATGACCTTTATAAATAGATGCTGAAGTATTGGATGTGATTCAGTGATTTCACTCATTACTTTAGTTGCTGCTGGCTGGCACAACATTACACATGAGTAGTGTTTTTAATTTGAAAAATGACTTTCCCGTAAAAACCAGTAATTTGATTGAAAAAGAGCATATGGTGACATTATTTGACCTGGCCTGTCCTATTGTGAGACATCTGTTACATGATTTCTTCTGCAAAAACAGTGGAAGTTAAAGGAGCATTGCCATCAAAATCAGCCTTGCAGGCAAAGAGTATCATTTTAAAGCAGGCGGACAAAATATGAACCCTTCATTTTTTATTTGTCGTGAAATGTTGCAATCGATGACTAAGATCCTGAGTGGTTATTGCTCAAGAATGATAACAGCTGAATGGAATCAATAGAAGTAACATAATTCTTACAAAAGTATAATTCATATAGGAAAATTGTCTTCAAGATTTTATGTTAATTCATAAACCAGGATGAGATATTTTTCTGAAATGCTTTTATGAAAGTATTCAGCCTCTTGTGCTGGAACACTGTCATTAACTCAGAGCTTCAGCCTCATTCTTGACCAGTAATTCTGCAAATAGTTATGTTCAAAAGCAGATTTCATTTGCTGCTTTTTTTTTGCTGTAAAAATTATGAAACCACACAACTTAAAATATGTTGTTGGATGAACAGACCACTGCTGTCAGGATCTGTTGGAAATTTTGATGAGTTACTTACAATCAGCACGGATTATATAAGCTTGGAATCTTAGGATTTGCCTTTCTGCATGAATGGCAAAGCAGAGAGATGAAGATCTGGTTTATCAGTCCTTCCAACCCCATTTATTTTACTGCATCTCCTTTTAGATTTCATCATGGATTTAATGACGCTGTGACAGTAGTCAGTGTTTCAAATTTACTGATGAATCTCAAAATATACTCTGGGTGGGGGAATTCAATGTCCATCACCAACAGAGGCTGATGGATTAGTGATCAAATTGCTGGAAATCCAGCAATGACCTGGATAATGTCCTGTCAACCTGGCTTTGAATCCTGCCATGCAAGATGGTGGAATTTCAGCAAACATCTGGAGTAGAGAGTCTAATGATAACCATGAATTCATTGTCAATAGTGGGAAAAGCCCACCTAGTTCACTAATGTCCTTTACTGTGGTTGACACTTAATTGGTCTCTGGGAATTAGGAATGGACAATAAATGCTGATCAAGCCAGCGATGCCCTCACCCCATGACTAAATTAAGCAAAAAGAGTGGCACGGGGATATACTACTGATCAAGCTGGTCAGGTCCTAAAGAATATAGCTGCTAGAGTGGGTCTGAGTCGGTGGCTGGTAGTGAGGGAGCCAACAAGAGGGAAAAGCCCACTCAGCCTCATCCTTACCAATCTGCCTACAGCAAATGCATCTGTCCAAGACAATATCGGTAAGAGTGACCACCACACAGTCCTTGTGGAGACAAAATACTGGCTTCACATTGAGAATACCCCCGATTGTGTTGTGTGGCACTATCCCCTAGGACAGACTTCAAACAGGTCTATCAACTCAAGACTGGGCATCCATGAGGTGCTGTAGTCCATCAACACAGCAGAATTGTACTCCAGCACAATCTGCAACCTCATCACCCACAATATTCCCCACTCCAGCATTACCATCAAGCCAGGGGACCAATTCTGGTTCAATGGAGAGTGCAGGAGGGCATGCCAGGAACAGCACTAGGCATACTTAAAATGAAGTGTCAACCTGGTGAAGCTACCGAACAGGACCACTTGCCTGTCACACAACATAAGCGGCAAGTAATAGGTAGAGCTAGGCAATCCCAAAATCAGTAGATCAGATCTAAACGCTGCAGTCCTGCACAACTCATCGTAAATGGTGGTGGACAATTAAACAACTCACTGGAGGAGGAGTCTGCACAAATATCTCCATCCTGAATGATGGAAAAGCCTAACGTAGCAGTGCAAAAGTTAGTGCTGAAGAGTTTGCAGCACTCTTCAGCCAGAAATGCCAAGTAGATGATTCATCTAAGCCTCCTCCAATGGTCTCTCGCATCACAAATATCAGTCTTCAGCCAATTCAATTGACTCCAGGTAATATCAGGAAATGGTTGGAGGTATGGAATACTGCAAATGCAATAGGCCTTGACAACATTCTGGCAAGAATACTGAAGACTTGTTCTCCAGGACTTGCTGCTCCCTTAGCTCAGTTATTCCAGTACATTTACAACACTGACATCTACATGACAATGTGGAAAATTGCCCAGATATTTCCAGTCCACAAAGAAAAAGGACAAATTCAGCCCAAGTATTTACCACCAATTCAGTTTACTCTCGATCATCAATAAAGTGATGGAAAATGTCATCAGCAGTGCTAACAAGCAGCACCTGCTCAGCAATAGCCCAGTTTGAGTTTCACCAGGGGTTTTCAAGCTCCTGAGCTCATCACAGCCTTGGTTCAAACATGGGCAAAGAGCTGAATTCTAGAGGTGAGGTTAGGTTAAAAGTTCTTGACATCAAGAACATATGCAACTGAGTGTGGCATCAAGGAGCCCTAGCAAAACCGGAATCAATGGTAACCATCATGGGACGTTTATGGTTGTTGGAGGTTATTCATCTCAGCTCCAAGACATTTCTGCAAGAATTCCTTACAGTTGTGTCCTTGGCTAAAACACCTTCATCTGCTTTATTAACGACGTTCCCTTCACCATAAGATCAGAAGTGGGGATGTTCACCAACGATTGTAGAATGTTCAGCACCATTCCAACTCCTCAGATAATGAAACAGTCCATATTCAAATGTGACAAGGTCTGGACAATAGACAGGCTTCGGCTGACAAGCAGCATGTAACATTCGCACCACACAAATGCCAGGTAAACATCACCTCCAATTGGAGGCAATCTAACCACCAGCCCTTGACATTGAATTGTGTTACCATCACTGAATCCCCTACTAAGAACATTCTAGTGATTGCTAATGACCAGAAACTCAACTGGACTTGTCGCATGAATACAGCAGCTCCAAGAGCAGGTCAGGGCTAGGAATACTGTGGTGAGTAACGCCCTCCTGATTCCCCAAACCTGGCCACCATGTGCATAAGTGAGGAGTGTTGTGGAAAACTCCCCACTTGCCTGGATGGGTGCAGCTTTAACCACACTTGAGAAGCTTTACACTGTCCAGGACAAAGCATCTCTCTTGGTTGTGATCACAATCCACTCCCTTCACCACTGACACTCAGTAGCAGCAGTGTGTACTATCTACAAGATGCACTGCAATAGTTCACCAAAGATCCTCTGACAGCATTTTCTGGATTCATGACCACTTCATGCTATAAGGACAAGGACAGTAGATGCATATGAACACCACCAAAAGTTTCACTCCAAGCCACTCGTCATCCTGACTTGGAAATATATCACGTCACTGGGTCAATGTCTTGAACTTCCCTCCCTCAGGGCATTGTGGGTCACATGTAGATTGCAGCGGTTCAGGAAGGCAGCTCACCATCATCTTTTCAAGGACAACTGGGGACAGGCAAGAAATGCTGGCCAGCCAGTGAAACCCAGGTTCCATAATGAAAAATAATTCAGCAAAGGTGCTCCAAGATCAGTCAATTTGATAATTTCTTACTGACCTATTCTCTTAATCTGTACTTAGTTAGGTTACTGTTTTACCTTTAAGCCATGACATCTACCAGATTTACTGGGCTTGATGGTACCAAAACTTCACAAATTATTAGGTATGACGAAGAACCAATGGCTTATCATGCTATTATGTCTCCTATTGATGGTCAGACTGTATGGTGTCACAGTTTTAAAATCAATTCACAGAATTTTACAAGATTAAGGAGCCAGTGTGAGGGCATAAACTGGGTTCGGAGCTCTCACCCGCTAGCACTGTGTTTGCCATGGTAATTTTACCACAAGCTTATGTTCGATTAAGAACAGTGGGCAGCATCATGGTGCAGTCACCTCAGTTCTGAAACATCACCAGGTAATTAAAGAAAAAGCAAAATCATGGGGCTCTGTATTGGAAGGGAAGACTCCTCCTGGGAAATCATAAAGGATGTATTCTCTGCCCATGGCATCCTATTTATTTGCAGTGATGATTTCCTTCCTCAAGCCACTGCATTCATTTAGCTGCCGGCCTCACAACAGGGTGGGTGTGTGTTTACCCCACCATCAGCAAAATGCCGATAGTGTTGGATTGCCTTTCAGCGAGTTTGCTTTCGCGGACTAGCGCTGTGCATATACAATGTTGCAACAGCACCTGCAAAAATGCTGTGGGTTTGTGATGAACACACATGCACAAAAATGTCTGCTGCTCAACTTGTAATGTATTTTACTGTTTTAAATAAATCAACTCACAGAGTTAATGATCCCTGATAAGTGATTGATTATTAAAACCATTATTAAACCATTGTCAGCACCATAAAATATCTGACCATGAGAGCATGTCAGGAAGACATAGCATCCCAGTGTGCTGCAGTTTTATTGAGTTACCCTTCACACACCCCTTAGTTTGACACCCAATGACTGGTAAAATTCTGACTAATCCCTTCTGAGATAGGTATTACAAAACTAACTTGCAAATTGATGTAACTTGTCATGTCATAAAGATTTGGTTGATTGCCAATGGTGCAGTCTAAGCAACAATCCAACTGATTGTTTGACAGTATACTACTTAAAGGAAGCTATCTGTGCTGAGCATATCTAACCTGAATATACTATCCACTTGCTTCAAAACATGGTATCTACCATCTCTTTCCATGATGGGAAATCAGACTGTCCATCTTGCAAATTATTGTTACAGTTTGCAAGTGCTGCTACTTCTCTAATATTGTTGCTCCAGACAATTCTAACTTTGTCAAAGGCAAACAGTTATTTTTGGAAATGGATCAAGTTTCAAAAGATTAAAATTTACAACCTCTATGCGCTCCAAGTAAGGGATAGTTGCATTGGTCAAACAATTTTGTCTTATTTGCTTTGTCACGTCAGAGATCATGTGGGACATTAACTCTAAAAGGCAAATAGTTTTACTCAGGCTAAATCTAACAGTCAGATTTATTTCATATGTTTGTGAAGCATAAAGACTGATCAATCCACAAAGTGTAAAATGATTTCCTCTGAAGATATTTATATTGTGAGATGATTTTTGACTCCTGTGATACTCTGCCCCATCAATAATTACCTATACTTGTACACCAAATGGTTAAAAAACAAACACCTATTAATAAAACTAAGCTGAACACTATCTGCAATATCAACATCCTTTCTCCCCCAGTACTCCATCCCCACACTATTGTCTAAATGCTGCCCCCTCCACATTTCACATCAGCTTGGATGAAGAGTCGTCCAGATTCAAAACATTAGCTTGTCTCTCTCTATGGATGCTGCCTAAGTCACTGAGATTTCCAGCATTTTTTGCTTTCAGTAAGCTGAAAACTCTATGTGAGTTGATCCTTGACTCCAAAAGAAGCTATTGATATTGACAGTATAAAATTTTCTTCTTGTTAATGTATTCCCTTATGGATCAGATGCTGAAAATTATCAATTTACTTACTTCCATTGTCCACAAAGTACTTGCAAACATGAACACTTCAAAGGACGAAACTCCCAGCCACGAATAAACTTCATCCAAAAGGATTCTGAATACACCTGTTGTCATCGCAAATGAAAAACACACATTGAGCATTTTCTTGATCAGTGTAGTCTCCTATTATAGTCATTCCCCTTATAAAATGATAAAGGAATTATTGTAAAACTATCTGAAGCTAACTTTTGATATACATTCATTTTATATATACATTTTCCATGTTGAATACCATTTATGACAGTGAAGAGCTTAAGGGCTGAATGTGGACTTCAACTAAAAATGCTGAGTTCCTTTCAAATTTTTTTTAATCACAGACACAACTTTGACTTTAAACAATGCGGGTTTTGTTTCAAACAAATGTATTAATATTTGCATTAAAATGCACTGGAAAACCTTAAGAAGTCAGATGAGAGCTTAATTGGTTGGACCAAATGCTCCATTATGTTAGCAAGCTGGACATCACCAGGATAATTTATCTCTTATTTAGACAAGGCGAGTAATCAAAATCAAACAGTTGTTACAAAAAAAAAGCTGATTCTGATCATGGTACACAGCCTACGTTTTACATTTTTAGAACAAGATGTGTGATTCCAGTTAATATGTTCATATTACATTCTTCTATCTTCTGTCTTGATGTGGAATTACTGAATATCTATCATGATCCCTTGTCAAAGTCTTAGGTCTGTTCTTCTGAATACAGAGCTCATGTTTTACAATTGATGAACAAAGGGACTGGAGTTGGCATTTCTCTTCCAGCTATTTAGCATAAAGCTTATGAGAAATCCATCTTCACAGTGACTCAATATTTACAGCTGCAGTATAGATCTTCTACCATATTAACTGATTAAACTTCCTTATTTTAATTAAGTTATCAGCATGCTACTTATGAGATGCCATGCTGTATTTTACACAATCTGGTTATCTCTGCATCTTGATTACTCAACTCTGAATCAGGCTTTGTTTTCCACTTGCCATGGGCTGGAGGGGTGGGGGTGGGGGAAGATTTCACAAATCTATTTTGTACTTCTACTAGGGGGACAAGTAAAGAAAATAGGACACAATTAGCGCAAAACACTGTATCCATCAAATAGAAACTTTATTAATCTACAAGGTGTGTTTTTGTTTAAATCCTAGCTAAGTAGTTTGGCATCTGTAGATTCATCTTCCTTATGATCAAACAGTGCTGCAAGGATTTCTGACCTCCTCAGATAGGCTGGATGAAAATGAGTACATATTTGATTGTCTAACATAAATTAATATCAAAATGATCAATTATTAGGAAGCTAAATGACTCTTATTCTTATATAATGTGGTTTGTAAATAATTTGTCAATAATTATTCTCACGTCAAACATGTGATAACTTCTACACAACTTTTGTACCTTTTAATTATAAATCCTCAGTATAAAACCATCCGCTCTGTGTAGTACCAGTTTGTTCAAACCTAGCATTATCATGATGCAGATATATACGACACTGGCACCACATTTTTGGCATCCAAGCTTATTGCCTTACATATGAGCCTTGTACAGTCCTTGCTTATTAAATACATTATTCAGAGACTGAGCTTTCCCCTATAAAACTCAAAAATTGGCCTGGTTCTGTTTTCACTTGACTGATGATCGCTCTTAATCTCTCATATGTTAAGTACAAGAAAAGGTTTAAGCAAAACAACATTAAAATCATTCCAGATGCCATTGCAACATTGAGTCATTTTCCTTTTTCCATTGGACAAAATGAGACGCAAAATCTTGTTAGAAAAACTACCAGGCATGGGCAATAAATGCTGGCCATCGAGAAATGAACATTAATTAATTTTAAAAAGTGTTCATTTTTCAGTCCTCTTCCCACAATTTTTAAGCAAATTTTAAATACTTAGTCTTTAATTGATAACTTGTTTGGGGAAAATAAAGAAAAATCTCACTCTGGAAATTACTTCACCTCAGCAAAAACAAATCAGCTTTCAGTAACTGAAATATATTTCTGTTGAGTAATCCTGCTGTTTATCTGGTGGTGAGTCCTGTCGTTCTTGATAAGAATGTTGCAAGCATGATAACTATCTGCCCACGTTACATTAACTGTCAAATGGAGGAGATGTTTCTGTCAGTGTGTGACAGGTATATGTGCATTTGTGTTCACGCTCCCGCATTTATTCTGCTTAAGAGGTTTTTGACTGAAATTAATTTTGGTGAATTATATGCTCGAGCATTATCATTTTGTCATTTATAGTACTTAATTGTGTTGCACTGCTTGTTGATCTGCAATAAGGAGTTAATAGCTCCTGGCCTTTCCTCAATGTTTTCAAGGTGTAAAGACAAAGCTTTGAATAGGTTTTTTGGTACTTAGTGTTTTTAAGTTTCCAAAGCTAATATTAAAGAAGTACTGAAAGGTTAGGTTCCGTTCAAATTCCTATTGAGTACACCACATAGCTATTTCATCCTATTTTATTGCATTTTTTCACCTCTACAACTCAATTTCAACACATTCATTCTTCCATTCACTATCCTTCATTTCTGTCATGCTTGCATTATTAAAATTCACTTCCCCAGTCTCATTCCCTTTGTCAGATGTTTTAAAAATCTTTAATCCTATTTTAAGGTTCACCTGGGTCATGAACTATTTCCCAATTTAAAAGTGCCTTATCTTTCCTGTCCTACCGCCATGTCTATAAATAGATTATCTAACTGTGAATCTCATTGCTGTTTCTGGAATCCAGCTGTGTGAAAATGGAACACCCTTGCATTACAACAATTAACTGCACCTCTGAAGTATCTCATTGGTTCCAGTGTTGTGACACCCTAAGGCTTTGTATACTGCACAATGCAAACTTTCCTTCCTTTGCTTCCACCCAGGAGACCAATAGTTCATTTTGATTTCTAACAAAGAGCTGCAGATACTTGAATCATTGAACTATTCATTATGTGGAGTTGAATGCTGACTACAGTAGCAAAGTTAGATCTAGTCATGTAAGCAAACAGTAACAGGCTTTATTGAATGTAATTGTGCACAGAAGACAGCAACAGAGGACATCTTATTTGGAGACTTGGGATGCAAACAACAGTTCTAGGGATCTGGCATCAGAAAAACAGTTCCTGTTGCATATCCTAAATAACTGGACTCAGAATAAAGGTATAATTACCTAGGTTCTCCAACTGCAAAATCTATGAATGTACATCATGATTATTGGCTGAATATTAAAATATTAGAAGCATCAAAGTTGAGGCCACTCCTGCATTCTCTTGGCATTCTCACCAATGTTCTCTTCAAGTTTAGTGAATAGGGAATACAGGACCATGCACAAGAAACAGTCCCTTTTAAGATGTTTGCATGTGTGACCGCACGGCAATATTATGACCTGCTCACTGCTGTGCACAACAAAGGGGGATTTGTGAAAATATTGACTCCCCCTCCCCATAATAGTCACCAACAGAGGCATTGAAAAATGGTCAGAAGCAGGAAGTGTGTATCTCCAAAAGGGTGAGAATAATTGACAAGTTATATTGATATATTATCAAGATAAACTGACTCTGCCCAAAACAGGTGGTCAAGCCACAGATATCTTTATCTTTTGCAATTTCTGCCACACAGCGAGATGTGTTTTGGCTTTCTAAATAACAACATTGATGCTAGGTGCTTTTAAACAACCTGCACAGGCTTGTTATGACACATTAATGGAGTGGGTGGGACATGAACCTAAACTTTCTGGATGAGGGGTAGGAACTTTCCCACAGCATCATTGGACTCCTTCCAAATGGTAAAGGGTATGCAATTAGGTTTGAATTCCACTCCACAGCCAAATGAAAATCAGCATTTTATTTGCTTAAAAAAGCTTACCTCTAACAGCATCTGACTACCTGCTGAAGTTGTTGCAATTAGAGAATATTTTATTGTCAAAAAACTGAGGAATGTCCAAGAGTTGAGTTTCATTAGTAACCTTGGGTGACAGCAATATTTGACGTGAAAAGTTTCTTTTAAGTTTACCATGTAGCTAGTAATGTTCGCAGTTTCCAATTTTAGAGAGCACTTAAAGATTCCTCCATATGGTCTGCCTTCTGTTTAATGACTAGCATTCAACCTGAACACAGATGGTTGACTCAACAGTGCTTGTCTAAAGGCCACATGACTTGGTGTCTGATTCCAATTACACCTGTGAATTTCAGAGGATCTCATCCTCTTGGATAGCTTTGGTTTGAAACTGAACCCAGCAAGCTGTCGAAGTATTCACTGCAGGACATGACACAATTGTGATTCAGTAAGTCAGAAAAATGATAAATCACCACCTTCTAATGACCTTCAAACTTGTACCTCCATTAACATTTCAGCTTATGGCTCGTCACACATAGGACTTTGAAAAATATGCCTCCGTTTCACGAGTATTATGGATTTTAAAGCTGTCAGGCCTGGCTTACTGATGGTACTATTATCTTTCAGTCAGCAGGTTCAAACCCCCCCTGCTCTAGAGATTTGTGCACAAAATCAAAGGCTGGTTGTTCTGTGCAGAACAGAGTGTGTTATACGTTTGGAGGCTTTTGAGTTGCTGAAGCCAAGGCCTAGTCTGACAGTTCAGATGAATGCAAAAGTATCTCATGCAGCATTTAAACTTGACAATGGCAATTCTTCTGATACCCTGATTAATATGTAGCCCTAAAAAAAAACACAGTAAAAAATAGACAATACAGTAATTTTAATTCAACGCTTTGTGACAGCCTGCAGCATGAAAAAATGGCTGCTGTGTTTCTGATTTTGCAACTGTGACAATGGTTCACAAATGGTTTCTTTTCATTTGTTTCTTGGGTGTTAGCTTCCCTTACAAGGCCATCATTGAAAGCCCATCCCTAGTTGTCCTTGAGGCGGCATTGAGCCACCTTCTTGAATCACACAGACCAACCTAAGGTGGGACACCTGGGAAGGGCGATCCGGAATTTTAAACCAATTGATTTAAAGTTAAGATGGTCCGTGGTCTGGAAGGCAACTTGCAGAAAGACTCCCACGTGTATCTGCCCAGATTGCTGCAGCACATCTTGTAGATAGTATATACTGCTGCAACTGTGCATGGGTGCTGGAAGGAATAATGTAGAAGGTTAGATGGAGTGCCAGTCAAGTGGGTTGCTTGTTCCTGAATGGTCCATGGAGTTATTCTTAAGTGCTGTGGCAGAATATACTATCCCACTGAACCTTGCAGGTGGTGGACAGAATTTGAGGAATCAAGTGGTAGGTTAGTCATCACAAAATTCTCAGCCTCTGGTCTGCTGTTGTAAGTGTTATATTTATGAGGCTGGATGAGTTCAGTCACTGTTAATACCAGGATGATGATGGTTTCTGATTCCGTACTGATTATGCTGTTAAATATCAACAAGGGATGGATTGATTCTCTCATGTTTTGAGATAGTCATTGTCTAGCAGCTTTGTAGCATGAATGTCATTTTCTGCTTGCCTGTCCAAACCCTGAGGCATGCAGGTACGAATTGCTTCAGTATCGGAGGAATTGTGAATGGTATTGCAATTTGTGCAATCAGTGAGCATTGTTACATGCTGTCCTTTTGAAGGAAGGAAGGAAGGCCAGTGATGAAGTGACTGAAGATGGTTGTGCTGAGGAACTGCTGCACAATTCTCTGGTTCTGAGATGATTGGCTTCAACAATCTTCCTTTGTGCTGGGTATGGTTCCAACCTTTCTTTTTCACCTGACTACCACTGATTTCAGTATTTTCTGGGGCTTATTTTCAAGGACGCTCATTCTCACTTTTTGAATTCAGCTCTTGTCTCCATGTTTGGACTGAGACCTTAATGAGATGAGGAGTCAAGTGGTCCAGATGGAATCCAACTCTGCATCAGTGAGCATGTTATTTTTGAATAAATGCCATCTGAAAGCAATGACAATGAAGTCTTCCATCATTTTGATGATGATTGGGATTAAAATGATGGGTTGTAACTGAAAGGATTGCATTTGTTGTTTTATATTGTGAAAAAGACACAGCTGTGCAATTTCAAACTTTGGATGTGTAAATGCTATTGTACTGAAACAGCTTGGCTAGGAACATGGCTTGTTCTGGATCACAAGTCTTCTGCCAGAATTTTGTCAGGACATCTAGTCTTTGTTGTATATCATGCTCTAAGCGTTTCTCTTGATATCATATGAACTGAATCAAATTAGCTGAAGACTAGCATCTTTAACAATGTAGTCTTTGTATTAGGTATTTTTAGCTGAAGATGATTGTAAATGATTCAGCCTTGTCTTTTGTACGGACCTGCTTAGATGCCTATCATTCAGGCTATAGATGTTAATGGAGCCTCCTTCTCTAATTTAATGTATAATTGTCCATTCTATTCACAAATAGATGTTCCAGCAATGAAGGGATTTGCCCTGATCTATTGTATTACTTTACCCAGAGTTTGCTGCTTCTGCTGTTTGGCATGCATGTAGGCTTGCATTCTGACAACACCAGGTTAACAGCTCACTTTTAGGTTTGGCTCGCATACTCTCCCATACTTATCATTAAATGAGCATTAGTTCCAGATTGGGTCAAATACAGTTTTGCTTGAGATGGCCTACAGTGTACTACAGATGCCCAGTTTTGAGCTGCTAGATATTTTCTGAATCTAGTCCATTTTACATGGTGGTGGTGCGACATGTCAGTATGCGGGCTATTCTAATTGTGAAGCAGGGACTTTATCTCAAAAATGACTGTAATGATCACTCCTCCCAATTCTATAACTGACAATTGAAGCTTCAACAGGGAGATTTTTTAAGACAAGCTCAAAAAAACTTCTTCCCATTTGTTGATTCCTTCTTCATCTGCTGTGATTGATATGTTCTTTGGACTTGGCTGACTCAGTCAGTTGAGCTGCTATATAACAATAATAACAACAGGCAATGAAGTCTCGCATTTGGAGTCTATATCTGCTATCTTGAGGAATGCTTCCAATTTGGGTTCGGTGTGCCATACTGATTAATCAGCTAGGAAGGGTGGTAAATGGTAATCAGCAGGAACAATATTTAATCAGTCATGCTTTAGTGTTCATAAGGCACTTTGGGAAACCTTGGAAAAGTACCGTGTAATTGCAAGACCTAGACTAATTTTCTCACTCTCTCAGTCTATCTCTCTCTTTCTGCTTGGCTTCAACCTTCATTTTGTCCTCTGTTCTTTTCTCTCTTTCACAAGCAGGGAAGGCAGTCTCAGTTAGATTATTGATGTCTCCTAAAGGAAAAACTGCCAAGGGAAAGATCAAACTTGGCTGTCCTGCAATCAATGTTAAAATGGCCAACAAAAACTAACTTAATTACTATTTTACAAATAATTACGTTTAGGAGAGAGAATTAGGGTCACAGTGCCTTTTGTGTTTCTTGGATCCCTCTAGCATTTGTCATGGGTCATTGTAACACATGACTTATGGCCTGAAAATAACCTTAATTTGATAACTTCTCAATGATGCAGTTGTGAATGCAGGTTATTTCTATTAGTTATGACTGAGAAGTCAGTTAGGTCCATTGTACTTTATATCCATAGTTCCTTCTATAATATATTTGAGAATTTAGAAGTTACATGTGCATTTTAAATTTAAATGAGTGAAATTAATCAAGTCCAGTGCTGTTCCACTGGGGACATTGTAAATTATTTTCAGTACAGCTGTTGACTTCCAATTTTGATGATATTGGTGTGAAAAATACATTTTATCATTTGTCACACTTGATGTAATTAGCTCACAATATATATTTGAATTTGCATACAAAAATAAACTAGTGCTGTCTTAAAACTGAAAATTGGTACAAAAGAAGGTTTGTAATTTTATAATTTTCAGGCAAAGAATTGTACGTCACCTAATACATTTTTTTACTCAGAGTCTTCCTGAATCTCATGTCAATCAACTACTTCCAATGTGGTGATGAGATGATTGAACTCATCCTGCTTTCTATTTGGAAATACTTGTAAGCTGCTGAGTGTACCTCTGACTTGGGAAGTAATTGGAACTCCATCTCAATTCCTCCCACATTTCAGGACTTCATGTTACTATATACCAAAGCTTTGGTCACTTGTTGGCATGTATTACTTGTGAATTTGACCCTCGGCCTACCATCTGCCCTCTCCACCCAGGAATGGGAAAGGAGTAGGGAATACCATTCTATTGGCTCTAAAGTATTGTTGGCGTCTGACTCTCCTGATTGTCAGAGCCAACACTGGCCTTTCCCATTTTTGCACCTTCCTCTTAGACTGATTGGGGTCTTAAAAGCTTGCTTTTGGTACATTGTATTTTATCAGCTGCAAGCTGGTAACATCACAGGAGTAGATTGCTAGGGATGTTTCCAGACTGGGGCTGGGGGTTCCTTTCTAATCAGGTAAAATTTGCTTTTAAGTGGGTCTTATTAACCACACAGGCCTCCCCTATGGTAAGACTTGCCCCACCACCACACGCACCTACTTCCTCACTGACTGGGTCTGAGTGAGGCTAACCCATTTGTCTCCTCTTCTGGCCTCCAGTGCTCCACTTCATCCCAGCTCTTCCTGCAGTGGTCAGCACTGCTGCCTTACAGCACCTGGAACCCAGGTTTGATTGCAGCCTTGGGTGACAGTGTGTGTGGAATTTGCACATTCTCCCCATGTCTGAGTGAATTTCCTCATGGTGCTCCAGTTTCCTCCCACAGGCCAAAGATGTGTCGGTTAAGTGGATAGGCCATGCTATATTTCCCAAAGTGTTCAGGGATGTGCAGGTTAGGTGGATTAGCCATGGGTAATTCAAGGTTACAAGAATGGGCTGTGGGGGTGGGTTTGAATGGGATGTTCTTCAGAGGATCAGTGCGAGTTCGACAGGCCAAATGGCCTGTGTCCACACTCTGGCAATTTTATAATTCTATGAATCCAAGGAGTGGCCATTTTGCCTGGTGATGAAGTTGGACCTAATAGGCTGCAAAAGGTCTTTGATTGGTCTTTGCCCTGAAACCCAGCAGCTGCCTGACAGAGAGAGACAGTCACAAAGTGCTGATGGGATTTAATCACACTGAGGTTCCTTTAAATAATTGTTGAGCAATTGACTCTGAATCTCTGGCCTTTTAATAGGGTGAACTAATGCTGATTGCTATAACGTTCAGCACCATGTATTCAAAGATTTCTTTTGTTCTTACATTTATATTTAAGCAAAGTGATGGTATCTTTTTTACTGAATCCAGCTCCATATTGTTTTATAAATCTGCAAAAGGTAATGGCTCCCAAGGTATCTATTAATTCAGTATTCTGCATTCTGAAGAAGGTCTGCTTATGCTCAACGGTGCCAATCACAAACAAGGCCAGAAGATGTGGGATTATTTCACAAATTAAGTTTCAGATTTTAAGCAGCCTATATTGATCTAGCAGTGTTAGAGCTGGCCCCAAGGTACACTGAGGCTTGCAGGGGAAGTTGCTATTTCAGCTACAACCAATCATGTGCACACATGCTGCCATTGTATAAGAGTATCTTTCTGAAATGGTTGGCAAAAGTTGTTTTTCCAAGTCACAAATCACTTTATTGTGATCAGGTAACTCTGCCAATTTTCGTCACTTATGGCAGATTGCTGTATGCAGAAAATGATATGTACAGATTCCAAAATATCTAAACAGAATACATTTCTCACAATCTTGAAAGCTTGTATAGACTGAACATCTTCAGCTCCCTGGGGTACAACATTCCAATGAATTATCATTGAAAGTGTTGTGAAATATCTCTTCATTTTAATCCTAAACAATCAAGCACTAACCCTGAGACTGTCACTGTTCATTACAGACTTCCCAACCAGGGAAAACAGGCTCTCAGCGTACACTGAGTTAAATTCTAGAATTCTTACAGTGCAGAAGGAGACCATTCAGCCCATCAAGTCTGCACCAAACCTCCAGAGAGCATCTCCCCCAGGCGCAGTGCCCAACCCTGTCCCCAGAACCTGACATTTCCCATGAACAATCTACCTAACCTGCTCATGCTTGGAGCATGAGAGGAAACTGGAGCAACCCAGAGGAAACCCACACAGCCACACAGGGAGAGCATGAACCTTCTGCACAGACAGTCAGCCCCAAGGCTGAAATCAAACTCAGGTCACTGCTGCTGTGAGGTAACTGTGAAGCTGCCATGCCACTCTGGATTTTCCTTACCTTTCAATGAGATCACCTTTTTAAAAAAATACAGAGGATATCGGCATTTTTTTGCAGTCTCTCCTCATAAATTAGCCCAATGATCGCAGAAATTAGCCCAGTGATTTTTTTCTTGTGTTGTACTACATGTATGATAAATATATCTGTCCTTGGATACCGAGATCAACAAATCACAGAGTATTTGGTGTAGTCTCACCAAAGTTCCATATATATGCAGAAAGACTTTCTTACTTGTATATTTCAAGCCTCCTTGCTATAGAAGCTATAATGCCATTTACTTCCGTAATTGTTTGCAGTAACTACTTGCTGAAATTTTCTGTGATTCAGGAATGAGGACACCCAAATCCCGCTGAATTTCCTTATATTTTACTGTTCTTTCAGCTTTTTAAAACACTTGTTTTCTATTCTACTCATAAAAGTGGATATATTTTTTCCTTTTTTCTTTTTTAAACTCCATCCGACATCTTTTTGCCTAATTATGTAACCTGCTGAAATCTCTTTGCACTCACATGATGTTATTTTCGTACTTTCTAAATAAATAGGAGCAGGAGGAGGCGATTCAATCCTTTGAAATGTTTGCTGCATCAATTTTCTACCTCACTCTGTTTATACTTAATCCTCTCATCGATACAATTGATTTTTCTTTTAAACAGCAGAAATCCAAAACATACGCCATTGTGGTTCTCTGTTATGTTACCATCCTGTAAATGACCTGATTGTTGCAAACATTTTGTGCTTGTTAACCAGTGTACAATTGACAATGTATTAGCTTTAATCTCAAGAGCCCTAATTTGGTGTGACAATCCAGTTTATGGCAGTTTATGTCTTCTGAAAATTCAAATACACTAAGTCGACTTAACTGTCCCACAAGGTACACCTTTGGATAAACTCTCAGAGATTTGCAAACACTGCTCACTTTCATGAAGCCACCTTGACTGTGTTTGGCTTTATTTCAATTGCACTTTTCCCTTATTATCAAAAAAAATCTGTGTTTATTATCACACCTTGAAGATAATAAAGCTTTCTAAGATGCCTCATAGAATTTGGATGAGTAACATAAGGAGGTATTGGGGCAGATAGCCAAGAACCTGGGAAAGATAGTTTGTAAGGAATGCACTAAAGGAGAAATGAAAGGCAGAGAGGTTTAAGGAGAGAATCCCAGACTTTAGGAACCAGAAAGCAGGAATGATCAAAAGATCAAAATTGAATGAGCATAGATCTGTAAGAATGTACGGCTATAGCAGGATACTAGGATGAGGAAGAATGAGGCAAAGAAAAGATTTTAAAACAAGACTAAAAAAAAATAACAATGAGGTGTTGTTAAAGTGGGATCTAACATTGATCAGTGAGCATGGGTGATGGTGGATAATATTTTATATGAGTTCTGGCAATATAATTTTATTTGACCTCGGGTTAAATGAGGATAGATGGAAGGGCAAAGATGAGACTTTTAGCGGTTAAACTGATGTCATGGATTGGAATTGCGAGAAACCTACTGTCACTTCCTTTCTGAGCTGTTTTAATGATGATGTGGAGATGTGATCCACAGCTCATCTCAATGTCACATGCAACATCACACTTGTTAACAGCTGCATGTAGTTGTCAGGAAGAGGGATAGAATCATTGGGGAGGGATTGAAGTTTGTAGCAGGAACCCAAAAACAATATTGTCAGAAATGAGGGTGGAAGACATTGGGCTCTTTGCTTTACAGAAGAAACTCTGGAGAGTGATGAAGAACATCTCTACATTTCAGAATGATCCTAAACGGTAACCAGGGCATGATAGGACTTCAGGCAGCAAATGGCTAAACCAATTGCCCATGAGATATGTCTCAGTGGACAGAGTTGAGAGCTGCCTGGACCATATGACAAGGATATAAGATGGTGGAGACGTTATTAAGGTCTGGAGCAACAGAGGTAAAGACAGAGGTATAGGTAAGTAGATTAGTAGCTGCAAAAATGTCACAGTGACTGGATGATCAAAGGCAAGGTGTTTAGGAATTTGAAAGTGATATGAAAAGTTCATTTTAGACTTTTGGTTTCAGGTGTGGACACAGCAGAATATAGGGTTGTTGATGAAAGAGGTTGTATTATTAAACCAAATGTACAATACTTATGTTCTGTCCTGTTCCAGTTGTAATTTATTTCACTCATAATTCTTCATAAACATTTTGAGCAAAAATATTGTAACGCAATTGATGCTTCTTTAAGAGATTTTTTGGAACAATTTGCCAAGACAGCTGTTTGCATTCAGTGGATAGTCTGCCCCATCTGTTTTTCATCTGTGTTTTCCAGTAAACAATGTTACAATAGTGGTAAATATGGAAAATAAAATTATAAGTATCAACATTTAAATGTTGGACTTGAAACCTTGAATAAATTATAACTTTTTTATTAAGAAAAGCATCTAAAATGCTTATAGTGCTCTCTTGGCCACAGACTGAGGCAACAAACGCAGCAAATGGGAGAGAAACTGAACAGATCCGGCAGCATCTGTGGAGAAAGAAACACTTCAAGTTAATGTTTCAAGTTTGGTATAACTTTTCATCCAAAGAGTCTTCTTCCAGCATTTTCTGTGTTTGTTTCATATTTCTAACATTCACAGTACGTTGCTTTTAAAGAACAGATTGAGGCAAACTTAGTAAGACCCATATGGGAGAAAACAAAGCCGTCAGTATTGAAATTATCCTTTTTGTCGTTACACTGAAACCAGGCAGCTGAATTGGCATCAAGACATTCACATCTCCTGTTTAATCGAGCAGGGTGTTCACATACTGCAAGATGAAAGGCTCACCTACAAGTTTGCCACATTGCGAAGATGATAGATCTTTATTCAGGAATGTACACTAAACTATGGTCTCCGCCTTTTTCTTTAAACTTCCTAAACAGGAACCTATGTATAATTTTGTGCATGTGCAATTAGAAACTTTTGGTGGTGCCAACAAACACAAGTTGAAAAAATTTTATGGAATTTAAGAATTTTGAAACTGTATGACTTACACTATCCCTACCTGCACCAGGTACTCTGCATTTTAAAATTACCACCTGTGTTTGTGTGTGTTTGATATTGCTTTTGGAATTATTTTTCTCAATGTTAGTATGCAATAAAATTCTTTCTTTAATTCAAGGATACCTTATAATTGGCTTTTTATTAACATCTAATTAATTATATTGTAATTGATATGTGATATGCATGCTAAAAAGAAATCAAAAGATATATGTTGTGAGAGGAATTTTAAGAGAAGGACAATTCCTCCTCCTGCTCACCTCATGATAAGAACAGCAAGGAAAATCGATATTGATTAATAATTGCATTAGTTTGCCATTTTTCTTCAATTTCAGGCTTCAATAATATTTGAATTGGTTACAAAGGTTCACTAAAGTAAATACGTCCAATGTCAGTACTTATGTTTGAGAAATCCTTTCATCATTGAATAAAAGTTATCCTTCCAGAAATAGTTGCTTTGCTGTTTATGTATTTGTAGGTGCACCATTATAAAATATTACAGCTATTTCTTGGCTTGGTGATAAAACACATAATAAAGTAAAAGGCACATTTTTCACGAGTCACACTGGAACCAATTGAGCCAAGTGAGAATCCAGAAAGGAGGGCACCTTTAAACCCAGATGCCTGGAAGGAAACAGACCTTTTGAGGAAATCACTGATCCATATTTGTTGGAGGACATGTAGTGTATATTGTTGACCTGGTTACTTTGAATGTTTAGCTTATGAATGATCCTCCTGTATGTAAATCAGAAGTATTTAAAAATATGGTTATGTCTAGTTTATTCTTTTGTAAGTATCTTACCTCACCACAGGAAGAAAAAACAATCAAAAGCAACATGGATAATTTAAGTTATTCTGCATGATATAGCTTCTCATCGAGTTTGACTTGTTGGAGCACTTGCATTAAATATGTAGGAACAGACGAACTATAATTACAAAGTGTTCTCATGGTGTTGCTTGGGTTAATCTGGGTCCAGTGGTGGCAGGTGGTAGGTTGTTATTTTAAGCCCTGTACCAGATGGGTAGGTGCACTGATGACACATCCAGATTGGTCTCTCCAGTACTGGAAGCATCGTTTTCCTTCCCCGTGGTGTTCAATATTACATTAGCTGATTTTCATGTTATCTCAGAAGTGTTTTTGCTCACAGGTATGATTGTAGTTGCCAATAGGCATCCAGCTGTACCTCTTTGTTAATTTCCATTGTGAAAGTCAGGCTCACAAATCAATGAACAACTTCAACAATGTATCCTGTTAACAACTTGTTTTGCACAAAGGGAGAGAAACCATAGCAGAGCTTCTTAAATTGTTAATGGATTCCCTTTTTAAACATTACATCAATCCAAAATTGCTGATTAATGTGGCGTTTTGACTCAGTTGCCCTACTTTCCTGAGAGTTCATTGTGTGTGCGAACCACAGTCCAGTGTTTACCTCAGTGTGTGTGTAATTGAGGGATACGACACTATTGAAGGTGCTGCCTTTGGATTATGTATTGCTGCCAATTTTATCTTATGGAGTGGGTTGGACAGACACAGTGCATCAAGTAGTCTTCTGCAATTTACCACTTTGAAATTCTGTGAAAATGCCCTCGACATTTCTGCAAGAAGAGCAGTTCCCTAATATATCTTCCTGCCCCAACAAAGATGGCACTTTATATTAATCCAGATTTGTTTTTAGCAATTGACATCTGAACATCCTTTGGGTTCTTGCTGTCATTTCTGTTGCTGTGCGAAATAAGTAATTGACAGGCCTTGTTGTTCTAGTTGTTTATTGCTTCTAGAGGCTGACTTTTACAAATAGAGTTAACGCAATAGGTAGAAGAGAGTAAGCAGCCTCAACGGTACATATTACAAAAGTACTTTTAAATGCATGAAAGTCAGAAAGTGTAATGTTGAACACCATGGGGAAGGAAAATCAGCAATCTATGTGTAAACTAGCTATGGAATGAATGTAACAGTACTTTAGAGTAATTTGTTCTGGAATTGATATGTATCTGTGAGATGTGATGAGGTGCGAGGAATTGCAAGTATTTTTCTTAGCATTCTGTATGATTCAAATTAATTTTCTGATTGCCAACATCAGCTTGGATGTGCAATGCCATCTTATTCACATACTCTGCTAGTTACTGAAACAGAGCGATGTAGAATATTATTATCAGTGAAGCCTATGATTTGAACAGTCATGTGAATGATCGTGAATTGACCATGGTTCACAGTTTAACTTTACCCCTTTCTATTTGTAAATTTATTGCTTCAAAGATTAAGCTGCATGTGAGACTGATTTCAAAATAACGTATTGTTCTTTAACCATTTCTGGTTAAAGTAGGAGCATCACTAGAATTATTGAAATCAATCAAGGGGAGAGTTCTACCTTGGTCACAATGGAGTAATGATGAATAGGCAATAAATACTCTCATTTCTCATAACATTCTTGATCTTGTGCTGACAAAGACTATTTAGAGAGTTTCCTGAGGTAAAAAGAAACCATTCACTCTCTTTTAGAAACTGGCTGCATCTTGCTCTAGATTATGTGGTATATTGCATCAGTTCCAGTACTGACGCACACTGTCTCATGAATACATCTCAGTCAGTCCAGTCCTTTGCAATGTCTTCACACTGTAAAAAAATAAATGAAACTAATGTGGAGGAGGAAACAAGTAGATTATAGAATCATGTTGGGCACAAAAGGCACAAAATAAATGCTTTAATAGGTACAAGCTATTGGATGTAATGTCTGAACCAATAGAGTATCCTACTACAGTCCCTTGCGGTGCAATGGTAGAGTCTGTCCTTATGAGGCTAAGTTCAAATGCTACCTGTTCCAGATGTGTGCCATTACATGCCTGAACAGACTGATTACAAATATTTAGACCATTTTCTTTTGCCTGTTGTATAACTTTGTATCCTTTTATTCAAGAATATAAAGGATATCCTGTTGTTAGCTTGGCATCGCATGGTTTGTTATATTATGAGAAACCCTGCATCAGGAGCAATACAACAGTGAGTGGACCCTATTGAATTCACATTGGTGACAGAAAATCCAATTGTTCATCATTATTGGAGTGAGGCTTTTATTATCTATCCCTTCATGAATATGTACTGTGTCAGGCATTTGAAACATCTATATTTTTTCTCCAAATTTGCGGATGGCACTTAACTGGTGGCAGTGTGTAATGTGAGGAGGATGCTAAGAGGTTGCATGGTGACTTGGACAGGCAGGTTGAGTGAGCAAAAACTCAGCAAACGCAGTATAATATGGACAAATGTGAACTTATCCACTTTGGTCACAAAAACAGAAAGGCAAATTATTATCTGAATGGTGACAGTTTAGGAAAAGGTGAGGTGGGATGAGACCTGGGTGTTATGATTGAACAATCGCTGAAGGTTGGCATGCAGATGTAGCAGGCAATGAGGAAAGCTAATGGCATGCTGGCCTTCATAATGAGAGGATTTGAGTATCGCAGTAAGGATGGCTTGCTGCAGTTATACAGGGACTTGGTGAGGCCACACCTTGAATATTGTATGCAGTTTTGGTTTCTTCATCTGAGGAAGGACATTCTTACTATTGAGGGAGTCCAGCGAATATTCACCAGGCTGCTTCCTGGGACAGCAGGACTGACATCTGAAGAAAAACTCAATCAACTGGGTTTGTACTTGCTGAAATTTAGGAGGGGAGGGGGGGAGTGGGTGGGGTGTTGGTGGTGGTGGAGTCTTATTGACACATATAAAATCCTGATGGGACTGGACAGGCCAGATGTTGGAGACGTCCAGAACTAGAATAAGGGGTAAGCCATTTAGGGCTGGGATGAGGAAGAATGTCTTCACCCAGAGAGTTGGGAACACATGGAATTCTCACCGATAGGAGGCTGTTCTGGCCAAGAGAGAGCTGGAAGTGGCCCTAGCACCTAAAGAGATCAAGGGGTATGGAGAGAAAGTGGAAATGGAATACTGAGATTGCATGATTAGCCACGATCATAATGAATGGTGGAGCAGGCTCAAAGGGCCAAATGGCCTACTCCTGCATCTGTTTTCTATGTTTCATCTCATCCTTACTCTGTGAATGAATTTACTCTTGTCTGGCTAATTGCACGAATGCTGGTAGATTCTGCTGCCACTTGATAGGTATCTGCTGTGTGGAAGCCTGGACAATTAGTTGTAATCATGAATGGAAACCTTAAAAGATGAGAAAGGAAATTTATACGGGAGCAACACACACCACATCCAAATGGAGGTTGGGCAACCTGGATATAGTCTGAGTTTGCAAACTAAAACCCTCCTGGTTTGTTTGACTTACAATCACACTGTAGTGTGTATATTGATTCATAAGATGGGAGTTCCATCAGTGTTAGACTTTAGCTTTAGTCTTGATTGACTAATTCTAAGATTTATGGTGTTTTTCTTCTCATGTTTTAAACACCTGCAGAGAAGGTGAAGGCTTTGATTGATCAGAACGTGGTATGAAGGAATTGATAGATCTCCAAGGAGAGGTCTCTGTGGATTGGAACTGGCCCAGCTGGTTACTGTGTCAGTAAACGTAAATCGATTCTAATCTTTCTGAACCTGAGTACTGTTTAATGTGCCCTGAGTCTAAATCAGGGTCATCCATTTTGTAATAATGTAGGCCTTCTCTGGAAGAGCACTTTTCAAAATTGGCCAAGAGAAAGAGGGTTTATTTTTCTGCTAGTCCAGTTGGAAGATTAATCCATTTACTTCAGGAGGTTGAACCGGTGGAGATTTAATCCCCAGCCTAATTAGGTTACCTGAGAATGTAAATGAAACAGCAAAATCAAACTGAGTTCTGAAGGATGATCTATCGCCAGCAAAGCCATGTGAGGAAATGAATATGAAACTAACAGAATGACACAAATATCAATATCTTCTCCATCGGCTCTACTTAATGCCAGTGTGAAACTGATCAGAAAGCTGCACACAATAACTGAACCAATAGTTCACCACTGCTGCAGGATCAGCACAAGATTGTATACTGATCGTACATAAGCCCAACATTTTTGAAATATTCTATGCTTTTCCTCTGATTACCTGACATCGTCCCGATGATATAGAAACATAAATAGAAATATAGAGGACAATCGACATGATCATGACTGATCATCGGGCTCAAAACGCAATCCCGCCAAACGCACCCCAAAGCTCTTGATCCCTTTAGCCATGAGAGCTATATCTATCCCCTTCTGAAAAATGACTTGAACCTTCAGAAGTCAACACTCTTCACCTCTGCCTCATCAGTGCCCTGCTCTGAGCCCTTACCAGTGAGATCCTTCAAGAACTTTTCAGCTGAAAATATTTTTGATGGCTAATGGATTTCTTCCTTTATGTGGCCTTTCTTCCTGAAGACCTTCTATCCTATGCCTGAGAAGGTTATGTCAGTTTATTTTGGTTGACTTCCAAAAGGTAAGAGCGAGAGTGCCTAACAACTTCTGAAACAACCTGGAAAAGGTCTTCTCACCATTCCCTGCCTTTGCATTCACCTTCTGTCCTACCACCTTTGCCTCCATTGGGACCATCTGGCCCAACCTTGTCCCATACCCAGAGTAAAGCATTATTTTTACCAAGGCAGATCCACTGAGTTTGGAAATTTCCTGACCCCAAAACCCCACCATTCAGCAGTGAAATCCAGCCCAAGTCGCTGTCACTTCCTATGTTCTATGCAGCAATCGTTGAACAACTTCTGGAATCTTGTGCTCTGCATCATGTGGCAAACCGTGCTGAAGCATACTAACAATGAACTTCAAGCCAACTGCCATCTTTAAAGGATAAGAAAGTGACTGGTAGACTTATAGAATGCAGTTGAAAAAGAAAATATAGCTGATTGGTGTAAATATAAAGAAATGGCAGCGGGCTAAAGCAGCAGAAAGTGATGGAAAGAACAATTGGACTGATTTGGATGAAAAATGGACTGACTCTGTAATTGGTTCTGCCAGCAATATTATCCGATAAAGCAAGACACCATTTGATGATGTCTCTGCAATCAGGCCTAAATTGAAAAGGGAGGTGTTAAACCCTTGCTCCAGAATCCTGTCAAGTCAGCAGAAAAGCTGCTGTGAAAGGTTGTGCAATTGGAAGCCATTGTCATTAGCATAATACCAGAACTATAACATACCCAAAATATCATTAAATAAACTACCTTTTAAATTCAGTTAGGAAACATTGAGATAGCATGTCAGGCATAATTTGGTGTTCAACATTTAGCCTGAATGCTTCAAACCAAGTTTGAAATATGAAGTAATGGGTAACGTGCATAGTTTGTGCTCAACTCATCATATATAAAAGAAAATTTAATGTATTAAAATAAAACATATGGAAGATTAATCATTTTTCAGCAACAGAACATTCAAGGAAGGAAATAAAATATACACAATGGTAATGCTTCATTCAATGCATTCTTACACATGTTAATTGTCTGGAAATCAAAACCATGGTTATGTCAATATTGCAAGGATATTAGTCACATTGATTTCTTTTATTTTACCTGAACTATAAGTTTGAGAAGACAAAAATATCCCCCAAACACTACTAAACTCACTGAATTTCTTGTACCTTTTAATTTTCTAATGATGCTATGAAGATATTTAGTAAAAACTTCAAGGTTGACTGAAGGGAAGGAGAAAAACATTGACAATTCAGATCATTCTGCTTTTATGTTATAATTTTACAGCAGCAGCCTGCAATCTTTCCACTGCTTTGTTGGCCACAGTTTTGTTTTCTTCTGTTTGGGTAAAAGATTAAACTGAGAGAAAATAATTCACACATCATTTTTTCTCACATCTATTTGATTGCATCTGAACTGTATGCTGCTGTGGTAAAGAGAGCTCCATTTGTCGTGCTGCAGTTTATTTTTGCAATGCATTTTAATCGGACACTGTCACAATGGACTGTGTTATAGTTGTGGTAAAAAAAAGTAAAAACAATGACTGCAGATGCTGGAAACCAGCTTCTGGATTAGAGTGATGCTGGAAAAGCACAGCAGTTCAGGCAGCATCCGAGGAGCAGGAAAATCGACGTTTTGGTCAAAAGCCCTTCATCAGGAATACAGGCAGAGTGCCTGAAAGGTGGAGCGATAAATGAGAGGAGGGTGGGGGTGAGGAGAAAGTAGCATAGAATACAATAAGTGAATGGGGTGGGGATAGAGGTGATAAGTCAGAGAGGAGGGTGGAGGAAGGTAGCAAAGAGTACAATGGGTGATGGGCGTCGGGATGAAGGTGATAGTTCGGAGGGGAGGTGGGTGGAGTGGATAGTGAAAAGAAGATAGGCAGGTAGGACAAGTCATGGGGACAGTGCTGAGGTGAAAGTTTGGAACTGGAGTGAGGTGGGAGAAGGGGAAATGAGGAAACTGGTGAAGTCCACATTGATGCCCTGGGGTTGAAGTGTTCCGAGGCGAAAGATGAGGCGTTCTTCCTCCAGGCGTCGGGTGGTGAGGGAGCAGCAGTGAAGGAGGCCCAGGACCTCCATGTCCTCTGCCTGTATTCCTGATGAAGGGCTTTTGCCCAAAACATCAATTTTCCTGCTCCTCGGATGCTGCCTGAACTGCTGTGCTTTTCCAGCACCACTCTAATCCAGAATCCTGTGTCATAGTTGTGACGAGGTCAGCCGGGTGGACCTTGTAGAATATGAGTTCCCTGATTGGCTCAACATTTTGTCCATGACAAAATGGCTGCCTGAATGAAGTCTTAATTAAATACACAGAAGTTTTTCCAGAAGGTTATGGGATTATCAAAGGAACCAAAACCTCTTTGCATGAACATAGGCGATATAGTTAGAAAGTTTGCAGATGACACTAAAATTGGAAGTGTAGTGCACAGCGAAGAAGGTTACCTCAGAGTAAAACGGGATCTTGATCAAATGGGCCAATGGCCTGAGGAGTGGCAGATGGAGTTTAATTTCTATAAATGCTAAGTGCTGTATTTTGGAAAGGCAAATCAGAGCAGGACCTATACACTTAAAGGTAAGTTCCTGGGGAGTGTTGCTGAACAAAGAGACCTTGGAGTGCAGATTCATAGATCCTTGAAAATGGAATCGCAGGTAGATAGGATAGTGAAAAAGACATTTGGTTTGCTTTATTTTATTGGACAGAGGTTTGAGTATGGGAGTTGGGAGGTCATGTTGTAGCTATACAGGGCATTGTTTAGGCCACTTTTGGAATAAGCTGGGGCCTTTTTTCCTGGAGTTTCAGAGGCTGAGGGGTGACCTTATAGAAGTTTATAAAATCATGAGGGACATGTATAGGATAAATGGATAAGGGCCTTTCCTTGGGGTGGGGGAGTCCAGTGCTAGAAGGCACAGGCTTAGAGTGAGAAGGGAAAGGTTTAAAAGGGACCTAAGGGGCAACTTTTTCTCGCAGAGGATGGTGTGTGTATGGAATGAGCTGCCAGAAGAAGTGGTGGTGTTAGTACAATTACAACATTTAAAAGGCATCTGAATAGGAAGGATGAAGAGTAATATGGACCAAGTGCTGGAAAATGGGACTAAATTAATTTAGGATAACTGGTTGGCATGGGTGAGTTGGACTGAAGGGTTTGTTTCCATGCTGTTAATATCTATGACTCTAGGTTGGCCAGAAAACAATTCCACTGTCCCACAAGGCCCACCTGGTGCCTTTGCTTTATAAACAAAGCTATAGGCAGAATTCAGAAGGCTGGAGAGCGAAGGAATCATTAAACCGGTACAGTTTGCGTAAACGACAGCATCGGTCGTATTGATTTTGAAGCCTAGCAACTCAGTTTGTCTTTGTGGGGATTTGAAACAAATGATAAACCACTTATTACAGATGGACAAATGCCCAATCCCTTGCATATAGGATTTGTACGCAAAGCTGGTGGAAGGGAGGAGCTGTCCTTCATGAAGTTGGACGTGAGACATACATACCAGCAATAGTGGTTAGATGAGGATTCCCAGAAGTATGCTACAAGTAATGCCCATAAGAGTTTGTACATTTTTATGAAACTGCCATTTGGGATATCATCAACCTATGCAATTTCTTAGCAGACAATGCAGAACATTTTACACGGTCTATTCTGGATCGTCTTTTATCTGGACAATGTGCTAATAAGGGGGAAGACCAATAAAGAGCACTTGGAGAACTTGGACATTGACCTTAGGCATTTCTCACAGGTGGACATATGTCTTAGAAGGTAAAAATGTCTGTTCCAAGCACCTGAGTGACATACTTGGGCTACAGAGTCGACAAGATCAGGTTACACCTATTGCAAGATGAAGTCAAGGCAACCAAAGATCCCCTAGCACCCACATCGGTACCGGAGCTTAGATCTTTCCTTGGGCTGGTGAAGTATTATAGCAAATTCATGCATAACCTGGCCTCAATCCTTGCACCAAGTTGTAAAAAAGGGTCAGCCTCAGAAATGGCGATGAAACCAAGTCATGGCTTTCAAGAAAGTGAAGAAACAGCCATCATCCTCTGAGGTATTAGCAAGCTATAATTCCAAGCGGGATCTGGTATTGACATGTGAAGTCACAGTGTGCAGCATCAGGGTAGTATTAGCTCATAGGTGGCCCAACAGGGAGGACTGCCAATAGTATTTACTTCAGGGGACAAACTGAACCCACGAGAATGGCCCTGCACGGGTAAGGGGCATGGTTGATGTGAGATCAGGTCCAATAATGTATAATATTTGGGTAGGTGTAACAGTTCTGACCAAACATGTGGACCATATGAAAGCTACAAACTCACAAACAGGGTAGGAGCAAAACAGGCCTGGCTCCTTGGAAAGGCTGATGGAAGCTCTGGGTTCTCCCTGTCTGCCAAATGCTGAAGAGACTTTGGATCTGAGATTGGCGGATGCCTTTGCCACCTGAAGGCAAGAATGTATTTCTCTTGAGAATAAAGAGATGATCCAGATGCAGGAGGTGAGCTACTGGGTGTTACATGATGCCCGTCTCAAAGGCAGAGTTGGAAGAACCTGATCTGGTGCTAAAACGCCTCAGGATTAGCTACAAAACAAAATTGGCCTATGTCCTCAGACTCAGAGGGGGACAGATGTAGCAATGGGAATGAGGTTAGCCAGGTGGACCTCATAGAATATGAGTTCCCTGACTGGGGCTGTGACCACTAACCTGGTGTAATCAGGGACCCCTGGCTGACAGATATGAATAGTAATGTCTGAGGTTCTGTTCACTCTGAAAGCTGGCTCTGAGGGAGCTGGATCAGTGTCAAAGACTTTCTACATGTAAACAAAGGGTGACTTGATGATGGGACACTGGCCTCTGTGGAATTATTTCAGAGTGAGCCTTCTTTGAGGAATCATAAGAGTTAGTCATTGTGTTGCCCACCCTTCAAAGTAAATGCAAGTGATTATCCTTTATTGTCATAAGCACTCAATACAAAATACAATGAAAAGTGTGTGCCATTGCTAGTACTTAAGGAGCATTCACAGAATAATAAAAAACTTAAAGAGAGTCCAACCTTTCCTACTCCACTGCAACAACATACCGCCTCCAGTGTCCGACTCTGGGCTTCCCAGTCTGTGCCGTACTGGACAGAGTGTCCCACTCCGGACTTCCCACCCCACGCCATACTGGAGAGAATGTTCCACTCCAGGCTTTCCAGTCTGCGCCATACTGGCGAGAGTGTCCCCATCTAAGCTTCCCAGCCCACACCATACTGGAGAGAGTGTCCCACTCTGGGCTTCCCAGTCTGTGCCATACTGGAGAAAGTGTCCCCAATCTGTCCCATACTGGAGAAAGTGTCCCACTCTGGGCTTTCCAGCCTTACCATACTAGAGGGAGTGTCCCACTCCGGACGTCCCAGCCCACCCCATGCCACAGAGAGTATCCTGCTCTGGGCTACACCAGCCCATCCCATGCCACCACCAGGAGCCCACTCCATGCAGAAGTGAGAGTCTGCTCCAGGCTTCACAGACCAACCGACCATGTCTGCAGCCGCATTGCCTCGGAAGATGCCATCCCCGCTCCAGAGCTTGCCGAAGAGCTCTCTTTATCAGGTAAGTTTGAGGAAGAAAAGAAAGGGTAGAAGGAGAAAGAAAGAAAGAAAGAAAAATGCAGATGAGGAGGACAAGCCTGGGCACAGAAGCCCAATGCTTTCTTCTCCACTGCTGCCATCTTGTTTAAAGTCCACAGGATAAAATAAACAGCACTTTTTTTGAGAATTAGCCTATTTCATCAATATTATCTCAGAATTTTGATTGATAAAACAAAACAATCTCAACGATTATTCTTAATGTTTCCATTAATAAGGTTAAGGATGTGCAGGACATTGATAAAGTATCTTAAATAAATATAAAAGAGTTCAATGACATTGGGAGATGGTAAGGAGAAGACAACCATATTGTATATATAATAAACCAACTATCAAGAAAACTGTCTGCATTTTGTTTTCATGCTGACCAGCATTTATTACATATCCCCAATTGCCCAGAGGGCAGTTAAGAGTCAACCATATTGCTGGAGTCATATGTAGGTCAGACCAGGTAAGAACTACATTTTCTTTCCCTGTAGGACATTCATGAACCAGATGGGGTTTTCCCCAACAATCAACAATTAGACTCTTAATTTCAGATTTTTATTGAATTCATCTGCCACGGCAGGATTTGAACGTGTGTCCCTGACAGGGTCTATTGGATTAACTGTACAGTGATATTACTATTAGGTCATCACCTCCCCTAAAAAATTCAACTCACTGACTGGTTCAGGATCCATTTAACAGCATTGACTTGACTTTGATTCATCTATGCGAAAGTGCAGACTGCAGATGCTGGAGATTAGAATCGAGAGTGTGGTGCTGAAAAAGCACAGCAGGTCAGGCAGCATCCAAGGAGCAGGAAAATCGATGTTTCGGACAAAAGCCCTTCATGAACCTGCTGTGCTTTTCCAGCACCACACTCTCGATTTTGATTCATGTATACCAACACACTGATAGAACTTTGAAATTGATGAGGATATTTTTAGGAACAAAAAATGATCAGCAGCTATTTGAACAATTCAATTTCAATTTATTGTGGGTAAGTGACTGGTCAGCTCCATGTTTTGCATGTGACACTCTTTTGGCTGTAACATGTGGTTGTGTTCATTAGTTGGTATATGTTGCACAGTGTGAGCAGTTTTAAAATATTACCAGGGAGTCCAGTCTTCCTTCTTAGGCATCAAACAAAATGGGAGTTAAATTAAAGCTGCCTACATGTCACTAATGTCCTTTCCTGCAATCTTTTTAACTTGACTCTCATATGATGTAGGTGGGTGTCAAACAAAGAAACAAATATTAACATCCTCTGGTGTTCAGCCAATGATTTAATTTTACCTGCCCATTAACAAGAGTGGCACAGCAAACATATGGTTCAATAAAACCTTGAGGAAGCTTTTATAGAAAAAAAGTAATATTCTTCTTACAGGATCGAGTGACAAAGGTGCTCCCCAGATCCCACAAAAAAAGATTTGCACCAATTGTCAGGCTGACTCCCTTCCCTTCTTTCCTGTAAAACTATCCTGACTATCTTCATCCACCTGATGAACTTCATTGCACAATTATCTGATTGATTGACTGGTAACCACCACCTCCCCCCCTTAGAATAAATGTGTTCTGAATTCTTCTGATTCTCTTCATCCGTGACTGCTTTATCACTGTATTGGATTCTCTAACGTATGTACCGTCTTCCTTACATCAATCCTGTTAAACGCTATCATCATTTCAAAGATATCTATTTGTCTATTACACAGACACTTCTTCGCTGAAGAAAAGAATCACTATCTTTTAATACATTTGGATAAGTTAAACCTCTACTTCAGGAGCAGTGCTGAAAAATAAATCAGGCGGTGTTTTCTGGCTTTGTGAAAAAGTGTCCACCTTGATGATGAAAAGCAAAGTCCACAGTTTTGCGCAATTAAAAACTTTTATTGCAGTTCAAAGTTTGTGAAAAGATTTGTAGCTCGGGTGCTCGTTGCTGTGGTTCTGTTGGCCGAGCTGGGAATTTGTGTTGCAGACGATTTATTGCAGTTCCTTGATTATATACAATACAGAACAAACAGAAGCATGTACAATATATGATTGGGTTACTGCAAGACGGTTTATAAACCAGCAATGAAGTGAGGTTGATAAGGATAGCTACATAATCAAAATTCACAACAGTCTGCTTGCAACAGCAAATGGAATTGTTGATGCTTACTAATTAGCAACAAAGATTATGCAACAAATCAAACGATTGAAAATGGAAGTGCCATTATTTTCTTCTTTTAGTAGAGAGGTGTTGTTTTCCACTATTTTGAATCAAAAAGCCACAGTATTGCAGCTAGACTATTGGAATTAGATGCAGCATCTTCTGAAAAATGGTGGGTGGTAATGTACTTGAAGAAATGAAGGTGACAAAATGGTGCTGAAGGAGAGAGAGCTACGTATTTCCACTTTGTAAGATGATGGCTTGTATCAACACTTTGTGAAGCATTGTCTCGAGTGGCTCAGGAACCCCACTCGTGACATGTAGGGTTTTGCTATCGGGCAAGACAGTGGGATGAGAGGGTATACAGTTTGCAGTCCTCTCAATTCTCTTGGCCTGCGTCTCGACCAGGCGAGCTTTTCTTTTCTGCTTACCTATTTTAATGCCCTTCTAAACAGCCAGCTTCCAGAGGTCATGGCCATTCGCGACTGGCTCCAATTGCTTTCAGTGTGACTCATCTTCATATCTCCATTTCAGGTGTCTTTGTATCAGAGCCCAAGGTGTCATTATCTGGTGGCTAGTTCACTCTGCAGAAGATCTTTGGGAGTTTGGCTATCATCCATCCAATGAGGAGAAAGTGAGGTCTGCAGATGCTGGAGATCAGAGATGAAAATGTGTTGCTGGAAAAGCGCAGCAGGTCAGGCAGCATCCAGGGAACAGGAGAATCGACGTTTCGGGCATAAGCCCTTCTTCAGGAATAAGCCATTCCTGAAGAAGGGCTTATGCCTGAAACGTCGATTCTCCTGTTCCCTGGATGCTGCCTGACCTGCTGCGCTTTTCCAGCAACACATTTTCAGCTATCATCCATCCAATGGTTATTGTTGGTTTAGCAATGTTTATGCTGATGTTATTAGAATGCTGCAGCATCTCTGAGTTGATTACCATGTTCTACAGAGTTGATGGGATTGTGTCTGAGCCAGCAAAGGTAGAAGCTATTCAGCCTTTTCTCCTGGCTCGCATATATTGTCCAGGTCTCGGTACTGTATAGGAGCGCAGTCTGGAAATAGGATTGGTAGATTGTCAGCTTGGTGCTCTCAGGTTGTTGTTGTTCCATACTCTCTTTACCCAGCGGAACATAACAGTCACAGCTTTTGCAAAACGTGTGTGGCTTTCAGGATCGAGTGACAGATGTCTGATAATTGTCGAGATCATACATATGTGAAGTTGTAAACAATCTCAGCAGCGCATTGTCAATCCTGGTAGGTGGCTGTATGGCGTAAATGTGGACCATGATATTTATCTTTCTGATGTTAATGGTGAAACAAACTCTTTGAAGGCATTCAACAATCTGTCCATTCGCCACTTAAGGAATGGAATACAAATGCGGAATCTGCTGTGTGGAGCAATTTGTTGAAGTCTCTGTTCCCTTTGGAAACCAGAATCTCACTGAACACTGTCTTGTGATCGAAGCAAATTTCAATATAAGCTTAGCCTAACTTCTCGACTTTTAAATTAACATTCGAGACATATTCTCTGATGCTGATGTTTTTTTTGTAAGAGGCTTAGTGACCTGTGTCAAACTTTGGCAGATTTGAGCTCCTAGATTTTTTTCTTCCTCTACCTCATTTGGATTCTTATTTTCCAAGCAATATGTGAACTCTTTATTTGTCAGGCATTCTGTCATAATCTTAAATAATCCATTTTGTTTGGTATGTGCAGGTTGAGTTTGAAGTTCTTTGAAAGGGCAAACACAACTTAATTTCTATTTTGTACAGAGTGAAATACCATTGAAGCCTATTAATTGTGATGTGATGCCCCACTGGAAATGAAATGATCCTATTTATCAGTTCTATCATTGACACAGGCTTCATCAGGTCTGATTTAATGTAATGAGAATCAATTGTTGTCAGTGAAAATGTCCCCTGTAGAATAATATTTTCATTTGCTGATTCAATTGTCATGATTATCGGTGTAGATGTGTAGTCTGTTTATTTTTTTTTCTAATTGCTGCAAAGTAGACATTGAGATTCAAAGAACTTCAGTGTCAGCAAGCACTACGTTTCAGGCTGCAAATTCTGCATCAAGGCTTTCATTTTGTGTTTGTTGTAATTTTGGATTTATATACAATAAGGTAGTTATGGATAAGGACAAAGACAGACCAGAAATAAATTTCCTGAATTGGCAATGACTGATTAAAATAAGATAAGGCAGGATCTGGCCAAAGTGGATTGGGAGCAGCTACTAGCAGGAAAATGTATATCAGCACAGACATTCAAAAGCAGAATCTTGAGAATGCAGGATAAACCTAGAGTCGTAGGATCATACAGCATGGAAACAATCCCTTCGATCCAACTTGTCCCCGCTGACCATGTTCCTTCTAAGTCTTTCTCCTCTCACCTAAAAAATATGCCTTCTTGTCTTGAACTCCCCTACCCTAGAGAAAGAACTTGGTTATTCACTCTATCCATGCCTCTCATGATGCTATAAATCTCTATAAGGTCACAACTCAACTTCCTATGCTCCAGTGAAATAAGTCTCAGCCCAATCCAGCCCCTCCTTATAACTCAAACCCTCCTGTCCCAGTAACATGCTTTGTAAATCTTTTCTGCACCCTTTCCAATTTAATAATATCCTTACTGTAGCTGGGTAACCAAAACTGTACACAGTACTCCAAAAGTGGCCTCACCAACATCTTGTACAACCGCAAAGTCATGTCCCAACTCCTACACTCAATGGTCTGAGCAATGAAGGCAAGCATACCCCAACACCTTCTTCTTTACCCTGTCTACATATGACACAACATTCAACCTGAACTTCTAGTTCTCTTTGTTGAACAACATTCTCCAGGACCTTACCATTAACTGTGTAGGTTCTGGACCTGTTCATCTTACAAAAATGTAACACTTTGCATTTATCAAATTAAACTCCATCTGCCACTCCTCAGCCCATTGGCCTAATTGATTGCGATCCCTTTCATCAAATATGATTATCTATTCTAATCGTATTTTACATCACTTGGCCCACAACCTTGTACGCTGTGGTGTTTCAAATGCTCATCTCATTAGTTCTTAAGTGTCTTGAGGCTTTGTGCCTCTATCACCCTTTCAGTTCCAGATACTCACAACCCTCTGGGTGAAATAATTTTCCTTGAATTCTCTCTAAACCTCATGTTTCTCACCTTAAAACTGTAGCTCCTGGTTATTGACGTTTTGACTCAGGGCATAATTTTCTCCTTATCTATCCTGTCTATGCCCTCCCATTCTTTGCATAGCGTATTCAGATCTCACGTCAGACTGCGGTGCTCTAAGGAAAATGATTCCAGCCTATCGTGTTGGTTTCATTGCTGAATCTATCCAGCCCAGATAACTGTGGTGAAACACTGCTCTGCACCCTCTCAAGTGCAGTCATATCCTTCCTCTACTGCATATAATACTCAAGCTAAATAACATTATACACAGATCCATCATATCTTCTTTTTTTATATTCAGTTTCTTGACTAATAAATGCAAGTATTTCATATGTCTTCCTAATCACCTTATAAACCTATCCTTCAACTTTAAATGATCTATGGACATGCACAACAAGGTCTCGCTGATCCGCTGCACTTCCTAAGGACCCGGCATTCAATGTATAATCTCTTGCCTTGAATCTCCTCCCAAAATGCATCACCTCACACTTTTTAGGATTAAAATTCATTTGCCATTATTTAATCCATCTGACCAGCCTGTTCATATTGTCCAGTAGCCTAATGCATTGTTCCTCAGTATTTATCACACCATCAATTTTCATATCATCATTGAATATACTGATCATACCTCCTACATTCATGTCGCGATCATTAAGGTACACAACAAACAGAAAGGGACCCAGCTCCAAACTTTGTGTTGCACCTCTGGATGCATATTTTCAATTACACAAACACCCTTTGTCCATCACCCTCTGCTTCCTCCCAATAAACTAACTTTGGATTCAATTAGTCAAGTTACCATGGATCCCAAGGGCTCTTAGCTTCTTATTCAGCTTGCCATGTGAGACTTTGCACAAAGTCTTACTGAAGTCCAACACCAACTGCATTACCCTCAGTTAGAAACGTCCTTGGAAGATTCAGTCAAATTTGTTAGATTTGATCTTGCTCTTACAAAGCCATGCTGAGTATCATTGATCAATCATTGCCCTTCCAATTGGAAATTAATTCTGTCCCTCACAGTTTCCAATAGTTTCTCTATCACACATTAGACTCATTTCCCTGTAGGTTCCTAGTTTATCTCTTACATTCTTCTTGAATAAAGGTGCCATATTAGCTTTTAATGAGCCCTCTGGCATGCCTCATGTGGTCAGAGAGGATTAGAAAATTAACATGAGAGCCCTGCAAATTCCTCCTTTGCCTCCCACAGCAGTTTGGGATTAACTTCATCTCACCCTGGGGATTTATCTACTTTTAAACCTGCTAAAACAGCTATTATTGCCTTTCTCTCAATACTAATTTAAGTGTATCACAGCACCCCTCCCTGATCTTTATGTCAACAATTTCTTTCTCGGCAGTGAATACAGATGCAAAGTACCCATTTTAAACCTCGACTGTGACTCCGGTGACACTTTGGTTACTAATGGGCCTTACTCTTTCCTTGATTTTTCTCTTGTCCCTAATATACTTTAAAAATACCTTTGGATTTTCTTTTCATGTTATCTACCAGTGTTTTTTTTTAAATATCCCTTCTTCACTATCCTAATTTCATTATCAAGCAACTCTCTACACTTTCTACACTCATCTTGGACATTTGTTGTTCTGAGCTCTTGGTATTAGCCAATAATGTATTTCCTTCTCCACTTTGCACAATCCTGTAATATTCATTGTTGTCTGGATGTTTCTGTTTCATTCTTCAGCTTGGGACATCATAATAAGGTTGTAAAGGACATTGGTGAGCTCTTTTCTGGAGTACTGCATACAATTCTGATCATTGAATGATATGATTAAACTGGGGAGTGTTCAGTAAAGATTTACCAGGATGTTGCCAGGAATGGTGCTTTTGAATCATAAAAATTGACTGGTTAGGTTGGGACTTCTTTCACTACAGCATAGGAGGTTGAGGACTGACCTTATAGATGTTTATAAAATTATGAGGAACATAGATAAAGTGACTAGCAAGGGTCTTTCCCTTAGGGTGGGGGAGTTCAAAACTAGGGAGAAAACTTGGAAGGGAAGAGGAGAAACATTAAAAGCACATAAGGGGCAACTTTTTTCAACAATGGGTGGAACTTCCAGATGCAGGTACAGTTACAGTATTTAAAAGACATATGGATAGGTATGTGAATAAGAACGGTTTGGAGGAATAGGAGCCAAATGTGGGAAAATGGGATTAGTTTAGTTTGGAAAACTTGGTTGGCATTGACAAGTTAGACCAAATAATCTGTTTCCATACTGTGTTACTATATCATCTATTGATGATCAGTTCAGATACAAGAGGTCTTTTTCCATGCTGTAAAAATCTCTATTTCTCTATCCAGCACTTAATTATTAAGTCTCTTCAGGATCTTGAAAATCTCAGGTCTTGACAGTCTCAGATAAGCACTTGAAGAAGATCTTCTGAATCAAAAGAACAGTAGGCACAGGGAATAGTTGAGGCATTTAACAGGAATGAAGATATGCACAAGGGAAGGACATTTCTAATCACAGATTTTGAGAATTAGATGAGGAGTGAGATGTGTGTGGATTCTAAACACTTGCAGAGGTCAAAAAAACCAGAAGAAAACAAAAACACAAAATGCTGAAGATACTCAGTAAGTCTGACAGCATCTGTGGAGATGCTGAATTGGAGTTTCATGTCCAATATGATTGTTGTGAAGACATTTAAAAATGTGATAGGTTTTACATTCTTGAGAAAGATGGATAGGCAAGTATAACAACTAAGTTCAGGAAAAAGTCAGAGGGCAAGGGAGATAAAAGATCAAAGATGTCATCAAACAAAAGACAATAGGAGTGATAATGATTGGAGGGAATAGGCAAAACATTGGTCCGGTTTATGTATTGATAGCACAATTAGAGTTAGCTCTGACTGAAATTGTGATGTAAACTGAGATCACTATGTATAATTATTAGTGGTAGTTGCTGCAACCGTAGATTTCTGTGGTTGAGCGAGTAACTGATTTTTTAATAAGAATGAAGTCCACAATCAATTGTTAATTTATCTTTTAAAACCAGATTTTTAAGCCTGGCAGGAGAATGGCTGAGTTGGTTGACTATAGAATGCTTGTGACCCAGCATGGTAAATGATGGAACCTCAACAGATCATTAGAGAATTTGAGAATCTAAATTTTTAAGCTTATGGGGGAAGCTCATGTGAGAAAGATGCATTTAGTATAAGTCCTGTGAAGACCTTAAAACAAGCTGGCGTATAGTGTCCCCGATCAGACAAAGTTAGATGCTTTGCATGAAGAGTTAGTGTTGATTCCAAACCAAATAAAAATCTGGAAGGGGTTATTTAACCTGAGTGCTATGAATCTAAAGTACGTAATAGCTCCAGCAAAAATATATCACAATTCCAGTTTCACAAATTCAAATCTCAAGTGGCTTAAACCTATCAAGATGTTAGATACAGGGATGCGGCTGTGGGTTGTGTTTTCAGCAATGTACCGAGCTGTTTTGGAGTTTGACAAAAGCTGTTTTGTGTTGTTGTTTTCAATATACAATGGAATGTTCTTGGTTGAATGGGATTTTACTTTTACCAATAACTTAAAATCTTTGAATTTGTATTAAAAGTCAATAGTCCAGACCTTTGCACTTTTTTTTATATTTCTTTGTAATAAACTTCTTTTTTGTTGTGAAGCAAAATCTCCAGCATTATGTGCTTGTGATTCAATGAGTGACCACTTCACAAAAGGAAAACAAATAAAATTGTGATTTACGAAATCAGGTTCCAGGATCCAACATGTCCAGTAATAACATCAGCTAAGATGATAGCAAAAGCAATAAATGCAAACAGATACACATACTGGAGAAAAAATATATCCCTATGGAGGATGAAGATCATGAGCTGAAGTTGTTGAACACAATATTGAGTTCAGAAGTCTATAAACAGCCAATTTGAACTGCTGCTCCTCTAAGCTTGTTTTGGACTTCATGAGAACACTGTGGTAGGCCTAAGACAGAAATGTGAACATAAGGTACGAAGGTACATTCAGGTGATAAGCAACCAGAAGTTCAGGATTATGTTTATGGATGAAATGAAAGTATTCTGCAAACCAGTCTCCTAATCTTTATTTAATCTCTCCAATGTAGAAGAAACTGTGATAGCCAAACAGCTAGATTTTATCCACCAAATTCTATTTAATGCTAGGTAAAAAAAATGATCTATACCATGAGACTCCTCTTCTTTGAAATGAACAAATCTGAGATCTTGAGTTCAATGTTGGTTGAGTTTTTTTCTTCCTGTCTTGTTCCCAATGCTGGAATGTCAGAAATAACACAACCATAAATGTACACTGTCCTCCAGGTATGGTCAAACCATTACGCAGTAAATCATCATTATCAGCATCTTTTTCATTGCAGGCTTGTTGTGGTGCAGTGGTAGCGTCCTTACCTCTGAACCAGGAGACCAAGTTTTAAGTTCCAACAGCTTCAAAGGTGTGTAATATGATCATTGAACAAGTTGAGAAAATAGGTACAAGATGAATTAGACCAGTGTGTTTTTATTCATTTTTTTATTTCCCTTCTGGGTTATAAATAAAGTATCACTATCTTTTTTTTTGTCAGTGGACTGATAGTTGTTCCAGGGAAAGATGAGATCAGCTATAAATGAACTGACATGGCAACAACATTATGTCATGTCGAATCTCAAGTTGTCAGTTACTGTACCAATTACTAAGCTGAAAAGTTTTTGTGAGTTTTTTTTTATTTTCCTCCAAGCTGTTGGCTTAATGACTGAACTACATTTGATTCTGGCCCAATTGTTAAGATTCGGCAAATATTCATCAACGAGAAAGCAGTTGATGTGTGCCCTACACCATCTGTGTGTACATAAATACTGCCTATAGGCATTATAAAGGTAACCTGTCATGAGTAATTTATTGAACTAATATAAGTACTAGGGTGATGTTAGGCTGGAACAGGAACAATACCAATGACTGACGACAGAGAATTCAGTATAACAAAATATTAGCTGTGCTAAAGATTATGTTCAATGATTCACTCCATTGAAGACATCACTTGCTGAATTTATCAGAAGCAGCATAGCATATGTGTTATAGCATCATCCCCTTTTTAAGATTAGAATCAAAGTTGGATCTAGAATTGTGTAAGAGGAAATGTAAAGTTTACTGATTCTCATGTTATAAATATGAGACTGAATAAAATTATGCAAAACAAAACTGGTCATAATACTGCAGAGAAAGATTTTCTTTTGCTTCAAGTGCAGCTTCAATCAAACATCACATAACTAAACTCTGAAAACTAGGACTCGTTAGTGCCTTTCTTACCGAGTCTGATTTGATTGTTACATCTTCATACAGTTCCGAACATTTCTGTGAATTAGGTAGGTGTCTAAATAGTGTGATCCTCAATCAAACATACCAAAATGATCAAGTTCCATTTCAATAGTCCAACTTCGAGATGTTTGTGATCACTTTTCCAGTAGTACAGTCTGGGGATTCACATCTCTAAGCAAGGAGAATGTTGCATGTGGTTCTGCTTTGAATTGCTGTCCACTACTGGATGCGTTTAGAGATAATCAAGTGAACCAAATCTGTCTTTCTTTCTCTCAAAATCTAATTTTCGCTCATTTTCTTCCTCTTTCAATAAATCCTAATCCTCCTTCCAGCTTTCCCATCAAATGTAACATTTCACACACTTTCTTCGGATGCTTCAATTGTTGTTTTACTCCCTTTCTCTTTGTAAGATAAATTTCAAAGCAAAGTGTTGCATGGGAGATATGTATTTGCTGAGATGGGAGAAAGCTGCTGTTTAGTTCATTGAAGGAAGTGTCTAAGGTCTAATTGGAGTGATAGCCATGTGTGAGTTATTGATGGTGTTATGATGATTTGGCAAAAACATTTCATTAGCTGCTGGAAGATGATAGCTGATATACAAATTATTACAAAAGGTGAATGAAATGTCTCCAGACCCACTCCTTTTTTAAATAAACTTTCATAACACTTTTTTTTAAAATCCAAAGATAATTCATAAAGGTTTTGAAACAAAAACAGTAATTGCTGTTAAATCTCAGTGGGCCTGACAGCATCTATGGGGAGAAAGCGTATAATTTATAATGTTCATATAATTTTTGACCTGGTTGTTAGCTAGTCAAAATATCTTTAACATTTTAAGGGGAAAGAAAAGGCAGCAAATTATGGTTGGGAAAAAGCAGGAATCTGCAAAGGAGAGGAACAATTATAAATCTTTCAACAAGTTAGTACTCAATTTTTCAATAGCCTGGAAAACTTCAAATCACTTAATGTATTGAAAATTAATGTGGAATCTCTTGCTTATGGCTGCATATGCTCAGGAGCTACTATATGCTGAAAAATGGGATTGCTATTATAATGAACATTGTGTCATGTGGTAAATTTAGATCTGGAATTGAGATCTGATGTGTCATGAATGAGAGGTGGGTGATCATATCAAACTGGTTAAAATGTTTCAGCTTTGATTATATGCAATGAAAACACAGTGTCAATGACTTTATTAGTTTGTAAAAGTTGTATTTATGGTGTGATGACATTTTTGTGCACAGGACTGTGGATCAGTTAATTAATAAAAAATGTTTCCAACTGAAACAAATGTGCCAACTGAACTTCTGTGGTGTGTAGGAATTGATGTTTTCATTCTGTTGTAGCTTTAAGTATCAAAAGGGTTTTTAATTCTAGGATATTGACAAATTCTTCTAATTTGTTTCTGTGGGAGTCCAAGTGAACTATTTGTTAATCCAAATGTAGGAAGTATTATGTCTCTGTGATTGCGTCATCCAGTAAATGAGTCCTGCCCAATCCTATTTTACAGGACCCAATGTGCATTGAGAAGGTGTCCAAGGGTTCAAAGTTGAGGTGAGAGAGGGTACAAGAGGTCCTGAAATAGGAGAAATACCAAACCCAGGATTTGTCTCTCAGGCTTTTATGTCAAGATTCCTACCTTAAAATAGGGAAATCAGGATTATATTCAATACTTATGACTTTGTAAAGAATAAAATGCAGCTCTTAGATATTCAGCCATTCAGCTTGTCTTTCTATATAGACTTAATCTCCTTCACCACAGCATGTTTCTTTTAGTGATGTTTGTTCAGGAATGTTCAATCTTTATCCCAGCATGATCGTCTTTCCCTCAGGAGTAACCAAAAACATGACATCTATTTGTTTAATTCACCCATGGGATGTAGGTGACCCTGGCTAAGTCAGCGTTTATTGCTCATCCCTACTAAAGAATGTATCACATTGCTGTGGGTCTGGAGTCACATGTAGGCCATACCAGGTAAGGATGACAGTTTCCTTCTCTAAATTATATTCATGAACCAGATACATTTTTCCAGACAATCAACAGTGGTTTAATGGTCATCTTTAGACTGTTAATTTCTAATGGTCTGATCAATATTGATCAGACCATTGAATATACTGAATTCATTCAGTAATGTCTCCACTTTATGCAATTTGTGTTTTGATTCTATGCCTCAAACTTTCCTGTGTCTGGCTTGTGTGAGACCAGGTATGCAGTCAGAAATGCACATCAGGACCCCATGGCAGTCTTGATTTCCTCACCAAATGAAAGCTATCGGAAACATTTTAAATTTCAATAGGTCATCTGCCTGGACTTTTGCAATGTGTTTAGGTAGAACAGGTGGATGGAAATAGAAGAGTCTCTGAAAATTAGACAGATCACTCTCAGTGACCCGCCCCCTACCCCACTCGTCCACTGATCCTCTGAATATCGCTCAGACCTGACGGCCAACTGGCATCCTCACCCTCTGCTGCCACATATACATACCATCCACCATCTAATCTACCTACCCAATTACTTTCACCATATACCCATTTATGTATTCATCTATTCACCCATTATCTCTCATTCGCCATTACTAGTACTCAAATGTGATCTTTTCACTTACCGATTTTATCTAAAGGGTGCATGCCCTGAATTCCCCGCATTCACTGTGCTGCAGCAAAATTCTCCACAGGACATTGTCCTTTGCACTTCTGGGAAAGTTGAGCTTGCAAGACCAAGTCATAAATGTGAAGCACTGTCAACTCAGAAGAAAGTTTGAGGTCAACAGTGATTCAGCAATATTTGCCACTCCTGAGAAAATTTGGGGCTATTTCTTATTTTTTTTAGTGCGCTGCTAACTTTCCAGATAATTTCTAATTAACTTGTCATGATTGTTACGCCACATATTTAGGGCAAGTGGGATGTAAACCTGGGCCTCCTGGCTTAGAGGTAGGGATGCTACCACATTGCCATCAGAGGCCTTGTGCCAACTTTTTAATGCTAAAGGACAGATGTAGTTTATTTTGCATCATTATCATTCCTTGTTATCCAATTTGTCATACTTTCATTTGTGCACAATTTCAATGCTCACGGAAGTTATCAGAAAACAGTTTTGTCATTGAAGCATTGAACAGTGAATGTTCCTGTTTCCTTCCCAATTAAAAAGAAGTAGCATGATTCTGACAGGCAATCAAAATACAAGCTACATGGGCCTGGAGTTTGTGTTTAATGATGGCAAACCTGTCAGCATTGCTATTCCATTGCTCTTCCACTGAAACTGACAATAATTTCTGGGGTTTGCACATGCACAGAATAATATGGAAATCCAGAAGCTGTTATCAGTGACTCCAGTGGGTCATTGTGCAAGCAATCGTAGACTTCAGTCATTGAGAAATTCATAACTTGACAATAACCATCACTTTTATGACATTACTCTTGCTGCAAAACTCCTTGAAAAAACATGAACCTTGTTAAATGAGATGTAACTAGACTTTTCTTTACAGAAAACTAACTTCATAATTATTGGAAAACACCTTCACTAGTCTGGAGAAGCTAATTTCATATTTATCAAATATCACATTTTTTCTATTTGATCTTTAAAATTAGCTTCAATCCTCACATGAATCCCTCCAATGTGGAAGCAGATCATTTGAGCCATTGAGTCTACATTGACCTTCAGAGCATCCTACCCTATCACTATAACTCCATGCTAATCCACCTATCCTGCACATCCCCAGACCCGACAGGCCATTGAGCATGGCCAATCTAGCTAACCTGCACATCTTTGGACTGTGGGAGGAAACCCATACAGACATGAGACAAATGTGCAAACTCGACACAGACAGTCTCAGGAGAGTGCAATTGATCCGAGGTCCCTGGCACCATGAGGCAGCAGTGCTAATCACTGAGCCATCATGTTGTCTCTTGATCCATTTATTATCATATTTTTCTACCTGAAGATATAACTTAAAAATAAATAATGTTAAATGCTTTTCACTTCCTAGTTTGCTGACTGTGAAAACACTTCAATGTAATTTTTGATTTTCTACTTGTCAAGAGCTCCCTTTAACGTGGTGCCACATTTAAACTATGGTCAGGAAAGGGGAACCTGCACCACAAATATCGCAGCTTTCTTCAAGATTAGCCACAGGAATCATTGGTAGTAATAGCAAAATCTAGCTAAAGGAGACTTTGTTTCTCTTGTATTTGGGTTAAGTGAATCTCCCTTACCCTTCCCCTTCAAGTAGTCAACATTCCATACTTGAAGTTGCGTGCTACTTTGGCATGGACAATGATTCCTAGACAATCTAGTGCTCATTCGAGCAACCATTCTCCACATCTGAAATTAAATAGTTATTGTAGATGGCTCTGACAACACAGGCCACAGTACATTAGACTGGGATCCAACCTTGAATGGTCACATTGAATAGTGAACATGATTGGCAGCTTATTGGATTTCCTTCCCAAGCCTGACACTTGTAGCGAAGGGATGCTATGGCAATTTCTATCACCGTTACTGATCTGGCTGAACTCAGTACAATCATCCCAGCTTTATAATACTTACTATTCTTACAAGACCCCCTCATACCCTTTAACCTCATCCAGCCCATCAACCCTCAAGCTTCCTGCTATCCTCCAATTCTGGTCTTTTGCATCTTCCATGATTTGTATTTCTTGGCAACCATAGTTTTAACTGTGGAGATTTAATGCTGAGACTGTCTTTTCCTCCCTGCCTCTTTATCATTTCTTCTGTAAAAACCTATTTCCTTGACCAAACTGGTCATATAATGTCATATTATACAGCTCATTTTCAAATTTTGTTTGGCATTTATTCCTTTAATACAGATTGGACATTTAACTACATTAAAGGTGCTATATAAATAAAGTTGTAAATGCTAGTGTGATTTACTTTCAGAACATTTGCCTCTTAGAGGCTGGTCTGACTTTCACTTGGATCACAGTTCATCTGAGTCTTAACTTATGTTATCCTTAATACTCCTGCCTTACTAAAACCCAAGCAACTCAACTTCTGAAATTTCTAATTGACCCCAAGAATTAACAGCATTTTTTTTTGAAAGCGGACAGCATTGCACACGTTTATATTTGAAGAAATTCGAATTAGATATTAGCCTTGAATGGCTTTTCACTTATTCAGGATTTGTCCACCAAAGGAAATGCTCCCACTCCATCAACATTATCAACCCTTTGAATCTCTGTATTCCTCAATTTGGCTATCATTTATGCTTCCTTTTTACTTGAATATAGAAGTCTATTTTATATGCAACTTATTCTGATATTTAAATCACTTTAGCTACAACATAATTCTACTGTATCAGGTCTGCACATAATTAAGAGGCGCAATGCACAGAACTGAATGCGGAATGGGGAAACTGCAGAAAAGCAACATTCAGAATACATACTTTTCAACTGTTTTGGAGTTGAATTATTTCCAATTCTAATAAAAGCAAAGTGAAGGGAAAGAGAGATTACTTTTTCAGGTTGTGCACATTTGTAGGAATGTTTTTTTGACCTTGGAACGAACAGGTCAGACAGATAAATCCCTTTCCTCATTTTAAACCACTCAACTATGATGCGTTGTGGCTTAGCATAAGCCATTATAAATTGATAGGATGTGACTTTGTAGTGAATGCTCTGTGACCATATAGAAATGAATAGCCTCATTTAATCTACTCATTATTCCCATAGCGTAACTGAAAAATATTAATACTTATTAACATCCATCTGTGCTAAAAAGTGGAAAATAGATATTTAGGGACGGTACTAGATCATCATCAGAACAGGGTAAAATCATATTGGTTCACTGGTTTGGGAATTCTCATTGAAATTATAAAAAGATTTGTAGCATCATAAATTCATATAACAATGTGTTAATTTTTATTTAACCAAGCCATACAGGATAAATGGACAATGTAAAGAGGGAAGCTGATAATTTCGATAAATATGAGAATTATATTGACATAGAAGTTTTGTTAATGTATAGTGTTACCATATGCCTTGCTGAAATAGCATATTTTACGAGACATAATGGCAGTGACATTCAGTGAATGGGTTTGGCTCCATATCACAATCACTATCCTCTGAATTGCAAGATTTGAGTTGAACTAAATTGGTCCTTCATTATAGTGCGTTTCATTGAAGATTGAAAAGAACATCATTGCTTTCCCATGTTGTGAGTGATGTGTTGCTGAGCTTAACCAGAGATAGGTATGCCATGATCCTTTTACTGTTATGGGCTACCATTGTTACCCATGAGTCAGTAAATGTTGCAACGTGTGAATACTGGTTAAAACTGAGCTAAAAATGCTTTACTTGTGAATCAGCTAGAACCTATTGTGAAATAGAAATTGACTGGTAAATCTGAATAAAGCATCCTACCTGCCGGGATATGTGTACCTTTCTTCCTCTGCTGGTGGCTTTCCAGCTTTTTAACTTGAGTTTGGAAAGTAATGTAAATTGAGGTGGAACTTGCCCTGCCTTGTAGCTGACTAACTCAAATTTCAAGTGAATGCAGTGTTTATAACATTTATGCACCAGATGTTACAGGGTCAAGCTAACACCGGAGACCTTTTAAACTGGTGAGTGACAGATGGACACAAAAAATCCGTCCTGTACTTCTGACAGATACCGTTTTCCTGTTGTGTAAAGAAAGGGACATATAATTCACACAAGTGAGACAACCAACCTCAGTCTGATCATTGCAAAGTTGTGAATGGAATAGATGCAAATGTGCTTCAAACGTGGATAAGGTCAGGATAAGTGTGAATACAACTTTTTTTTTAAACTCCATCCCGTCAAATATGAGAAAATTCTGAGTCAGCCTGATACGGTTAAAATAGATACTGTCTATTGGTTGCTTTGATTGACAGGCCACCTAGTATAGGTTAACAAAAAAAATCTGTTCATGCCGTTTCAATTGAGTTACTTGTGGGGGAGTTGATGGCCCGGTGGTATTGTCGCTGAACTGTTATTCCAGAGAGTCAGGGACCCAATCCAATAAAAATCAGGAATTAAGTGTGTAATGATGACCATGAATTAATTGCTGGTTGTCAGGTTAAAAACTCATGTGGATCAATAATTTCCTTTAGGGAAGGAAACTGCTTTCTTCACCTTACCTGCATGTGACTCCAGAGCCACAGCAATGTGGTTGACTCTTAACTGGGATTAGGCAATAAATGCTGGCCTAGTCAGCAAAGCCCTCATCCCATGAATAAATAAAAAAAATGTTGAAATTTCCAAAGGTTGTTATTACAGCTGAAGTCATTGGGAATGTTTGCTCCTCTTAACCGCTTCCCCCCCCCCCCCCCCCCATACAGACACAGACAGATACACACACCCTAGGATTACATGTGATGAGGCCTTTTGTAGTGAGTCTGCTGTGTTCAGACATTTCCTGATTCAAGCTATCCACCTCTGCATCAGAAATCCTGCTTATTATATTTCTGTGATCAAAACCTGGTACACCCTTTTCCTTGCAATAATTCATTTTACTTTGTTTCAGTGCTGTATTGTACTAAATGAGAATTACTACTCACTATTTATGGCATCAAAAATTTGGAAATGAGATATCCGAAGCATATTTAAAATATTTGTCATGATTCAGTTGTATAACTGAAATTTTGCAAATGGTCTGTTTACATTTACAAAAAAATTTAATATTTGGAGTACAAGTGCCAAAATTAATTTGACTCCAATCCCGAAAGTAATGAAGAGTTGTAGGCAGAGGTAGGATTGGTCATACATCTAAGATATGTTAACTGCAGGATAACACATTTTATTAAATCCAGTTAATCTAACTTGGCTCACAAGCCAATTGTTGAAGATTGAACTGCTCATAATTGTGTAAACATTCTCAATTAATTTTTGAAAAGACTTCAGTATCTTTAAAGACGTCTATTATAATCTTATGAGGCTTGCATTGCACATTCTGAAAACAACACTACAACACTTGTAAAGTCTGTGTGGACTTTATTGTAATTGTGGTAAATATTTGGAATCTTGAGGTTAAAATAAATAAATGTTTGTTTCAATCTGTTTCATGATTCCAAAAGAAAATGAACCTTTGAATTTGAGTCTGTGGATTCTAGTCTCAAATGTCTTATTGGTTAAATTTTTCTTAATTCAAGAAATATTCAAAAATATGAACAAATCAAGGACAAAAGAGAAGTCACAAAGTACTTACACAATTTAGGAAATAATCATATATTAGAATCATGCAACACAAAGGAAGCTACTTGATCCATTGTGCCTGTAAAAGAGCTTTCAAATTAATCCCACTAACCTCTTCTCCAAAGCCCTTTTTCATTTTTTTGGAAATGTACATCTGATTCTGTTTCATCATTTATTGAATCTGCCTTCACCCACCTTTTAGGCAATACATTTTAGATTACTGTAACAAAACAGACATTGCTGGAAAAGCTCAGCAGGTCTGGCAGCATCTGGAAAGAGAAATCAGAGTTAATGTTTGGGTCTGTTGGTTCTGAGAAAGGACCTGAAAAGTTTACTCTGATTTCTGTTCACAGCTGAAGTCCGACGTGCTGAGAGTTTCCAGCAACTTCTGCTTTTGTTCTGATTTACAGCATTGGTTTTGTATTTAGATTAGTGTAGATCTGAATATAAAGATTTAAGAGAATCTGGTGTCAAATAATTCCTGCTCACCTTTCCTCATTACCTTAAATCTGGTTATTGATCCCCTAGCTAGAGGAATTAGTTTCTCCCAATTCAATCTATCAAAATTTTCCTGTGACTATATTTTTTAACTGAGCTAAATTTCATCTTGAATCATTTCATTAGTTGGAACACAACTCGTTGAGTGATGGATTGCGTGAGCCCAAACTTTACAACATATATTTGAAGGAAGTAGGTGATAGTTGTTCACCGATAAAAACAAATTAACCTTGGTTGGTATGTTGCCATGAATATTAACAGCCTTCCAGTATTTCATAGAAAAGCTTCTTCTTCCAATGTGAGCCTTGGAGAATGAGTTTCATGAGGCTTTCAAGACAGTTAAAGCAAATTTTTCTCCTGTTCACATCCAGTGCCCACACCTCCAGCATTAATCAAGGGATTGAAATCAATAAGCAGAAACAATTTTTTGTTGTTGTTATTTCTTTACTCAAATGATACTGATGCCAACTGCAACAGCTTCCAGGTGCTTCAGTTGAGAAAAACTAACACAGCAAATCTGTGCCCTTCTGAAATTTGTATCAGTTAGTTATACTTGCCCACTGGAGTATATGGGGATCTGATTTCTTGTGTGGGGCTTCTCTTGAGTGAGAGATAGCTGATCAAGGCACAGTGAACAGAGCAAAGGAACATAACTGATCCATTTAGTCCCTATTCAGTATGTAACTAAGTCACAAAGTAATGGCTGTATGCTTGTACGACTGTATAAAACTGTCCCTCTGTGGTTGTACTTGGCCATTTGCCTTGGCCTATCATTGGCTGTCACATGTAACATTTTATCAAAGTATGTGCTTAATGATCTGTGAGTACCATTTCAGAACTCTCCACACACCTTGCCTGAGGCTATTACTGAAATGTTTCTTTCAAATGTCAAATTCAAAAGAATTTAGGCACATACTGGAGTTTTTTGCCTTTCAATTTTGGGTCTTTTAGAAACACTGTACTGTACTCAATTTGAATCCTAATTCTCCATATAAGGCTGTAATGCAGCAACATGATAGATAATGAGATAAGCTAGCAATAAATTGAAATGTAATGCCAGTACCGCAGTGTCCTATTAAATTGTAATAATCAGGGATGTAGTGTTTGGAGACTGTACTTGTCTATTCATGGTACACTTAGTAAGGACCAATGGGCTCGAAATGACCAATGTAATGGCAATTATAATTTCAGACAGCTTATTAGCTATCATTAATTCATCACCAGACAAATTCAAGTGACAGTGGTGCACAGCAGACAGCAGATGGCAAAGGTGAATACTGGCCCCTCACAACCATTAGCATAGTTCACAGCTAAATTGCTGAACACAAGAGATGTGTTGCACATTATTAAAATCCTCAGAACACTCCTGCTAAAGACCATCATTACTCAGTAATCCTGCTGTATTCTTGCATGTGTTCCCATAGAACAAATTCTTTCCAAGTCTGAGCTTGAAAATGATAGATAGTTCTGTCATTTTTGTTGTCATATCTTCTGCTTAGTTCAGGCGCTTGTTTATGTCTTTTGGCCAGGATTCCTGTTAACATAAAATACGAAGTAATGGACTGGGATCTGAGCATGTGATGCAGGTGGGAATAACTGGCAAAAAGCTAGCAACAGCAATTAAAACTGGTTTGAAAAGTGGGTAGTGCACAAAGTACCATTACCTCTGCAATGAAGAACCTTGGTCATTAAGAATGATCAGTTTGCCTGTTGTGTCAGGTCCACATATGTTGCCAACTGTTCTCACAGTTCCCAATAGGAATATTTTATCATCAAACCATTCTTTGAGTGTCCAGAAACTATTACTGGATCATCTCAAGAAGGAATATGTTTTGAGTTTCCCACCACTACCCGAATTCCACTTTTTCTCAATTCGCAGATGAAGGTGCTTAAAATAATGAACAATTTGATTGTGTAAATAAGGTGAAATTGTTTCCAATGGCAAAACAACAAGATCCAACACAATTAGCAAAATACCCAAAGTAAGGTGTGGTGAGAAATGCTTTGATGACTGGAATGTACTATCTGAAAGCATAATGGAAGCAGATTTAATACCAATTTTTGAATATGAATTTAGTAAATATTTGCATGGGATAAAAAACAAACAATATGACTATTTAGAAGGATGGGAGTGGTGAGGTGTAGGCTGAAGACTGGGATTAATTTGCTTTCCTGACCAAAGACCTTGGCATTGAAACAACAAGCCAATTGTATTCCTGTGCAGTATGATTTTATGAATTGCTATGTCTCTTCAAGTGCTACCTCAGTGCAAGCCATCAAATTAACTTGGAATGTAACGTGCTGATTGACTAAATATGATGCTTAATGATGGTGGCAGCTCCTCAAAAAGGTATGAGTCTTGGAAGTAAAGAGGGATCAATGCTGAAACACAGAATAATTGGCACCCTTGACTTCTGTTGTACTTGCAGAATTAGAATTGAAATAACTCCATGAAGGCTGGTATCCTGTGATCAAGTCATACTTTATTTACACGTGCTTCAACATGACACTGACCCAACTAACTCGGAGCTGGCCCCTAGAGTGAGCAGAATGGATGTAGGTTTGCACAGTGAACTGGAAGGTTCATTTTCAGATGTTTCGTCACCATACTAGGTAACATCTTCAGTGAGCCTCCGGATGAAGCACTGGTGGCATAGTCTGCTTTATGTGTTTGGGTTTCCTTGGGTTTCCTTGGGTTTCCTTGGGTTGGTGATGTCATTTCCTGTGGTGACGCCATTTCCTATGGTGATGTCATTTCCTGTTCTTTTTCTCAGGGGTGGTAGATGGGATCCATGTCAATGTGTTTGTTGATGGAATTCTTGTTGGAATGCCATGCTTCTAGATATTCTCGTATCTGTCTCTGTTTAGCTTGTCCTCGGATGGATGTGTTGTCCCATTCAAAGTGGTGTCCTTCCTGATCCGTATGTAAGGATACTAGTGAGAATGAGTCATGTCCCTTTGCGGCTAGTTGATGTTCATGTATCCTGCTGGCTAGTTTTCTGCCTGTTTGTCCAATGTAGTGTTTGTTACAGTTGTTGCAAGATATTTTGTAAATGGCATCAGTTTTGCTTGTTGTCTGAATAGGATATTTCAAGTTCATTAGCTGCCGTTTCTAGTGTGTTGATGGGTTTGTGGGCTACCATGATGCTAAGGGGTCTGGGTAGTCTGGCATCATTGCAAAACCTGGCAAAATTACTATTGCTTCCTGTAAGTGAGAGAGATAAGAGGTACGATGACCGTAATCTGAACTGGAGATAAAGTATCATAAAATGTTTTTTATTTGCATGAATCAATCTGCATCTGGAATGACATTATGAAAATCTTCAGACAGATGTGAATGTATCTAGGAAGTTTTATGGATATTCGCAAATGGCTTCTGATTTTTGTGAGCCACCTAACAATTACCTAGACAGCACTAGGTGACTTGTATTATTTGCTTTTGAGATGAGTGTCCCAAGATTTTTATTGCCTGTCCCCAGCTGGCCTTGAGAAGCTGCGATGTCAGTGACTAAATGGTGCACAAGATAACTGTGCTTGTAAGTTCAGTACTAAAATAAACCCTGTTTCCTGTGCCTAAGTATCAGCTCTTCAAGTCGTGTTCATCATCTAAATGTCACGTTTGAGGTCATGAACCTGTCCAACAGTGAATTGCAGTGCTGCCTCTGCTATTTAGGCAAACCTTTTTCTGCTGTTGCTTTTTCTAAAGGACACCATTTCAAAGAGAGAGGGGGGGAGAGAGAGAGTGTGTGTGTGTTCTGGAGTTGTAACAAAATCAAGCACAGAATGCTAATTGTACCATGGGCTAGATTTTAAAGGTGAAGAAAGTGTTGAGTGAGGAGATGAGTCAAGGATATGTTGCAATGGAAAAGGTTGGCTGCAGTAGCAGGTTGATTGGTTTTAAATATTAAATAATTCATGGGCAGAAAAATTAGATGGATTCCTCTAAACATTTGTGAACAATCTGTTTCATGCTGATTTCTGTGCAAGAATAAGACTTACCTGGTCCAACGTAAAGACACATTGACAAATAGCCCCCTGGGATACTGCAGCACAGAATCTTGTATTTCTCTCTAAGTTTATGAATTTATTTTACCTACTGAAGCTAAAATTCATACTGATTGGCTGTGATTGACAATTATTTTCCAAGTTTTTATATTTGTCCTGAGATTTGATCAATTGCTACATCATGAGACAATTCTCATCCCAAGCAAGTATCTATTTCCCTTTTGTGATTATGCCAAAATGATGGCTTTATTGGTCTACCTATATCCTCTTTCAATTATCCAGCAACCCTATTGCTTTTTGGTATGACCCCATTGATTTGTCAACCACAAATTTCAATATGGGGTCTAATTTAAATCCAGATTATTTTTGTGGTAGTAATTACAGAAGCTCAACGGCCACTTTTCTCTCCTTATTCATGCATATACTCCCCTCCAGCCATCACCCAGTTTGTGCAACAGCTTCCCTCTTAATTTGATCTGCTGTTTTCCTTTCCGTAAATCTTCTTATCTGACAACTTCTCAGATGTTTTATTGAGAATCCATTAAAGCTGTATCCTTTGAATTTCCTATGTCAACCATTTCTCACTTCTGTTCGGAATTCTAAAGAAGTTGCTCGAATGTAATCTCTCAGTCAGAAAGATATGCCATCTGGCTTCTGATAAACATGATTTCTCCATTGCATATTGTAGATTCAGGAGAACAGATGTTCTGTTTTGCTTTCAGCAGAAATCTAAAAATACCCAACACACAAGCTAGACATTATGTGGCTGGTAAATTGCCCATGCTTTTCTATGCAGTAATGTGATGGACATAAAAAACACACACCATGGACTGGCAATTTTCAACTTTGCATTTGAATTTGGCAAGGTTTCCACGTGTATGTCAATGTGGAAAACCGGTCCTTACTTGTCGTCCAACTGCTATCATGATCACTAGAGAAAAAGTACTCAGAAAACTAATGTAACAAAAGCATGACAAACTCTCCAGACCTCCAGTCCTATAATCTTAAAGGAATTTGATGCAGCAATAGTCAAGTATAACCTTCAAAAATTCATTAGATTCTAGAAAACTCCCGGCAGATTGTAAAACCCCAAATGTAAGATCACCACTCAGGAAAGGAGAGAGAACACAAATAGAAAACTGTAATTCTGTCAGTCTAATGTCTGTGTTCAGAAAAATGCTAGAATCTATAATTAGGTAGGAAGTGACAGGAATTTTATAGAATCACATTACAACCAGGTAGAGTCAACACGGTTTTGTGAAAGGAAAGCTGTATTCGATAAATTTATAAGAGTTCTTTCTGTAACAAAGAGGATGGACAAAGGTGAGCCAATAGATGTAGTTCATTTGTATTTCTAAAAGGCATTTGGTAAAGAGATATATCAAATATAGTTGTGGAATATCATAGCTGATATATGAGCTACATCATCAGCTACATGGATACATCAGAATGGTAGAGGATTGGCTAACTGATAGAAGTAAAAACAATGACTGCAGATGCTGGAAACCAGATTCTGGATCAGTGGTGCTGGAAGAGCACAGCAGTTCAGGCAGCATCCAAGGAGCAGCGAAATCGACGTTTCGGGCAAAAGCCCTTCATCAGGAATAAAGGCAGTACTGCTGTTCTCTTCCAGCACCACTAATCCAGAAGCAGATGGTCAGAGCCGAGCCAATGCACTGCAGCACTGGCCGAGGGTGGGGACTAACTGCACTGCACCAAAATATCCTGGCCCCGTTCCAACTCCCAACAACAAACCTTACACTTCCCCAATTCTGCAGTGTCCCTCCTCCGGTCCAAAAATGAGTGCTGTCTTTCCTTCTGTTTGCTGGTTGATATCTGGTATAAAGACTTGATTGGCAGGAACACTTTTCAATCAGAAGGAATTATCCCAGCATCACTACGGGGCGGATGAGTCCATTCGACCCATCGTGTCCGCACGCTCCCTCTCTGTGAATGTCCACTGCAATGATTTGGGAGATTTGATTAAAAAAAAACACACAGTCGGGCGCCTTAATGGGGAGTTTTCATCCTTTTTGGAGATTTAAACAGGAGGAATATAAAAGACCTGAGCCATTAATCCTAGACTTCACTGCCGTCGTTTAGCTGATTTAAAGGCACCAGTCGGGCTTAATGTTTAGAAATGACTAAATGGCGATAATCGGGATGAGAATTCGTTTTGACTGGTGCAGATTCGATGGGCCAAAGAGCCTTTTTAGTGCTGTAGATCGTTATATTTCTATCTGAGTGAGAGGGTGGGGTGGATCGAAGCAGATCTTTCGAATAGATTCAATACGAATATATTTTGAAAAGAGATCTCACCTCAAAATCACTATTTATAAAGGAAAATCCACATCCCGCACCTCCGCCCTCAGACCCCACCCCTCCAACCGTAACAAGGACAGAACGCCCCTGGTGCTCACCTTCCACCCTACCAACCCTCGCATAAACCAAATCATCCACCGACATTTCCGCCACCTCCAAAAAGACCCCACCACCATATCCAATCCAATCCTGTGCATTTTCTTTTTTGCCATGGACTTTTACCAAATTAAAATGAAAGCTTGACTATTACATCTCCAACTTCCATGTTCAGGCAAGATTATAAGTTAGTACCTTATTTCCTCCCTCAAGTGAGTGTAAATGAAAACTAGATTAAAGGAGTTGTCTGGCCTATATTAGACTCCCAATTAATAGCATTGTAAAAAAATAGTTATTTCGCTCTGTTCCATATGCAGGTATCTTGCTTTGTACACATTAATTGGCATATTTCCCAACATTAAGCTGTGACAACACTTCAACCTTGTCTCTGAAGTACTTTGAAGCACATTGATATTTTATAAGCAATCTGTTCAGAGATGCTATTGCACACCTTTTGGGGGAGGTGGAACCTGAACTCAAACCTCCTGGCTCAAAGGTAGGGACACTATCACTGTACCACAAGATCCCTCATGTTGGAATATACATGAGCATTGTGAAAAGCTGATGCTCGTACAAGCTAATCATTTCTCTTCCTTTCCCTCAGGTCCCTCACATGTATACCATTTGGTTATTTTAATTTGTCGACCAGAGCTTTGAGATTTATTCCATATCATTTTTCAGTGCACAGAAAGTTTTTTTTTCCACAGAAATTTTAATCAGAGTAATGGCCTTTAGTTTATTAAATAATCCATTTTCTACCAGTTCAAAAATTGTGTTGATCCTGCATCAATTGAGAAATTAAATTATTTGCTACTGAGCGGGGGCACCTACCTCTGGTTTAATTCACAAAGTGTAATAACTATAGAGTAGCCAGTTAAATGGCAGTGAGAGATAAGGTTTCAGCAAGAATAATCAGGGAAGAAAAACTTACAGGTACTTGGAGAGGTTTGCGTTAATTAGGGAGAGCCAGCAAGGTTTGTAAAACAGTTTGTATTCAATTAATCCATTTGAACATTTTGATGAAAGGATGAGCAATTTGAGGGGAATATGATGGATATCATCTCTATGGGTTCTGAAAAGCATTTGACAAAGTAACATACAAAGCTATTTATAGAAATTGCCCAGCATCAGCTTGGTTATAAAGTTAATTGGATTAATGACAGTAAGTAGTGATTCTTCATTCAATTTGCACCTCTGTAATATCCCACTGTGAAGATACATTCCACATTATTTTAATATTCAAGGCTGATATGAGATGATTGTTTTTAGAATAAATGGTTTGCAGGGATATGGGGCAAAGGCAGGAATTGACAGAGCCAGTGCAGACACAATGAGTCAAAATGGCTTCCTTCTGTATTGTAACAGATATTGGTGCTTTCATTCAGGGTTTGAAAGCTGGAGAATGCAGTGCATTGAGTAGACTAGTGAGTGGAAGTTGTGTCATTTGGATAATACTAACTTCCAAAAGTATTTAATGTAAGGGATCCAAAAGTATAATTAAGAATTTGGAGAAGGAAACAGTGTAGAGGTGACAAATAGTTTGAAAAAAAGTACCTCAACTTTAGACTTTGATGAAATTGTGTTTAAGAGAGACCTAACCTGTATGACCTCATCTTCTTTCTCGCTTCAGGACATTAATAGATTTGAAAACATTATACCAGAGATTTTAATCAATGCTATAACTATTTAATACCTCAACTCATTAACATTCTCTTCACTCATCTCCTCAGTTCCACCACAATTCCAACTCTTTAATCCAATGCATATCAAATTTCACATTATTTTATACCCTTCAACGCTCTTTGTCAGCCACAAATCTCAGATCACACTTGACCTGAACTTTGTGGACTCATCATAATCATTGGCATTTGAGTGTATCTGCTAAGCTGACACTTTAGTGCAGTATATTTGCAATGGGTGCCTTAGAACATAAGAACATAAGAACTAGGAGCAGGAGCAGGCCGTCCGGCACTTCGAGCCAGCTCCGCCACTCAATAAGATAATGGCTAATCTTTTTGTGAACTTAGCTCCACTTACCCGCATTCTCACCTTAATTCCTTAATTTTTTCAAAATAGTATCTACCTTAGCTGTAAAAGTGATTACTGAAGTAACATTAACTACTTCCCTTGGCACAGAATTCCATAGATTCACAATCCTCTTGGTGAAGAAGTTCCTTCTCAGTTCAATTCGAAACCTGCTTCCCTTAATCTTGAGGCCATGCCCTCTCGTCCTAGTTTCACTTATCAGTGGAAGCATCCTATCTATTTCTATTTTATCGATTCCCTTCATAGTTTTATATTTTTCTATAAGATCCCCCCTCACTCTCCTGAATTCTAATGAATATAATCCCAATCTACTCAGCCTCTCCTCATACACCAACCCCCTAAATTCCGAATCAACCTAGTGAACCTCCACTGCACCCCCTCCAGTGCCAGTACATCCTTTCTTAAGCACAGAGACCAAATCTGCACACAGTACTCCAGGTGTGGCCTCACCAGCATCTTGTACAGATGTAATATTACCTCTCTGCTTTGAAATGCAACCCCTTTAGCAAAGAAGGACAAAATTCCGTTTGTCTTCCTAATTACTTGTTATTCCTGCAGACCACCCTTCTGTGATTCATGCACAAGGACATCCAGGTCCCTCTGGAAATCAGCATACTTCAACTTTTTACCATTCAAGTAATAATTTATTTTGCTATTACTCCTATCAAAATGTATGACTTCACATTGACTAACATTGTATTCCATCTGCCAGACCTTTGCCCACTCACTCAGTGTATCTATATTTCTCTGCAAAGTTTCACAGGCCTCTGCACAATTTGCTCTGCTAATCATCTGAGTGTCATTGGCAAATTTTGAGACTGTACAGGTGGTCCCCAACTCTAAATTAAATCTTCAATATAAATTGTAAATAATTGTGGTCCCAGCAGTGATCCCTGAGGAACATCACTAGTTACTGATTGCCAATCAGAATAGCTCTGATTTATCCCCACTCTTTGCTTCCTGTCAGTCAACCAATCCTCCCTAACACACTATCTAACACCATGCACCCTTATCTTATATGGCAGCCTCATTGTGGAACCTTGTCAAAGACCATTTGGAAATCTACGTATACACTGCATCCACTGGGTCCCTATTGTCCACCTTGCTTGAAATGTCTTCACAGAATTCCAAAAGGTTTGTGAAGCATGACCTGCCCTTCATGAAGCCATGCTGCGTCTGCACAATGGGACAATTTATTTCAAGATGCCCTGTTATTTCTTCCTTGATAATAAACTGAAGCATCTTCCCCACTGCAGAGGTTAAGTTCACTGGTCTATAATTCCCCATCTTTGTCTTCTTCCTTTTTAAAAAGTAGTGTCACATTTGCTATTTTCCAATCTGCTGGGACAGCCCCAGAGTCCAGCGAATTTTAGAAAATTACCACCAGTCCACCTGCTATTTCTCCTGCCATCTCTTCTAGTACCCTGGGATACATTCCATTATGGCCAGGAAACTTATCTAGCCTTAGCTCCATTAGCTTACCCAACACTAACTCTTCCATAATAATGATTGTTTCCAGGTCCTCACCTACCACCATCTCTTTGTCACTTACTGGCATCCTCCACTGTGAAGACCGATGCAAAATTCCTGTTCAATGCCTCAGCCATTTCATCATATCCCATAACTAACTGCCCCTTCTCATCCTCTAAAGGACTAACATTTACTTTAGTCACCCTTCTTCATTGTATAGCTAAAGCGATCTGTCTTTATATTTTGTGCTAGTATTTTTTTCTCATACTCTATCTTACTTTTCTTTAGAGCTCTTTTTGTGGCTTTCTGTTGACCTTTAAAGTTTTCCCAATCTTCTAGATTTCTGCTGTTTTTGACCACTTGGTACGTCTTCTCTTTCACTTTGATAGCCTGCCTTATTTCCTTAGACACCAATGGCAGATTACCCCTCCTCTGACAGTCCTTTCTTCTCACCAGAGTATACCTTTGCTGAGCACTTTGAAAAATTTCTTTCAAGGTCCTCCACTGCTGAACAACTGTCACACCATAAAGTCTCTGTTTCCGGTGTACTTTAGCCAGGTCCTCCCTCATTCTATCATAGTCCCCCTTTTTCAAGCATAGTGCCCTGGCATTGGATTTTATCTTCACACTATCCAGCTGTATTTTAAAGTCAAATATATTGTGATCACTTCTTCCAAGGTTATTAATTTTTCTTTTCTCATTACATGGGACCAGATCTAGGATAGCTTGCTCCCTTGTTGGTTCCATTACATACTGTTCTAGAGAACTATCACAGATACACTCAATGAACACCTCCTCAAGGCCACCCTGCCTTTGGAAAGCCTAGTTGGATAAGCCAACTGGCAGCTTAATTCACCAGTCATCTCCATCATTTCTTTGAGTCTCGCAATCACTTGTAAAACATAATGTTGTGTCCATTAAAGGTCCTCATCAAGTTTATAGTTGAAATGCAATGTAGTCCAGACCACTTCGGGCCTATATGGAGTGTTAGCTGTCCATTTTTGTCTCACATTATGTATATGAAGAGACATAAATTGGGAATGGACAGATACTTCAATCCTTTTATACAAACTTTGCAAAGTGAACTTTTCAGTGTTTGTAATTTGGACAGCCTTGCTAATTGTTTCAAACTTTTGTCAAAACAGCCAAGTGTCTGCCTGACTTGAGTTGCTTTCCAATCCTCTTTATCCTTTTTGGAAATAAACAATTATTGGAATAAGGTTCTTTGTGTCAGCTGGTTCGCACCTTGTTATTGTGTTCTAGGCTTGCTAATGCTTAACCTTTAACGGTCCAAAACTGGCAAATGTGGGGAACATTGATGAGAGAGAAAATAGAACTTCACGTGAGCTGAGATTAAAATATGTTCTGCTTTTGTACTTATATAATTTATATGGACCACCTATTTGTTTTGTGTTGACTTGATTTCATCAGCTTGAACGTCTCTGGGAATTTAAGGTCAATATTTCTAGCACAAGTGGGAACATCAATGTAGTACAGGATAGCACTTGTTGCCATTTGTCATGTACCAACTGCACTATATGACGAAACAGCAGGATGACTATGACTGCAATTTAGCCAAGCAAATTATGAGCATAAGGCATCATTCTGATATTCCAGCATCAGAAGTCACAGCATAAATGGCATGTATCAATGTGCTGCTTCATCACTATGCTTTTGAACTAACAGTTTTGAACATTGATGAAGCAAGATATGCGAGTAGCATGACATTACTTTGTGCCATTCTGAGTTGCATTGAAGCAGGCTTCATTGTTATTTGAAAACATAATTCATTTTGAGATCGTTTGTTGAATCCTGGCAGTAAATTTGCACATTTGATGGTCAGACATTGGAACAGAATAAATAAGAGGGCAAAGGAGTAGCATACAAGAGGTAAGGCATTGAAATGGTTCATCCAAAATGATTCAAGTTCAGGAGGAAGAAACAATCAGGAGAAATAGATAATCAGGAATTTTGGAGAGGAACTGGTATTAAGGTGGTTGGAAGGAAGAGGCACATAAATGTTATGTTGTATTCTTCATCTTGATGCTATGAGTCATAGGAATAAACAATGTGGTGCCTTCTTATTTTCTGTTACCCCCCCCTTAGAACATGTGAATATTTTATGAAACATATTTTCAATAAATGCATTTTAAAATAGTTAGTGTTCATTCTTGGAAATAGTTGGTTATATTCACTACAATGCCTTAGTATAGGAAGATAATTGACTTGACTCATTTCTTACACATCTTGAAAGCAATCAAGCTGACATATTTCACGGTTTGCCTCCTTCTGTTAGTCAGAAAGACAGTTTGCTAGTTTCACAGGGGCAGTGGGAAGTTTGTGTGTCTGGACAGAGTCAGAAATTAGGTTTCCACAACCTTTTACATTATAGATCAGAGATGCTGATTCTAACCTTGGATAACCTCATTAGAAAGCCATGAGAGATGTAAAATGGTCAGTCAAGGTTGCACCACATTAAAATATCACCCTGCCTGTTAGATGTTGCTGAAATCTCTAAGCAGTGAGTTTTGTCTAGCCTCAAGGGAATCTGCACATATGAATGCTTTGAGAACACCATCAGAAACCTACAAACCAAATTAATCAAAATCATGTAGGGTCACAGTACACAAGAAACCATCTTGTAAGTCTTGACAAAATTGTAATGTTCTAATTGCCCCTCTCCAATAGAAGTGCAAAGTTGAAATTTTGTTTACTGTTCTATTCTCATCCTGCCATTTTTAATTGCATTGAGAAGTGACATATATGAAATATATAAATATGTGTGTGAAAACTACCAGCTTTGTTACTCAAAACTTCAGCAAATCCATCATAGCACATGTGCAACTTTGTCGAACAAAGAGGAGATTCACGCCACACATTATTTCAGAACAGTGTAAGAACTCTGAGATGCAGGATTGCCAACTGTGCCCCCCCCCCCACCCCCCTCCATCCACAGGCCTAGCCATTAGTGAATGAACATATCCATCCTTGTGTTGCATTTCCCTCCTACACTAATTGGAAAGCAAAAAGACATGCTATCCAATTTGATTATGTCTGACTGCTAGCCATTTCAGTTTTCTGATAAAGAGGAATGTTCAAAGAAAATTAAATATATTTTTATTGCTCTTTCATGCACTCTTTTCTCTCATCTTTTCTTGCTCCAGTCTAGATGGGAGCTGTTTTCTCCAGCTGGACGACCAGCCTTAAGGATTGTAGAGCAAAAAGACTTGTAATGTTTGAGAAGTATTTAATATACACTTGTGATGTCAAGGCATACAAGGTTATGGACTAATTCCTGAAAATGGGATCAGAATAGTTAGGTGGCTGTTTTTCATTGGTGCAGACTCAATGGGTTAATTGGCCTTCTTTTTGACTCTAAGACCATGAAGCAGTGTTGGAGATAGAATATAGTCTAGTCAAAAAAGAGCAGGGGGTAATGGAGGAGTAGGTTTTCTGGGGAAGTTGGAGTGGGGGAATGCTGAGGGTTGGTTTTTTGAGAAGAATAAAGAATCCATGCCTTGAAGAGAGAGGAACATCACGTGAAGATAGTAAACTCTGAAGAGTTTTGGTTTACATGGGAAGTAGAAAGGAAAAATGTTTGGCCAAATGTTCATATACCGAGGGGGCAGAAGGTTTGGTTTCATGATGAGTTGAACTTGGAAAGACCTGAGGGGAGATGGAAGAGAACCGACAGAAAGCTGGCTTTCGTGAGACTGTGGCAATGGGAGGGATGGGGAGTTCTAGGGAAAAATTAATTAGGAACACAAGTAGTATCATAGAATCATTGAACCTTTATAGTATGGAAACAGGCCCTTAAGCCCAACAAGTCCACACCAACCTCCAAAGAGTAACCTACCCAGACCCATTCCCCTATCCTATTATCCTACATTAACCCCTGACTAATGCACCTGATCTACACATTCCTGAACACTATGGCAAATCAGAATGGCCAATTCACCTAACCTGCACATCTTTGAAAGGTTGGAGAAAACCCACATACACATGGGGCAGAATGTGCAAACTCCAATGTGCAGTCACCCAAGGCTGGAATTGAACCCAGGTCCCTGGCACTGTGAGGTAGTATGCCACCCCCAAGTAGGAAAAGGACAAACTAGAAACAGATAATCTAATCATCTTAGTTTCAGTTAGTATGACAAAGATGTAGTTTTGGAAGTTATGGTGGGGGAGAGAAGTTTACAGTGAAGAATGGGAGTAATAGATTACCTTTGCAAACAGGAGTATTCACTTATCGTGAGCAGTTTTAGCAGATAAAAGCATATCCAATGGGGTTTCATGAAGTCCAACCAGGTTTGGTGCTGGATGATTAAACCAGTTGTCCAATATATCCTTTCAATTTTGCACCACTTTTATTTAATGCAGCAAAGAGGGGGAACATACAGAGGAAAGAGCCAGGGTGAGCGAATACAGTATTTTGGAGATGAGAACATTGATGAGGATGTAGGTGAACAAATCTGTAGTTGCAGAAAAATTGTGATGGGTAAACGGTCAAAGACCAGACGGTTGAAATTTTGAAATCACGGTTGCAAGGGAATTAGAGACAATGTTTCTTTTATTTCTGGGAGCAGGTACAAAAAGAGTATGTGGAAGGGAATTGTGGGTGGCACTCAGAAAAGGAAATGATCAGAAATGCTGATTCTGTAATTAAAATAGAAAGACCAAAACCACATGAGATGATCAGGAGAAGGGGATATTCATGAATGGGTTGAAGATTGTACAGGCAGGGAGATATTTCAGGCAAACTAGAGAGTAGAGACAGGAGCAACAATATGATGAGCTGAGATGGAGGTTGAAGCCACTAAGTAAGGTTGCTCAGTGCATAGGCTGCAGAAGAAACAAAAACAACAAAGACATCTCAGTGAAAGAAGCTGTACATTTGAGAGTGGTGACAATAATGCTTTTTTTTTAGATTGAGCTGAAAAGGTTGGAACAATGTGAGAATATCTGGCAAATTCTCTTCAAGCGGTTATCCTTAACATTTACAGAAATCCATTATTTTATGTATGTTTGCATTTTCTGAATATTTCCTGTACAAAAATCTTAAACAGTTTTACATTAATGGCCTTTCCCTGAGGAAGCAGGAAATCATAAACAAATCCATGAAGGTGAGGATGTCGAATCACAGGCAATGATTTGATATTTAAGTTCCATTTGGCATGTTGGTCTTTCTACAGTCTGAGTTGTTGCCTGACACTGTTAGCAGATGCTGCTCTTTTCAGCTTAGTGAGCTGTGAAAATGTAATTACTGCTGCTGAGCAGTAAATAAAGAGAATTGTTTCAGCTGTATGTTATAGTTCCTCAGTACCTTGCTAAAAGGTCACACTTTATATTCTGCAATCTCATCTCCAATACAATACTGGAAATGTATTTATTATTAAAAAGGAAAATTATTTTATTGATCAGTCTGACAATTTCATCAAAATTGATTTTTTTTTCTTTCTGTTCCACTACATTGTCATCTACTTTGGAATTTTCCTTTTGGTTTACTTCTGAATGTGAACCATTTGGAAATATACTCATTCTCTTAACTGTCAGCTATCATGTTAAAAAAGGAACAAAAAGACTTGTATCTCGTTAAGATATCTTGAATTGCTCTATGCCAATTATGGTAGTATTGAAGTGTCACCATTGTTGAAAGGTCAACAACAGACAACTTCAAACAATAAGCTTTCAAAAATAAGGAGGTAGAGAAGTTTTCCAGATTGGTTGAAGGATAAATAGTGATCTGGACACCACAAAACAATCTCCTATCTTCTTTGGAACAATGACATGTTATACTTTATGTCCACCTGAAAGACTTTGTTTGAGGTACAGTCCAAAAGTCATCATCTTTGAGAGTACAACACTCTTCCAAGCTGAATTTTATATTAGGGATTTGCCTTCTGTCCAGAATTGTGTCAAGCAGAATTCCTCAAATTCCACCAAGGTTTCTCACTGCCCTCACAAGGTTTCCCTCCATCCCTGATTTGACCAGTCTATCCCCAAACTACTTGTAAAGGTCAGCTATGAGCAAATTGGCACAGCATCAACAAGATTAAAGAGAAAAATGTGTAGCTCAAAGATTGGTGTGGGAGTAACAGATTTAAACTGGCCCCAGTACTGAGGAAGGAAGAAGCGTTTCCCATGGGAAGGGCTCCATCTGAATCATGCTGGGACCAGAGTCCTAGTGAATTGTATAACTCGGACTCTGGATAACACTTTAAACTTAATAGTGGTCGGTTCAGTTACATGGAAAATTATTTAAAAAGTTAAAGTGGGGCAGGGCTCAGCAGAGGTTATTAACGTGTCCAGAACAAGTGAGAGGACAGAGAGTATGGAAAGGATCAGAATCTAACTTCAGGCACAGCAGTTAGAGGGACATTGATGAGAAGGCACATATTCAACGCAGGGCTGAGGGTATGGATTGAAAAGTAAATAATCTATGAAGCAAGGTAACTGAGTTTATAGTGCAGATTCAAATTGGCAGGTATAATGTTGTGGGTATCACAGAAATGTGGCTGCAAGGGTATCAGGACTGAGAATTAATTATCCAAGGATACATGTCCTATCAAAAGGATAGGCAGATATTCAAAGGGAACGGGAATGCCTTGTTAGTAAGAAATGAAATTAAATAAAAGACAGGAAGTGATATAGAGTAGAAAACATAGAATCAAAGTGAGTAGAGTTGAAGAACTGCAAAGAAGAAAAGGCAAACCTCCTGGTAGAATTTATATGCAGGCTTCCTGGCAGTAATCAGGATGTGGGGAAGAATCAAAATCAGGAGATAGAAAAAACACGCAAGAAAGTTACAATAATCATGGGAGACTTCAATATGCAGGTGGACTGGGAAAATCAGGTTGGTAGCAAATCCCAAGCAAGGAATTCTAAGGTGTTCGTTTCAGAGCACCTTGTGATGGAGCCCAATAGGGAACAGAGAAGCTAGCCAATTGGGTACAGAATTGGCCTGAAGGTAGGTGACAGAAGGTAGTGGAGGGTTGTTTTTTTTTCATTGGAGCCCTGTGACTAGTAGTGTGCTGCAAGGATCAGTGCTGGGTCCATTGTTTTTCATCATTTATTTAAATGATTTGGGATGTGAATACAGAGGTATGATTACCAAGTTTGCAGATGACACCAAAATTGATGGTGTAGTGGAAAGTGAAGAAGGTTATCTCAAAGTGCGACAGGACCAAGATTAGAAGGGACAATAGGCCAAGGAGTGGCAGATGGAGTTTAATTTAGATGAATGTGAGCTATTGCATTATGGTAAGACAAATCAGGACAGGACTTATACAGTCGATGGTAGGGCATTGGGAGTGTTACTGAATAAAGACACCTGGGGGTTCAGGTGCATAGCTCCTTGAAAGTGGATCCAATGGTAGACAGGGTAGTGAAGAAGGCATTGGAATGCTTGCCTTCATTGGTCAGTCCATTGAGTATAGGAGTTGGTATGTCATGTTGTAACAGTACAGGCCATTGGTTATTCCTGAAGAAGGGCTTATGCCCGAAATGTCAATTCTCCTGCTCCTTGGATGCTGCGCTTTTCCAGCAACACGTTTTTCAGCTCTGATCTCCAGCATCTGCAGTCCTCACTTTCTCCTAGGACATTGGTTAAGCCAATTTTAAAATACTGCATTCATTTCTGGTCTCTCTGGTATAGGGAGTTGTTTTTAAACTTGTAAGTATTCAGCAAAGATTTATAAGGTCTTTGCTGGGATAGGGGAGGGGGAGGTGTTGAGCTATAGGGAAAGGATGAATCGGCTGAGGATATTTTTCCCTGGAGCGTCAGAGGTTGAGGGGTGACCTTACAGAGATTTATGAAATCCTGAGAGGCATGGATAGGATAAGTAGACAGTGTAATTTCCCTGGGGTGGAGGAGTCCAGAACTAGAGGGCATTGGATTAAGGTGAGAAGGGGCAGATTTGAAAAGGACCTTAGGGGCAACTTTTTCATGCAGAGAGTGGTGTGTGTGGAACAAGCTGCCAGATGCAGATACAATTACAACATGTAAAAGACATCTAGATGGGTACATGAATACTTAGAATGACAAGGGCCAAATGCTGTCAAATTGGACTAAATCAGTTGAGGATTTCTGGTCGGCATGGATGAGTTGGACTGAAGGGTCTTTTCCTTGCTGTATAACTCTATGACTTTATGCCTCTGCATATTCTGGATTTGCTGTTGGATAATGGGGCAGACTTGATTTGGGAGTTTAAGGTTTACTATCCGCAATGGGGCAGTGGCCATAATATGATAAAATTCACCCTGCGGATTGAGAGGGAGAAGCTGGACTCAGAGGTGACATTGTTACAATTGAGGAAGAGTACCTAGAGAGACTTGAGGTTGGAGTTGGCCAGAGTTGAATGGAAGGGGAGTGTAGCAGAAAAGACAATGGAGCAGCAATGACAGGAATTTCTGGGGGTAATTCTAAAGGCACAACAGAAATTCATCCTGAGGAAGAAGAAGCAAAGTTAGGGAGGATGAGGCAATCATGGCTGACAAGGGAAGTCAGGCACAGAAGAAAAGCAAAAGAAAAAAAACATACAATGTGGTGAAGATTACTAGGAAGCTATAGAGTTGGGAAGACTTTAAAAACTTGCAGAGAATAACTAAAAAGCAATAAGACTAGAGAAAATTGAATATGAGAGTAAGCTGGCTGGTAACATAAAAGAAGATCACATGAGTTTTGTTTTTAATTTAAAAGGTAAGACAGAGGCACAAATAGACATTGGCACTGGAAAATGATGCTGGACAAGTACTAATGGGGAACAAAGAAATGGCAGAGGAGCTGAATAGGTACTTTGCATCCAATTTTCAGAGTGGAAAACACCATCAGCATACCAGAACTTCAAGAGAGTCAGGAGGCAGAAGTGAATCTAATGGCCATAACTTAGGAGAAGTTGCGAGGGAAGCTGAAAGATCTGAAGTGGATATATCACCGGAACCAAATGGACTACACCCCAGAATTCTGAAGGAGATAGCTGTGGACATTGTAGAGGCATTGGTGGTAATCTTTCAGGAATCACTGGAGTCAGGGAGGGTTCCAGAGGAGTGGAAAATGGCTAATGTAACACCTATGTTTAAGAAGGGAGAGAGATGCAAAGGAACGTGGGAGTGCTAGTTCAGGATTTTCTTATTGTTAAGTTCAGTTACTAGTTAGGAAGGCAAATACAATGTTAGCATTTATTTTAAGAGGGATAGAATATAAGAGCAGAGATGTGCTGCTAGGGTTTAATAAAGGTCTGTTCAGACTGCATTTGGAATACTGTGAACAGTCTAAGGCTCCTTAACTAAGGAAGAATGTTCTTGTATTGCCAATGTTTGGAAAACTCCATCTGGTTAATTAATGTCCTTTTGGGAAGGAAACTGCTGTCCTTACTTGGTCTGGTATACCTGTGACTCCAGACTCACAGCAATGTGGTTGATTCTTAATTGCCCTCTCAGCAATTAAGGATGGGCAATGAATGCTAACCCAGCCAGGAACGCCCTCATCCCATGAATGAATCTTTAACAATTCATCACTCATTGATGAGAATCCTGTTCTCAAACTTCAAGACTTGGCTGGAAAATGTGAATTTTTGATCTTGACATCAAAACTCACCTCAATGTACAACTCACCGGATTTTCCCCAAGTTTCTTGTAATCACCTGCATTGGTTAGGGCTGGGAAGAGTTGTTCTGTGGTTGAGGAATCGTGAATAGTGCTGAGCATTGCAATCATCAGTAAATGGTCATTGATGAAGGCAGTCAAAGATGATTGACTCCAAGACATTACACAAAGGAGCTGCCTCAGTAATATCCTGGAATTCATATTTGAGATTTATTGCAACTATAATTGGACAGTTCTCCTTTGATTCATGTTTAATTGAGTTTTGATAGGTCTTAATAATGCCATAATTAGTTGAATGTTACCTTGATGTCAAAGGCTGTCCCCTTCCCACCAAGAGCTACTGGCTATGGGGAAGCAATGATGCTGGAGATAATAAATACCCTGAGGATCATTGAGGGTGCTAATCAATGGTGGAAGTAGTTTGTGGGTAATCAACAGCAAGCACGACAATGAAGAAACTCCTCTATCATCTCCCCTGGACCCACCAATCACCACCAAGCCAGCTGCCTGCAAGCCATTCATCCTAACTCTCCTGTTCTTCATCAAAATAATGCTGTGGCATATTTTGCATTCCACAAGAGAGTAGACAGTTGTATTCTAATCCGAAAGACAGCTTCTTCAACAACACTCCCTCACTGAACTATTAGTCTACATTATATGTCTAAGTCTCTAGAGTAGATATTGACCTCTCAAATTTCTGCCTGAGGTACACAGAGGAAAACAAAAGATACATTTGCAAATTCTTCAGAGTACAGCTAATATCAGTGCTTGAGGAGTGTTTGAAAGTACCGTTTCATAATTTAGAGAATTGATATGGATGCAGGGTTAATTATAAAAGCATACCATTACCTTCTGCAATATTCATTCTTATCCTGTTTACTTAGATTTGATCTTTTTCTCATGAAAATATTTTTGTCTGGGAAACTGATATGTAAAATAATCAACCACTTCAAACTACAAATGTAAAACCAAATTAACTCAAATTAACCTTTGAAAAAAGTAGAATATTTGGTCTGCAACTCCCAGCCATGATATATGTTGACTCTCATCAGCAAATTCCAATGCTTATGCCTTTTGTGATTATTTCATCATGTTTTTAAATACATAATGATCTAATTTCCAAAATACAGATATTTAAATGAACTGACAAGATCATTGTACTCTTGTTTTTTGAAAAAAGCTATGAATGCCTGCCAATAGCAGTGTCTGGGAAGTCGATCATTATTACTCATTCATTGTGCACTACTGGACTTTTTTTTCAGTTACTATTTCAAGCCATTGGCAGTTATTGTGCCTTGTAAATGAAGGAGGGGGATTTCCTCTTAAAGCTGAGCATAAAGAAGAAGAACTGAAATGAGTTTTCACCCTACCTTCCTGGCAAATACATTCTACAAATCTGTTATTCAACATTGACGTAAAGATAATCAGTCAATTGCATGCCTAAAGAACACTGCTTGTTGATTTATTTCAATGAACTTAAGATTCTGGACAATGTGTTGTTGGCACAAGAACAAACTGAACAAAGTTTCAAGAGTCAGCAATGCTATAAAATCTATCTTTCATCGAACGGGCACTGATGTTGCCATTGTTGACATCAGTGAGGGAACCGTTGAAAAGCTGTGATCAGCAACAGTACATGACACTTCACTGACTCTGTGGGTGTGTTTAGTTGGGTTGTAGCATCTGACAAGTCTTTGAAACAATGAGATTAGCACTGAGACAAATAGCATATCAGAGTAAAGGAAACTGATGTAAAGTAAAATACTTACAAGTGAGATTTTATGCTAGAAAATGGCCTTGCCACATCCCTGCTTTCAAAAGTCTGATGTTGATTATCAAGAAATGGACAATAAAGTTGTGGTAACGATGCAGAGCTAGATGCTGTCATAGTGCCTATTGCAATGCTCAGTGGTAGTACCTTTTGTCAGTGAAAAGCTTCTCCTTCTCCTCAATCACATGTGTATCCCACTGAATGTGGTAACACTTTATAATTGCAAGGAACCAGCAAGAAGCAAGAGAGCAGAAATGGTGACCACTTCCATGTTCCACTATTTGGAACATTGGCACTATCATTATAATTCCACCCATTACGCTACAGCCAAGTCTCAGTCCTGCTATATCTGCTACAATGCATACAGGATGCCAGGCCCTCCTCTGTTTTACATTTCCATGACCTGACTTTATTTCTTAACCCCACTCTCTAATCACTGAATCTCTCTTTCTGGCCTTGTGTCATAGAGTCATAGATTCATAGAGATGTACAGCATGGAAACAGACCCTTCGGTCCAACACGTCCATGCCGACCACATATCCCAACTTAATCTAGTGCAACCTGCCAGCACCCGGCTCATATCCCTCCAAACCCTTCCTATTCATATACCCATCCAAATGCCTCTTAAACGTTGCAATTGTACCAGCCTCCACCACTTCCTCTGACATCTCATTCCATACACGTACCACCCTTTGTGTGAAAAAGTTGCCCCTTAGGTCTCTTTTATATCTTTCCCTCTCACCCTAAACCTATGTCCTCTAGTTCTGGACTCCCCCACCCCAGGGAAAAGACTTTGTCTATTTATCCTATCCATGCCCCTCATAATTTTGTAAACCTCTATAAGGTCACCTCTCAGCCTTATGCAAATTGCAATTGGCCTATTCCCCTACATTGTGCCATAGAGTTTGACAACAAAACATGCTGATCTCAGATGTAATTGCTCAAAAGCAAATGAATAAACCAAGTAAGATTTTTGTATGCTACAGCCTTTCTCTTGCTTTGCCTTGAGAGGAGAACTTTTTAAAAGTTTTGCTTCCTTGATTATTCATGACATTTGGATTTATTACCTGCAGGAGCTGCCGCAGGCTGGCAGGAGGATTAATACATGAAAATCATAACATTGTCTTTGCATCTCAACCTACCACCTTGAAATCAAAATTTTGCCATCAGTTTTGCCTCATTTAGTCAGCATGTGGATCACACATCCAACTTGTATGCTTCATAAAAGTAACCCAAGGTTTACTGACTATATTCTGAATTCTGTTCCCTTGTTTCTAATTTCATCCCTCTCCCTGGCAACAGTATGTTTGCAACCTTTATGCCAAATTGTCCCCAAGATGAGCTTCTGATCATAGATTTTCATCACCAGTAAGGCTATGTCTTTCCACCTGCATAACATTGCTTGATTTCATCCTTGGCTCAGCTTATCTGCTGTTGAAATCCTCATTCAGGCCCTATGTCACCTCTTGACTTAATTCCTTCAACGTACCCCTGGCTGGTTTACCATATTCTATCCTCTGTAAAGATGAGGCCATCCATAAGTTTGCTCCCCCTTTGTTATTTTGCAGCAAGTTCTGTTCAGCTATCATCCAGGTGGTATGGTGGTCCAGTGGTTAGCACTGCTGCCTCACAGTGCCAGGGATCTGGTTTGATTCCAGCCTCGGGTAACTGTCTGTGTGGAGTTTGCACATTCTCCCTGTGTCTGTGTGGGTTTCCTCCGGGTGCTCCAGTTTCGTCCCACAATCCAAAAATGTGCAGGTTAGATGAATTGGCTTTGCTAAATTGCCCATGGTGTTCAGGGATGTGTAGGTTAGTTGCATTAGTCAGGGGAAATGTAGAGTAATAGGGTAGGCGAATAGGTCTGAATGAGTTACTCAGAAGGACAGTGTGGATTTGTTGGGCCAAATGGCCTGTTTCCACATTGTAGGGATTCCCTCAATCATTTGATGAAATTCATGCTTGTTGCCCAATTTTGACTTACAGCAGGCAATGACTTGATTTGAAAATTTTCATCCTTGTTTCACAATCCACCATAATCTCATACCTTTTACTGTTTCTATGATAGCTGTTCAGCCTCAGCCTTTCAATGGACATTTTAGAATCATCATGTTCAGAAATGTTTTTACACACCTCTGGAGCATGTGGGACTTGAGCCCAGGCATGTCTGGTTCATCATTACTTTTCATTCCTCCAGCAGGTGGCCACACCTTCAGTTCCCAAAGTCCTGAGTTGCGAAATTTCCTCCTTAGACCTCTCCGATTGTCGACAACATGTTCTGGTGTTGAAAGGGTTAATGTGACCACACTTAAAATTGTTGACATGAGCAAAGGAAGTGATGTAAGATCACCTGACTGCAGGGCAATCGTTCTCTCTCAAAGACTTGTACGAAGTGTTGCCCTGTACATCGATTTTCTGTGTTGAATAAAAGTGAATCTTTGCTGATCCACTAGTTTCTTGCAATGTGATCAACGTTACCCCTGGACACAACAAGTGAATAACTGACCATCCTCATTCAGACCCTCCTTAAAGTGACCTCTTGGATTAAGCTTTTGTCAGATGACTGAATATTTTCTTGTATGCTTACAGTGATATTTTGTTTCATAATGTTCCTGTGAAGTGCCTTGGGACACTTCATTGCATTAGAGATGCTACTTGAACATAATTTGTTGTCAAATTGCATTTATTTGTTCAGATATCAAATGGAATTCTTTCCCAGATGCAAAATAGTTAGAGAAGTCAGATTCAAAAATAATACAGTACCTTCCTTTAAAAGACTCTGAAGCATTCTTCCTCAACAGAAGTGCTTATATCCTTTTATAGTAATCTAAAATATTATTGTGATTTTCTTGATAACCAACTCCAAATATCAACCTTGAAAAACGTAATTTATATAATGCCTCATCACATCAACTAAAATCCTCCTCACGCACTCTACACACAATTAGTTCCTTTGTGGATTGTTATGATTGCCACTGATTTAGCAGTCTTCCATGCCTAATAAATTCTAAAAATCATAAGATGAAAGAATGACTGGTTAATCTGATTTACTGTTGACTGAAGAACTAACATTGGCATGGACCCAGATAATTCTCTTGAAGTAGTGCTGTATAATATTGATATTCAGTGTTCACCTGAATAGACTATGGAGACCAGAAAGTTTTTCCCATTGAATGACACTGTCTATATAATGTTCCCTCAATGTGTGCACAAATGTTGATTAAAACTAAGAGCTTTTGACTGAGGAAACAACACTATCAACTGAAGCAAGGAAATGAGCATTTTTTTTTTGTTTGCTTTCTTGATTGCTTGATATTAACATAAGTTTTGCACTTGTGTAATGACCAACCAAACAACCCTCATACCTCTGACTGCGATATTTGCATTATTGAGCTTTAGGGAGCCCAGGGATATGAAGTCATCACTGATAAATTTCATGTGTCTTTAATATTTCACAATGGTTTGCTAAATTTCGACAAGAGCATAGTCTGTTGAGGAACTGCCGAATGGTTTATGGATAAGCCTGAGGTTTTTCAGAAAATCATTTAAGGGCAGGGGAAAAAAAAAACTGACAGGTAAGATGTAAAATCCATAATGTTAGCTCATAAAAATTTGGAGTGAACAATCCAAAGACCGTTTTCTTCATGATCATTTGGTTTGCAGGCAAATTGCAGTTCATCAAATCTTCCTGTTAGTGCTCCATGATGTGCTAACAATGATCTTGCTTTTAAATTCATGTTCAGTGTCAGTCTGTAATCTTTCCAAAATGAAATGCTATCACCTGTCTCCATCCATAATCGGATTTTTAAAAACACAGTAGAAACATAACGACAACAAAGCAGTTAAAGTGACACTGAGGCTCATTGAGTCAAAACTCTGACTGAACATTTCTTGTATTGATTAGTGAACATTTCATGTAAATACTATTATGATTGAGCATTTGGATTATATTGGATTTTTTTTTAGTTTTACAGCTCCCCTTCATTCTTCTAAGTAAAAGAGACAAAGGAAGAGACTGTGAATATAGAAATAGGCCATTTGGTGTCTTGATTTTGTTCTGCTATTTAACAATACCTTCACTTTGGGAAGATCTATTTGTAATTTGAATTACACACTCCCATCTATCCCAGAAGATCTTTGAATCCCTTGCAAAACATGGATCTGCTACCTCTGCCCTAAAAGCATTCAATTCCACCACTTTGACTGCCTTCTGAGGCAGAAGGTTCCAAAGTCACACAACCCTCTGAGAGGGAAATAAATCGTCTTACCTTCATCCCTGAAAGGATGGCTTGAAAACATTACCCCCTTATTTCTGGACTTGACCACAAGAGGAAGCATCCTTTTTACACCCACATTAACAAGACCATTCAAGATCTTTTTGTATTCAATTAAGTCAGCCCTCATTCATCTAGCATCTACTGGAAACAAGCCAAGCCTCAACAGTCTATGCTCTTAAGACAGCCCATTAATTCCAGATATCAATCTAGTAAACTCTTCAGAACTGTGTCTAATGCATTTACATACACTCTTAAGTAAGAAGATCAAGCAGTACACAATGTTTGAGATGTGGTTTCATCAAAGCCCTGCGTATTTTAAGAATAACATCCCTACTTTTATAACAAACAAAAGCAGAAAGTACTGTAGAAATGCAGCAGAACTGGCAACATTAGTGGAGAGAAAAACTGAGTTAATATTTCAAATCTAGTGACCCCTCTACATAACCTCTTGTCAGCTTCAGACTGTTGTGATATCACAGCAAGTTGCAATAAAAGTTGCGATAAATCTGTGCAGAGATAGTTTTATCATAGCAGGTTCAGATGGGGGCTGGAGGTGCATAGTTGGGAAAGAAGCCAAGTGATTAGGTGGAGTTGTGGAGCCCGAAGGATTAGTCCAGGTTCATTGGCCCCATATAAGTACAGTAAGTCTTTTTGACAGCGGTATCAGTGAATGATAGTAGTGTGTACATTCTGTCTAGTCTTATCCTCAAATGCTAAACAGGATTTTGTGTACTTCAGATGGTTACAATTCACAACCTGAAATGATCTACTACCTCACAGAGGCAGGCATTCCAGTTCCAGCGGCAGCACTCAGTCCATTTAATGGCAGCACTGTCCATTTGTTATGTTGCAAGTAGAGCATTGTGATGTTTTCCATCAACCTGGCATGCTAACTTCCTCATTCTGCCTAACAGGAAGCTTCTAAACAGCTCTCCATTGTTTTTCCTTGTGATATTCAGACAAACTCAGGAAGGATAGCTCAGAGTTTGCCAGAAGTCTGTTTCTTTTCCAAAGCATTTCTTGGAGACTGGGAAGCAAAGCATGAAATTACAGCCTGCCAGTACTCAGCAGCAGACAAAACTGGTAAATATATCTTAGATGGAGCTTATTAGTGTCACTGGAAAGTCTTTGAATGAATGTGAGATGCATCCAATCATTAAAACACTCAAGTAAATTTCTAGATATTGGTTTGAGTTTTAGTCAGGGTTTCCTCAATTATCTGAAGGAAAGACACTGTGAATGAAATGTAAGAAGCCATTATATTTGCAAATAATGCTGCACCAAATCTAATAAACCATAGGACGCAAGTGTCATTTATACCTTTATTCATTATTATTCAGTAATAATTACTGAGATTTTCATCAAAGTTTGTGAAGGTTTGTAGCTCAGGTTGAGATTTAGGGTGTAGGTTTGCTCACTGAGCTGTAGGTTTGATATCCAGACATTTCGTTACCTGGCTAGGTAACATCATCAGTGGCAACCTCCAAGTGAAGCGAAGCTGTTGTCTCCTGCTTTCTGGGACAGGCTATGCAAAGGCATGCCAGAGAATTCCTAGAGGCCTGGCACTCCAACCACAATGCCATAAACAAAAACATAGACTCGATGCCATCTATCAACCCCTCAGAAAACGAACAGGAAATGACATCACCACAAACCCCAGGAACCCCATCCAGGAGAAAGCTATAAATAGAAAGCAGGAGACACTTGGAGGTCGCCACTGATGATGTTACCTAGCCAGGTAGCGAAACGTCTGGATATCAAACCTACAGCTCAGCGAGCAAACCTACACCCTAAATTATTATCAAAAAGACATTTATTAATGAAAGTATTCATTCAGCATTACATTTGCATCACACTTTATGATATTCAGCTTTGTGTTGTGCAAATCCATGTATCAGTGGTAGAGACAGAACAATCCTCATCTTATTAATAAACATGTATTTATTGAAGAGGCAGGGGTCTCAGTACTGTATAATTAATAAGAGACATAATTAGTCAGGGTTGGAAATGTATTCAACTCAAAAAAAGCTGCAATGAACTTGTCAATATAGTGTCTGTCACTCCCATGTGACTTCAGAGTAGGAGTATTCAAGTCATATTGGCTGTAAACATGGCAGCAGGTGTCAGTACATAAATATGGAAGTACCAAGGACTCTCAGTCATATAAGCATAAATAATGTGCCTCCCAACCAGATGCTCACAGGTTTGAGTCCCAGTGATCTTGCCTACCTACTGAGCTTTTATTTCCAGTTTTCATGTGAGTTGGCAGTCGGGAATGTTGGCTAGATTGTGAGATAGATTGCAAATTGTTCACCTCCAGGGAAGAGGAGGATTTGGTATTTAGTTGTCAATTAGTGCTGCTGAAGAGACACCTACTGTTGGATCATGTTTGGAGAACTAGCAGCAAGATTGCTAGGTAAGACAAAACTGAGAAAATGTTAGTTGGCCCCGAAAGCTCATTTATTTGATATATTAGTTCTATCGTCTTATCATTTCATTATATAATGAATAGTTCCAATATTTTAGTCAGATTTTTCCAAACATTTATCACCTTGGAGTAAATAACATTATCCTGATATCCATTTTAATTTACTTCTCATGAATTTTCCTTTCTGTTCCTGGTCCATCAATCTTGAGGGCCTTTGATATTTTGGTAGTTTAGGGAAAGTCTGCAATATTGTGGCCCCACTCTTCCAGACTCTAAACATTTGGAGATTTTACATACTCTGAAAGATGTGTATCAGGATCTCTCAGTAATCCGGACACACTGACTGTACATTAATCAAAGAGGAAGTTGAAACTTCCATTGGACACTTACCCGATATCTGGAAACCTCTGAAAAGTCTCCATCTATGAGTTCAAGCTAGAGACTTCAGAACATTCTGACCTGTCTTAACAATTAGTCAGAAATTATTGGAGAAATTAGAATAACTCTCCTAGTTAACGACAAAACTCACCTCCCATTTGCACATCCTCACCCTTCCCTGATCACCTGACTACCCATCATGTCCCCATCCTAACAACTAACCCACTGTACTCTCTCACTCATGTACTTGCCTTGTGTGCACCCACTTGCTTGGCATCTTGCCCACATACCATCCTCTGCTGCTTAATTGGCTAATCTCCTACTTCAGTCACTTGCCACTCTAGCTGATGTACAGTCTACTTATGGTAAACACTTGTCTTCTGTCAGTCACTGCGAAAGAGGTTTTGAGAACTTTGAAATGTGTTCACTCACTGGAACGGGCAGCTATTGCTGTAAAATGGTAATGTTGTTTCTGTGATGATTCACAGCAATACCACCTGTACTTTTGTTTGGACTGCATCTGTTGGGATAGATCATGTATTGGAAACCACTCAAAAAATTCCTGAAAATGTAAGTAAAATGGAAGATTTGGAGTCACCACTAAAGGATTGTGCTTCAAGATGAGTTGGTCTTGTGGCAGATAAAGTAAATATTGTTAAGGGCTAGATTTTCCAGAAAGTGTTGCTAACTTTAAATTACTCTCATCTCTGACTTTGAAATTAATGTTTATATGCTGCCGTACTCCATGACAATGAGTCTATTTGTTGTTGAGGTGATTCACAGAGTTACAAAATATGGATGCAGACCCTTCCATTCAACACATCCGGTTGCTGAACAGATTATCCTAAATTAATCTCATCCCATTTGCCAGCAATTGGCCCATACCCCTCTATACCTTTTCTATTAGTGTATAGTAGTTAGTGAGTATTCCAATGCAGCAAATTCAAATGAATCTGTTAAGAAGCAGTAACTCCATTTCCAGAAGTTTCACTAATGAATCAGCTCAGGCCAGCCAGTAATCTAATTTGAATGACATTCATTCAGTGAGCTGATAGTCAGTGATATATATTGTGCCAGACATTATGAGGTGGGGGGAGAGTGACAGCCCTTGACATCAAGGCTGCGTTCAACCATGTATGATAGCAAGGAACCCCTAGCAAAACTGGAATGAATAGGTATCAAGGCACAAATTCTCCAATGATTGGAGTCATACCTGAACATGAGGATAGTTGTGGTTGTTGGAGTTCAGTCATCTCAGCTCCAGGACATCTCTGCAGGACTTCCTTCGAGTAGTTTTCTTGGCCCAACCATCTTTCGCTGCTTCATCAACAATCTTCACTCCATCATTAGGTCAAAAGTTGGATTATTCGTCAATGATTGCACAATGTTCAGCACCGTTTGTGACTTCTCAGATACTGAAGCAGTCTGATTTGTCCCTGACAAGTGGGAACTAACATTTTCATCACACAAATACCAGACAATGACCATTATCATTATCCTAAGGCATTGCCATTGACCAGCAACTCCACTGGATTCACACAGTGGTTACAGCAGCAGGTCTGAGCCTGTTCACCAACTACAAGGTACAATTTAGGAGTGCAGTGGATTGCTCCACACTTGCCTTGATGGGCACCACATCCACAGGCATCTGTTGTCTCCATCACTGATGCTCAGTTGCAGGAGTGTGTACTATCAAAAGATGTACTGCAGAAATTCACTAAAGATCCTTAGACAGCAACTTCCAAACCCATGACGCGTTCCTTCTGGAAGGACAAGGACAACAGATAGATAGGAGCATCACCACCTGCATGTTCCCCTCCAAGCCACTTACCATCCTGCCTTGGAAATGTATCGCTGTTCCTTCACTTTTCCGGGTAAAACTCCTATAATTCTCTTCTGAAGGGCATTTTGGATCGACCTACAGCATGTGGACTTCACTGGTTCAAGAAGGCAGCTCACCACAACCTTCTCAAGACCAACTGGGAACAGGCAAAAATATTGGCCAGCCAGCGATGCCCACTTTCCATCAATGAATTTAAAAAAAAATAATCAGCTTAAATGAAATTAAGGACAGACCTCGAACCTGATCTTAAGATGTTTGATCCTCAAACATAAGTTTTTCACTCAGAGTTGGTTGATGGGGGATTCTCTTTTTCACACTGAACTGGTTGCTATTATATTAAAACTATAGACTAGGTTTCTGCTAAAGACTTGCAAGTTATGTGTCCACTATGGTCACAAACCAGGTATTTTTTCTTTTCTCTGCACCATTGATATTTACAACAATATTTGAATGTTGTGGTCATGAAACATTTTAATTATAATGGATGATTTATACCCCGCCTATTTAACCTACTAATGACATTTTTATCGCAGGACTCAATAGTTGATTCCTATTACTGATATAAATGTTTTAATTTATTATGTTGGCTATCATTATGATATCCTAAAGTTAGTCAGAACAACTAAGGAATGGGGTCCAAAACTGTAAAGTGTCGCGACCAGTAAGGAGTACATGTTGCATCACTTGAATTCAATGCTTGATTTTGCATTCGCTTCAATGAGTTGTCAAACTGATTTAAAAAGTGAACTGAAGTAGAGGTTTTTTAACTTTGACCATTCTTGCCCACAGTCTGAAGGTAATTTAAACAGAGAATGGAAATGGAACTTTGTGATGACTATGAAACTTCAGTACTGCCAGTTGGTAATTGCTTCCACATTCATTGGAATTGTATTGGTACTGTGATATAACCAGGGTCTGAGTCAGCTGGATATTCACGTTTCGAACAGTGCTTCTATCATCTAATTTGTAATTTGTGCAATCGTCTTGAATTAGAAAACCAAAGATTATGGAGAAGTTGTTCCCATGCGATGTGGATATTGAAATTGATTTTGAATCCTTTGTTGTCACACTATACTGTTGCTTCTGAGCATTAATCTGAACATTTCTTTCTTTCCTTTTTTCATAGGTAAGTGAATATAATTTTTGCACCCTGCACCGCGGCGATGATGGATGGGAATGAGGTACTTTTTTGTGGTAAGATAACAAGAAGAATCAAAGGTGAAGAAGGTAGCTAAAAATGTAATGGCTTTTTTTCAACGTCTGACAAACCGTTGGGATAGCAAGTACAAGATTTACTCATTTGAAGCTTCAGACTTTTTATAGTATTTTGCTGTCAGAATGAGATGACTTATTCATCACATTGAAATGTGGGTATATGCTTTGAAGAGGCACTATCTTTTGGACCATTGTAAATGCTTTGTCTTTTAAATTAATGAGTTAATCTACAAAGTGTGCCCTTTAGCAATGATACTTACTTAGAAAATATGTTCCAGTTTCATATCTCTTGAAAAATTCAGTTCTCTGTGTCTGGCTTTCAGGTTCCCTGTTGATCATTGTAATGCTACTGGCAAGCTCTGTTACATAAAGATGGATGAGTAATCAATTCCAATTAAAGGCACTTTTAATTTTCCTATGCCGTACTTACAAACATAAGTCGGTCTTATCAGCTATAGTTCATCTCCAGTATTGCTCACTGATCCAAAATGAGCCAAGTAGCAATAAATTAGTGTTTAGTTGCTGCATTTTTAATGTGCAATACAGTGAGTTTTTTTTCTTTTAGGATAGCAATGTAATGATCTTGATGCTGCTGAAATTCAATGGGGCTTATTTATCAGACAAAGTAAATGGCCAACACGCTGATTCCCAGTGAGAAGAAGACAGGAATGTAGCTATTATATAATAATGTAGTCATGTAGTCATTGTGGTGCAAAGATCTTTGTGAAGCTTATTAACGTTAGAATTTGTGCATAGGAACTAGAAAGGCATATTCAGCCCCTCAAGCCAGATCCAACATTCAGTGAGATTGTGACACCTGCCGACCTTTACATCATCCAATTATGTTTGATACTCATCCCTTTATTGTATTTTGTTTTCAAAAAGTCATAGTTTTAAATTTGAACTAATTGATGAATTGATTAATTATGAATTGATATTAAATAATTGTATTGAAACAATGCAATTAGATAATTAATGGACAAATGCCAAAACATTACACCATGGAAGAAGACGTTCTGATTCCTTTCTTAGGCATTGTTAATCACAGTTACATCAATATACTGTTGGTCCATTTTGGAGTATGTATTATTTTCTGTAGATTGACAGTGGAAATTTACTAATGCCAGCAGCATAGTAAAATGTCCAGGGGCTTCAATGGTTAGCATTCAATACAAATGGAATGAAATGTTAAAATATAAAGCCTATGAATGTTTTTTTTTTAATTTTAGTTGTGTAAAAATCTTAATGTTAACAATTTTGACAGAATGACAGATTTTATTTGACTGTCAAACAATTTTTGAATTTTACTTTTGTCAAGAATTTTGCTCTGCATTTGACCCTTGCCTGCCTCCCCTTCTTTTCGGAAGATCTTGACTTTTCCAATGGTTCCATTTCACCAACAACTCTAAATCTGAAAACATAGCCAGTATTCATGTGAGGGCTTTGCTGTTGAGTGCCAGAGGAATCCATCTATGAAAGGAATCACTTTCCTTATTTTAACCACTGTCCACAAACATTCACAAGTGTTTGTGAACCATCAAGAGGAGGAAGCTCATTGATTTATTTTGTGAACCATGAGGGCTGAAGCTAATTCAATGATGTTGCAGTTGCCCTTTCTCAACCCTTTGTGGAATTGTGTCTAGTTTTCCTATTGCGTATGTCATCTTTGTGCAGGATAGGAGAGGATTTGCTGTGTGAGGAAACCAGAAAATCTGTTTCCTTCTCAGACCATTTCCAGATGGTATTTTGAGAGAAAGCAATTTGCTTGCAGTTTTCAATCCCCAAGGAGTTGACAAACTGTTGAAGTTACTTTGTAATCTGAACATATCTCTCTTTTTGTTAAGTCATCCTATCCATTCTTGGTGCACTGAAACACAATTCAATAAACCAAAGCTTCAACCTGAATTTGCATTCCTGAGGAACTCGATGATCAACCAGGTTGCATGTTGACAATCAGACATGTTCTACATCCCGGATGGAATGTACTGTCTCTATGTTGTGTAAACGTCACTTGGAATTCTAAATTCTAGGACTTTAGGATTCTGTCATCCAGTGTATTGACAGTCAGACTGGTTTATCTCTATATGTGAGGTAATATTCATTAGCATGTTTTTTCTTTTTGTCAGAATTCTGCAGTCAGCAGCAAATGAACAACACTTTCTGTTCATTTATTTGAATGCATCTCATGCAATAGAAAGATCTCTAGATCGAATTGGAATAATGTGTGAGGTCTGAGCCTTGAAGCGTAAATTGGAATATTTAATTTCATGAAGAAATTATGCACAAGAAGAGAAGTAAAGAGAATTGAAGAAACATTGCATTAAGACAGAAAGAGATAAGAAACTTGAAACAGAAATGGATTTATAAATACTCTCTGGGAATAATTGAATTCTGAAGGAATAATGTTCCACATTTATAGAAGATAAGCTTTCAGTACCAGGGATGTTGCTTTAATTTAATGAAGACATATTGTAAAGCTTGGAATAAAACACTTTTCTGAATTCACAAACATTAGCTTTTAGTGACTTTTGTAATGGTACCTAATGAAACTACATACTTTTCGCATCTTTGACTGTTGAGATGTGAATGACAAGACACTGGTGTAATAAAGCATGGGTGACAACAGGGACAGCAACCTTTCTGTATTTAGCCACATTTGTGTGTGAACATGGGTAATTACTGTTGAATTCATACATTAATAATGGTGATCATGAACTCACTCCACTATTACTCCAACTGAAAATCCAAATAAACATTTTTTTCTACTACTTCTGTTTTTATTGTGATTGTGTGATACTTAGCATCCCATTTTTGAAAATTTCATGAAGTCCTGTCATTTTAGCTATGGTAATGCTTCTATATGTATGAGTGCCCATGGATGGAGATGGAACACAATGAAAGAGGTATTGCTGAATCTGGAGGCACATTGAAGCTCATTTGCAATGATCACAGTGCAGTGAGTTTTGGTAATCATTGTATGACTGTAAAACCCTTACACTTCTGGTCAATGTTTTGATTTGATTGATATCCACATACTTGTTATTCAGTGAACAAACATATACATCCAATCTTGCAAGTAAGGTAATTACAGAAATGCCTCAGAACAAAGCAATTGTTTGCCGTCAATATGTGTTGGAAACCATTCAGCATATGAACTGGATGAACAACACTATTGCTGTTCATATATTCCAGATCACAAACTCCAAATCAGGGTTATTAAGAAATAATATCAATAACTTATATTTGTGTTTTGTCTTTAGGACAGTCAAGCAATCCAAAGGTATTCACGGGATGAGTTAGAAAAAAATTGACAAAACTTAAACACAAATGCATGTTTTAAGCTCAAACCTTGAGATGGAAAAAGGCAATGATCTGGTCAGCCTTCACCATAATCACTCCACTCAAAGTTACAAGATTTTTACAAGCTTACTACATTCAATTTTCAACACTCTCACTGACCTTGCAAAGCTAGTTTCCTATTTGTGAAATTTCTCCATTATAACTTGTACATATTTCACAGAATCAAAAAGTGTTATGATGCAGAAGGAGACCACTCAGCCCATCATATCTGCACCAACTGTATAATTGTATATCATTACTTAATGTCATTCTCCTGCCTTTTCCCCATATCTTTGCATATTGTTTCTATTTAAATAATCATAAACATGCCCACATGAGTGACTCAATTGAACATGTTTCCTCCACACTTCCAGGCAGTGCATTCTAAACCTGAATGCCTCATTATGTGGAAAAAGTTATTCTTTTTTCTCCCATCACATCTGATCATTTTGCAAATAGTTTTATATCTCTCCCCTCTTATTCTTGATGTTTTTATGAACAGAACCAGTTTCTCCTTATCTTCTCTGTCCGACCCTCTCATCATTTGGAAAACTTCAATCATAATTCCTCATGTCCTTCTCTTCAAGAGGAGCAATCCCAACCTCTCCAATCTATCCTCAGAAATGAATATCCCATTCTGGAACCATCCTTATCAATCTCCCATGTACTTTCTTTGTTACGTAGTGTCTAGCCAGTACGAAATGCTGCAAAATGTTGTATTTAAGTGCAACATAACCTCCTTACTCTTGCACAGAATGCCCCTTTACTTTATGATTTGATAAAGCAGAATCTTATCATAAATCTTTGTATTACTATGACTATCTGACATCCTGGCTGAAGTCATTGCTCGAGCAAGCATGCAACTCAGGTTGGACCAGTTGTGTGGTGATTAGCAGATGACCAAATGTGACCAAATGCCAACTAATAATTGAACAGCTGCAGCCTTTGGAGATTTGGTGGACAAATCTCCAACATTGTCTGGAATTCTGGGCCATAATATATACTGACAGCAGCCTCTCTGTTCACCAGCATGAATGTTGGAGGCAATTTTCAACACTCACTAGCCTCCTCTTGGTTGGATTGCCTTGCATTAATACTTTGGGCAACAGCTCGCTAATTAATATGAAGCTTAATTATATTCATGATTATTTTGTTTGTAGAACTTTGCACTTTTTGGCCTGCTCCAGAACACCAGACATCAGATTCAAGTCCAATCTCTGATGAAAGATAATGTTAACTCTCAGCAGTGTAGAGAGTGAGAGCCATTTCTGATTGGTAAAACATGACCCACACTATTTCTTTCTCTAAGATATATTTTTGACTTCAAAGTGTAACTTTAAGTTGTTTATTTAAACATTATTTTCAGTCAACCTCCAAAATGACATTGTAGTAACACCAATACAAAGTGATTTGTTTCTACTTTCCTCCATTTTCAAAATCTCCATCTCATTTCTTTTTCAAGATTTTAAATAGTAATTTTTCAGAAAAAGGATTTTCTCAAAAATGTTAAAGTTTGCAGCCATTATCAAAGGACATAATTTATCAATAATGTATTTTCAAATATTCTAACTTCTTCATAAGCCTGGTCCAGCTGATGGTGTCTCTTATCAGTGCAAGTTGAAGTCATAAGTCAGATATGTTACACTTTCTTTTGTGCCATTTGTTCAGATTGCATGTCAGTTCAGTTGTGATGTGGGCTGAGAAGCTGTTGACTCAGAGCAAGTTAGCATTATCTTGAATGACCTGTGTCCTTTTGGACAACAATAACTGTCCCAGTTGTTTACAAAGCACATATTTACTATGTACACTTATGGACAGCAGAAACAGTTTAACAAACTTTTGTGTCAGGCACTCTTTTTTTAATTGAAATAATCTTTCAATAGTTAATTATAGGGTGTAAACTCCTGTGGTATAAGAATGGAAATAATCATCACTTGAAGATACAAGTTGGGAGTCATCTTGCTGCTCATCTTTCCTTTCATTTTAAGTCAAACAATGCTATGTGTTGTAAACATTCTATCTCGGGGAGGGTGTCCTCTGTAAAGTACTTGAGTCTGTGAGTACAAATGCGTACTTAAAGCCATTCACAGCCTTTGATTTTATTGAACTACTCCCTGCTCTAGAATGTGTGGACTCAGTTGACTATTGTTTGCTGATTTAGTGAATGAAATTTTTGGAGCTGGGATAGCATCCTTGTCTGCTGAGTTTTAGCTGATTGGTCAGGAAGTTCACCTTCTCAGTAAAGTGCAGCACTCTTTGTGTCTCTCCAAGACCATGTGAAGTGTTGTTCCGAGAATTCATCATTGGGGGTTGACTGCAAGTGGCCTGGATTAGAGTGGTGCTGGAAAAGCACTGCAGGTCAGGCAGCATCCAAGGAGCAGGAGAATTGATATTTTGGGCATGAGCCCTTCATCAGAAATCTTTGATCTCCAGCATGTACAGTCCTCACTTTCCCCTAGTTGAAAACATCCTAGGATATTAGTTTGAGCCAAGTGAAAGACATTTTTATATGAAGTGAACCCAAATATTAAGCAACCCCACATATTTTTTTCCTTGGCCAGATTGGTACTTCTACTTTTAAATATGAATTTCAGTGCCAGAAATAGACCTACCTTTAAAAATGAAGCAAATCTAATGTACAACATTCTATGCAGTAGCCCTCAGAAATCAATGCTACCAACATACAGAACATGGCAGTCCTAATCCCTTCAAAACCACAGAATGGGAGAAAGTGTCAAGGGACCAGAAATATGGCAAAACAGTGCATTAAGACAACACCGTTCCAGAATTCCTGAAACACATTGACATCTGTACTTGTGCCTGTCCAGCACCACTCTAATCTAGACTCTGATCTCCAGCATCTGCAGTCCTCACTCTTGCCTGAAAGTGGTCTGGCTTATCCTGAACCTGTTTAGTAAGAATCACTCCCATCATAGACAATTGACTTCAGAACCTATACATAAAAAACCTGGTCCAGGGTGCAGAAACTTGGAGCTCGGATGGCTCAACAAATTTTCATCAATGTAGATGCATTTCTGAGAGTTGGTTGTTGGCAAGTCATTTGTATCAATGTTCATATCAGTGTTTGGTCTAGTCCTGAGTCTTGTGGTGATTCACTAGCAGCCTTTGAAGTTGTCTGTTGCAAATGATTATTGCAACAACTGTGCCAACCCAGTTTGGAGGCACCCTGGAATGTACAGTGAATGGCTCTGCATTCTAGGCAGCTTTGACTTCCATGATTTCAGGTTCTTTTGCAGGTAGTGAGTGCCAGAAATTGGTCACATGTGCTGACCCCTGAATTAGAGAGGTTGGTGCTTCTTTTGACTTCTAGAGAAATGCATCACTTGACAACCTTACAGCAAGAAGCAATATGTTAAAGAGTTGAAAACTGGCCACCAGTTTTCTCTTGGTTTTGCAATGGCAATGATTTTTGCAAAATGTTACACATTGGGAGCGAGTTTAAGCTGGTGTCAAACCAGGACAGGCACAAGTACAGATGCCAAGGTGTTTCAGGGATCCTGGAGCATGTTGTCATAACACACTGCTTTGCCACATTTCTGGTCCCTTGACACTTTCTCTCATTCTGTGATTTTGGAGGGATTAGGACTGCTATGTTCTGTATGTTGGTAGCATTGATTACTGATGCCTACTGCATAGAATGTTATACATTAGATTTGCTTCATGTTTAAAGGTCGTGTCTATTTCTGGCACTGAAATTCATATTTAAAAGTAGAAGTACCAATCTGACAAAGGAAAACAATATGTGGGGTTGCTTAATATTTGAGTTCACTTCATATAAAAAAATGTCTTTCATTTGGCTCAAACTAATATCCTAGGATGTTTCAAACTAGAAGAAAGTGAGGACTGTATATGCTGGAGATCAAAGATTCCTGATGAAGGGCTCATGCCCAAAATATCAATTCGCCTGTTCCTTGGATGCTGCCTGACCTGCTGTACTTTCCCAGCATCACATTCTCAATCCTAGGATGTTTACATGGCTAAGTAAATAAAATATTCCTTGTTCCTGAATGTTTTGTGTTCTGTTTCTTTGTCGCATCAATTGCTATTTCTTTAAATTTCTTCTATAAAGAAGACCCCCATTATTGCATACTTGCTTTGGGTGATGATTAGAAATAGAACGCAGAGATTTGCAGCATTCACTGTACACCGTGTGCATTTTACCTACACATGGTGCAGTTGTCAGTTAATTGTAATGTGGTTTGTAAGTGTCTTGTCTCCTAATCAAGCCAGTATGCAACTCTTGGTAGAAAGATGTCTGTTCTCAATTGTTTAGGCACTTCATTTCATAGAAACATGAAGGCCATAGTGAGCGAATTAATTAGAAGATTTCCTGGTCAAGCCATGAATTACTCATGGATTTTGGCTTTACTGAGGGGTGTATTCCTCTCACTACTTAGCATATACAATTATTTGACAATCATTAATAATTATTTGGTAAGTCCAGCTGTTGCTGGAGCCACTTCCTCCATGGTTTGTGAATATTATGTAGGCTTTTTACAGCTCCATCCTGCTTCATAATGTTATCCTTCATGAATTTCAGTGAAAGGATTATTACCATGACTGTAATGTGAAGTAGGTCATTCTCTGAGGCTCTTGAAAAGATATCAGTGATTCATGCCAAGTCATTAATTTAAAGGCCACTGAGAGTTGTAAATATTTAAATAGAAACTCCATCTAATTTTCAAAAAATCATAAATTTTGATAGTTACTTCAACATTCCCTTTTATATATTTAGTCTGAAGCTTTGATTACTTTCCAGCAATCTACAATATTTTTGTTGTAATGAGAATGTACGACATGAATGCAGACTGCCCAAGTTGAATTTCTCTATCGCAGTTGAGAGAACATGGGTTTGTGAATGACCTACAGACAGTGACAACATTTAATGCATCAATACTGAATCTACGAGGTCTGACTGCTATCGCCTGGTTCCCTTAGCAACCGTCTGTGTATGCTAAAAATCTGTAAATGTTGACTGGGAGATGCGGCGGAAGAAATTATTCCGAATTTGATGGGTTGGAAATAATGTGTCCTGGGCAGAGAAAATGTGGTGTCATGGAAAGATGGCTTAGAAAATTTCCAAATATCAACATTCAGGAGCTGATCTGAGATCAGTCTCGTCAAACCACTCTCCCCTCTTTTAGGTATGTGAATTAATGATGGATCAAAAATATTCAAGTGTTTTGTGTTTCAAATAGTTTTCTGTTCAATATGGAGTGAAATGAATACATATAGAATTGTAAGGAATGAAAGCAGGGAGAGGCTGATTTTTCCCTTGAGTCGTCAATACGATCATAACTGGTTCCATTGTGTTCTGAACTCTACTTTTTTGCCTGTCCCTTGACTCTTTCAGAAAACAAAAAAAATGTTAAACTCAGCATTGAATATATAAACATAGAAACATAGAAGATAGCAGCAGGAGGAGGCCATTCAGCCCTTTGAACCTGCTCTGCCATTCATCATGATCATAGCTGATCATCCAACTTAATAGCCTAATCCTTCTTTCTCCCCATAACATTTGATCTCATTCATCCCAATGCTATATCTAGCCATTCAATGTTTTGGCATTGACTACTTCCTGTGGTAATGAATTCCACAGGTTCACCACAGGTGAAGAAATGTCTCCTCATCTCCATCCTAAATGGTCCACCCGAGTCAGACTGTGACCCTTGGTTCTGGATATACCCACCATTGGGAACATCCTCCCTGCATCTCCCCAGTCTAATACTGTTGGAATTTTATAAGTCTCTATGAGATCTCGCCTCATTTGTCTGAACTCCAGTGAAAACAATCTTAACCTATTCAATCTCTCCTCATATGTCAGTCCAGCCATCCCCGGAATCAGACTGGTAAATCTTCACTTCACTCCCTCGAGAGTAGGAGCATCCTTCCTCAGAAAAAGAGGCTAAAACTGCACACGACATTCTAGGTGCAGCCTTACCAAGGCCCTGTGTAGTTGCAACAACACAACCCTTCTCCTGTACTTGAAACATCTCACAATGAAGGCCAACATATCATTTGCCTTCTTCACTGCCTGCTGCACCTGCATGTTTACCCTTCAGCGATTGGTGCACAAGGACACTCAAATGATCCAGCCTCCACTGTTCTCCAGAGAAGACATTTACAAAGGTAACACACCCTCTGAGTGAAGAAATTGCTTTTCATTTCCAACTTAAATGGAAGACCTCTTATTTTCTAAATACACCTTTTAGTTCTTCAGAAGAAATTCTTCTGTTCTGAAGAAGGGTAACAGGACTCGAAACATTAATATTGTTTCCTCTTCATTAACTGCTGATTTTCTCAAGCAAATTTTGTTTGATTCAGATCTTTAGCATCCATGGTTCTTTGTTTTATTGCCTGGAATTATTGCTTCCCCATTCCAATCAGGTAAACCGAATAGACAGAAAATCAAGGAAGATAATTGCTGAGATGTAAATTCTCACATATTTTCCACAAGTTTTCTTTCAAGCGTCAGTGAATAATCAATGTGAAAGTTTTAACAAGTTCCTGGCACTTGAGAAGGCAGAAGTGTATTGTAAAAGTATTTTATTTTAATTTGGTTCAGTACACTAATAGAAGCTCATGACCAAAGCAAATGCACTGTTAGTGGAGATGAGTGAGCAGAACAGGCATATAAATATCTCACCATATTTCATTGTCAAGTTTGCAGCACTTTCCTGGGAAGAAGAGAAGGGTATTCATGCTTTCCATAAGGGTGAGAGTTTGGGGGTGTCCCAAGCGAGGGAATGTTTATTGCTAATCCTGGTTGAATCCAAACTTTAGATTTACCTGGAAAAATGCTATTTCCAGGTACCTCAATTGGAAAAGGAGGTGAAATAGCAAAAATTAGAAAAAACAAGTATGCATTAGAACTGACTGCAATGAAGTACACAACAATTAAAAACTTTTATGCTCCTGTTTTCTTTTTGATTTAACTGCTGCTTTACCATGGGAGTGCAACTAGAGTTAGTGCTGACTCACATGTTCTCTGGTTGTTCCCTTAAATGAACGTTCCATCTGTATGAGCCTTGGTGTTTAGTATCAGGAGGCAACCTGACTGCTGAGAGAACCATAAATCATATTTTCACTTGGTATTCATGGATGACATATTCCAATAGGAATGATTTGCCATCCAGAGCGACAATCCAGGATTTAATTTTCACTCTGCACTCCAGAGACACCTGGGGCAACTGTAATCATTGTTCTGCTAGCCTGGTTACAAATCAGCCAGTAAAGCAAATTTTGTTGGTTTGAATGACTTAACACTCATTCTATCTGATGATGAACCATCAGCAATGTCTGAAATTCATTGAATCATAGAATCCCTATAGTGTGGAACCAGGCCATTTGGCCCCTCAAGTCCACATCAAACCTCCTAAGAGCATCCCATCAAGACCCACACTCCCATGCTATCCCAGTAACCCTGCATTTCCCATGGCTAATCCACCTAGCTTGCATATCCCTGGACACTATGGGAAATTTAGCACAGCCACATCTTTGGACCGTGAGAGGAAACCGGAGCGCTGGAAGGAAACCCATGCAGACATGAGGAGGACATGCAAACTCCACACAGACTGTTGCCCAAGGTGAGAATCCAATCCAGGTCCCTAGTGTTGGAAGGTTGCAGTGCTAACCACTGAGCCATCGTGCTGCTCATTCTCAAATGAAATTTGAATCAAGATTATTTTATCGAATAACCATATTGCTATTCATCACTGTTGAAAATGCTGTGGTCATTTCACCCAAGCACATCCAAAAACGGGGTTTTAAAAATATGCAGCAAAATTTTCATGCGGGCCTGTTTCATCTTTTGTGATAAACGCAGTGGAGGTAAAAATAAACCTTTCGAAGATATTAATGCTTAGAACTTTGAAAGCAATTTATTGAGCTTTGAAAATGTGACCCATCTTCTGAAACAGTCATTAGTTAACTGTGCTTCAGTGGTTGTTGACTGTTATTGACTAGTTAGTCCTTGAGATGCCAAAATCAAGTATTTCAAACATTAATCATTCATTATTTTATATGTTTATTGATTGCCTTTTTTTAGGCATTAAATACAGACATAGGGATTTATTTTCCGTTTAAACGATGGTATTTTGATAAATGAAATTGAAACATAAGCTTTTTTTTAATCATTGATGCTGCAGACTAATAACCCTGTTCACAACTTTTCCCAATATACGCAGGTAACTCTGCTTGAATGATTTTCAAATGACTTTTTAATGAATATGCAGCAACAGTGATTTAATTATTAATGCACCAGTAAAAATGTGCGAACTGATGAATAACATGTAATGTATTGGCAGTCAAAATTTACAAATGCGATCAATAGAGTCACAAAGGTGTACTGAATGTTCTTTCACACTTTCTGCTCTCTCCTAGTATAAAAGCTATTTGATTGCATATCTCAGCAGTTACGAGCTTGTTTCTAATTTTAGTATTTCTGAGACAAAACTGATACTCATATATTTTGAATTTAAATATTGTTATTGTAAACAGTGAAAACATGGCATTAAAAACATGCATTGTTTATGAGCTGGGAGCAGAATAAAAAGTGAGTAGAAAAGATGCCATTTGTTACAAAACTTTGAAACCTAATGTCCATCAAGGGAGGATCCAACCACGATCCAGCTATAATCCAGTCTGGACTATGCATCAAAATGTTCTTAGTACACTCAGTGGGCGGCACGGTGGCACAGTGGTTAGCACTGCTACCTCACAGCGCCAGAGACCCAGGTTCAATTCCCACCTCAGGTGACTGACTGTGTGGAAGTTTGTACGTTCTCCTCGTGTCTGTGTGGGTTTCCTCTAGGTGCTCCGGTTTCCTCATACAGTCCAAAGATGTGCAGGTCAGCTGAATTGGCCATGCTAAATTGCCCGTAGTGTTATGTAAGGGGTAAATGTAGGGGTATGGGTGGGTTTCGCTTCGGCGGGTCGGTGTGGACTTGTTGGGCCGAAGGGCCTGTTTCCACGCTGTAATCTAATCTAATCTAAATTGCCCGTAGTGTTAGGTTAGGGGTATGGGCGGGTTGGTGCGGACTTGTTGGGCCGATGGTCCTGTTTCCACACTGTAATGTAGTCTGAGAGATGGTACCCTTACCTTGAAAGATTGACTTTTTGTGTATAAATCATGAATTTAGTCTTAATCTGTTCAATTTACTTTACCTGGTTGAACCATCTGTTTCATATCTTAGGTTTAAGAAGAGGTGGAAATTCAACCTCACGTTATTGTGACCCAGCAGATTAGAGGTGCAAGGTATCCTAGTTTGGAAAGGGTGTCAACAATAGTGTTCTCACGACAAAAGTCTTAAAAAATAAAAATGTGATGTGTCACTCTTTCAGCCACTAACTGGAAATTTGAGTTTTTTTTTAAGAGTTATTGATATGAGGGAGTCATAAGACGTCTTCTGGGGTTGATATATTTTTAAAAGTAGCAGATAATGCCTTTTTCTCTATTAAGTTTGTGTCAGTATTCTTGTCCATTAAGACATTCGGTCTAAATGCACTTTGTCCTTTCACGTCAGTTAATGTTCATTTTTAAAGCAATTATATGATTTATTTTCCAAACTTTTCTGTCTGCTTCATTACTGGTTTGTTATGGAGAATTCCACTACCCATTTTTCGTTTGGGTAGGTAGTAATTTCCATTCTCCCCTTTAACGCATTTTAAGAAAGATTAAGTCATGGCCATTTTCTTGACCAGTGGACTTAGCCCATCACCAATTATCTGATCATAATCCGAAATAATTAAATCTCAGTTGATCCTGAGCACAGATATTCCAGATATGGTGAAGAAAATAGTCACAAATTTCTCCCAGTGATGGTAATCCATTACGCTGAATGAAATGAAGCTCCATCTTACTGATAATAAATTATTAAAATTTTGGAAATACCCAGTAGATGTTGCAGCATCATTGGAGAGAGAAATGACATTCCAGGTTTATAGTAGAATCATAGAATCCCTTCTGTGTGGAAACATGCCATTCTGCACATGAAGTCCACACTGACCCTCCAAAGAGTATCCCAGGTTCTATTGCTCTACATTTCCCATGACTAATGTACCTACTGCACATTCCTGAACACTATGGGCAATTTAGCATGGCCAATTCACTTAAACCTGCACATGTTTGGACTGTGGGAGGAAACCAGAGCATCGAGAGGAAACCCACGCAGACATGGGGAGAATGTGCAAACTCCACACAGATAGTCACCCGAGGCTGGAATCAAACCCGGCTCCCTGGCACTGTGAGCCACCGTGCCATCCTGATATAATATAATACAAAATCTTATTGTTTTTTTTAATATCCTGTGTTGGGATGGTCAGAACTCTGCACTACTGTGTCACCAGGGATCATTATTAACTCCTTACATTTCTAAAACAACCGTGCATCTGGATACAAAATAAAGGATTGTATTTATACTTTTATGGCTTTACCTACATTTGCATTGCTTCTATTCGCTTGTTCATTGTGCACTCCTTTCTCTTGGCTTCTGTTGGACTTTTGACATTAGTGGTTAAAGAAATGGTGAGCAAAATCAAAACTGTTGTCAGTATCTGCTAGACCCATGAGAAACATAAATAGTTCCAATGATTCCAAAATGACAAATATAATGTAAGTTGCCAATAAGGGTTTGGGGACAACATAAGAAACTACAGGCAAGTGATCCACTTTAAATTAGGTATCCTGGAACAGGAGATAATGAATCTAAGACAGTTATGGAAGATTAAGAAGAATTGTTTTGCATTCAAAGAGGTCTTCTATCATGAATGTACTGTAATAATCTGCACAAGTATTATCAAGATTAAAATTCTGTACAGCCTGCAGTAAGTCTTTTAATACCTGACCTTGCAAATTGGTCCATTGATATAAAAGCGGTCTGCAGAAAGATTTTATTTGGAAGATTTTCTCCAAATAAAATTTTGTTAATGTGACAAAAGGACTGTAATCACAAGTATCGGTGCTAGAACTGCAGTACAATTACGGGACAAAACTTCCCTTTTATAACTTGACCCTGACTCCTGCTTGGGATTGTCTGTCTTGGTACCTTCTGGATCAATGATGAGAATATTGATCCACAATGATGTATATATGTGATATGGAGCTGTAGCCCAAAACGTGGAGTTGGCTATATCAGCAATGGCCTTATTTAATGACTGAACAGACTCCTGGGCTTCCAAAATAAAGATGTTAAAATTATTCAGTTCTTGGAAATTGCTTTTGTGGAAGAAAATACAAAGATATGATTTAATTTCCTTCTTCACCTCACCTTCCATGTTTAGAAGAGCCAGTCCAGTATCTAGCCATCAATAGACATGGTTTGATACTCACATAGCAGGTTGTTCCTGGCCTTGTGCTAACTGTTGTGTCTTCCCATTTTATAAACCTGGACAGGCCCAGACTGGGTGAGAGAATAATAACTTTTGTTGTGTTAAGTGGTTTGCAGTGAATGAGCAGGATTGCGTAATATAAGGCGTGTAATTAATGAATGGACTTATGTTTTGAAGAAATGTTAATTTGGAATGGCTATTTAAAAATGACAAACCTGACAATAGGTATTACTGTGACTACATTGTATTTATAATCATTTCAGGGGATTAATGGAAAAAATGTTCTTTGATGTCATGCCTCTTTGCCACTCTGATCTCCTTCCACATTACACAGAGAATTTGCAATTATAATTCCTTTCTTTTGTATCACCCTATTAAATCCATTGGAGAAAGAGACAGAAAGAAAGATGAATTTTAATGTTGTATTTGTCGGTGTTTTGACCTGCACTATAGAGTGTCATGATGTGGCTTCATGGTGTCGCTTTACTTGTGTTCAGCGCAGGTATCCTCCACTTTAATCAGAATCTACATTGAATAAGGGATGGATGCTTAACGTATGCAGGAACACGTATTCCAGAAGGAACCAAGCTCCACTTGCAAGTCATAACAAAGTGACAGGCATTTGAGTTTCTCTTTCACCTTCCAGTTAATGTGTCAAACCAGCTTCAGAGGCTGTCAGGATGATTTGCAGATTAACTTAATGGTATGGTGCGATTGGAAATTCTGGCAAGCAGGAACATCTCCTCACAGGAATAGCAACTGACAGAAAATGTGTTTACCTGTGCTGTACGATGGCAGAATGTGATGTGGTCTGTTCAGAAGCCTGTTTAGTGGTAAGATGGGCTTTGAGGTTTTGAAGACAGGGGAAAAATTTGAGAGACAGAAGGGTTTAGGGAGGGAATTTTGGAGAGAACTAATTGCTTTGACAACAGCAATAAGTTGAAGGGGATTTGAAGAAGGAAAAGGAATAAATGGCCAGAGATGGGATCCAATTTGTGATAGAGGTGTTTTGAGGATGGAAGGTGTCTTAGATGTGGAGTCATGTGAAATGTTATCTGAAGTTGGTAACAAAAATGAGACCTCTAAATTCAATTCACTAGGCGCAAAGGTGTCAATAATCAGTGAGGAAATGTGTTAAGGACAAGCATAGGGTAGGGCATCATACATGACTGGTACTCTTTGGGCAACTCAGATTTTCTTGAAGGTAATAATGAAAGTCTGAGGGAGAGAAATGGAGAAAGAAATGATGTCATAGTTTGTTGCTATACTAACTTACAGTTTTGATAGAGTTACTGTTGGAGATTGTTTTTAGCTCCATCAGATTAGTGATGTCATACGCTCTTGAGTGGAGAATGCGGAGTATAGCTCGAAATCCAATGAGGCCAGACCTGTCATCATGGTTCCTGTTAACCTTCTTAATTATGTTTAGCCAGTCACTATAACTCATACCTATTCCTCATGTGCAATAAGCTACATATTATTATTGGGAAAGTGCCTCTTGTTAAGGTTCCCCGTGTGCTCCACCACCATTAACCAAGCAGGAGCTTGGACATGATACAAAAGGGAGAGTTGGTGTCAGCAGTTTGCCTTAACTATCAGCTGGTAGTATTTAGTTCTGCATTACTTATGACAGAAACACCAAAACACAGATGCTTCTTTCAGAAATGATAGAACGTAAGTGTTTCGAAGTATAAATGTATTTTCTTGATCATGAATAAGACATTGTTTTGAAGCCATGGTGAGGGCAATTCACATGTGCTGTGAGTTTTAAGATGAGGAGCATGCATCACAAAGTGAATTTAAAAGATTGTCCAGTGCTGGACAAGAAGTGTAATCTTAGTATTTTGTATAAACTGAAACTCAGATTAAAATCATTCAGCATGGAGTTTGGAAGAGATAGGTATTGAACTGGAATCAAAGGTAGGAGACAGAAATATTTGAAAGAAAGACAAACAGTGTTGTATCAATATATTCTGAAAACTTTGACTGGATGGAAGAATGGACTCATACCAAAAAAAACCTATCCTGGACAATCAGTCAGCAAACAGCTGTGGTGAGAAATTGTACACATTCACTGCAACGCGATTGATGAATTGGAAATGCTGTTTCGAAAACAAGAACCTTTAAAACACGTGTTGGCAATAATGAGATTACATCGCCAACATTTTAAGCGCTGTTTCTAAAGCATGATTTTTCAATAACATGGGGGTTGGACAAGAACACAAACATTGCATTATAGAAGAACTAACTGTAGTAATGATGAAAGCAAATATATTAACTTAGATCAAAGTATTTGTATCTTTTAGATACTTACTGATCAGCTTTTCATAAAGAGCAGTTTCAGCATTTTGTACAATAAAATTGCAGTAACTTATACAGGAACCTTTGATATTCTTGACCCATTGTATATCGAGTTGTAACCTTGTCAGTGATGCTCAAGCTGGTCCCCTATTGCACTCGCAAAGTGCTCACATTAATTTTGACTGACCATCTGTTAAGACACTTTAATCTGTTTTTACCTTGGTTGTTAAAAAAAAAACAGCAAGTGTTCATTTAATTATATTCAGACAAAGTTGTTTAAAATATTTATCATATACTGTTATCTCTGTAATTATTTCCTGCAAATAATTAATTAAGAAAGATAATTGCAAAGTCTGACAAGGTAGCACTTTAATTAGCAATGGTAGCTGTTATTATTTTTCTCTATCAGAAGTGAGAAGTGATAGTGAATTATAAATTGCTGATATGGCCAGAGGTCAATTTGAGTAATTGCTTTTTACTAATTGGAAGTGTTGAAGGTAAAGAGAAGAAGTATTGTATTTAAGTCTCCTACCATAGGTACATTGCTTGTACACAAAGCTTAAGATGATGATGCAAACATTTTCGGTCACAATAGAATCATACTGAATTCAGCATGTTCTGTGAATAGTATTGAACAACTTCCACTTTGCCTACTTGAGAATAATGTTGTTTACTTTCTGCAATCCTCCTTGTGGAGACTACTTCACTTCTCATGTCCTTGTCCCCAACAAGTGTGACTGGGCTTGAAAGCTTGTCATGTTGCGAACCTTCAGTGCCAACCATAACCCAAAGCAATTACGTGACAGCATATTTTTTGAGAAAACCCCATTCAGCTTGAAGTTAAAAATTGAGATGTAAAATCCTTTAGTTATATGCAACAGAGATGATAATAGAAAAGTTCATTGAGAGGGGCTATTAGTATTGCCTTGGGAAGATATCAGCCTATCTAATTGGCGTGGTGACTTGAACATACTTGACATGTCCCAGTGAGCAGAGTTTTATTTTAATGCTACAGCACAAAGTAGAGATAAGCCAGAAGCATGCAACATCATATAATTTGTGGTATTTTTAAGCTAAACATCCACGACCATTTAGCATTTATCTTTTGTTTGCTTAATCTCAATTAATTTAGCCATTCTGCCGTGATCAAATGAAACAATTGTAGAATTGGGCTGATGACACTCCTCACTCCCTCTACCTCAGCCCTAGAAGGGGAGTTGGTGGCCAGCCAACTGCCTTATGGAAAGCCTGACCCACATCAACACATCAGTTGTTGATGGTAAGCTGCTGTGATTCAATCTTCAGTCTTCTCTGAGAAGAAGGCTCCACCTCAAGGTTCCACAGTGATCAGTGGCAATTCTGATTTAGTGGCGCATCCAACAGAGCCAGCAGTGTCATAGTGCTCACTGAGTACAGAGAAGCTGAGGATGAAAGACACATGGTTCCCTGCATATTACGTGGAATATGTTAAGTCAGAGGGGATTGATCATATAATGCGGAAGAATAGGTTTTGAAGATGTGGTGAGAAAGGAAAGAGGGTACTATCTTCTGGGCCTCAAAAATTGTCATCACTTCCTTCCCAATGCTTGAAACGTTTAAAACAATGTGTTGCACCACTTGGTCCCTGCCAGTCCCAACCATATTATGGCTTTTTCAGGTTAATGTTGTGGCTAGTTAAGCTTTTAATAAGCTGATGAGTTTGGCAGCCTCTCCACTCTATGTATTCGAAGGGTGAGGTCGCGAGTGAGGATGGATGGGTACCCACCCTATTTCACATGCCTCTTCCACTGGTAATGTGTTCATTGGGGGCATGTAAGATCCAGTCCATTAGTTTAGAAAGTGAGCAGACAAGCAAGGGCAGTACTGTCCAGACCAAAACATATCTGTTTCATGAAGCATTATAATTTCAAGTAGATGCATAGCTTTCAGCATAGGTAGATATTTTTAATTAGGTAAAAATAATGACTGTAGATGCTGGAAACCAGATTCTGGATTAGTGGTGCTGGAAGAACACAGCAGTTCAGGCAGCATCCAACGAGCTTCAAAATCGATGTTTCGGGCAAAAGCCCTTCATCAGGAATCCTGATGAAGGGCTTTTGCCCGAAACTTCGATTTCGAAGCTCCTTGGGTGCTGCCTGAACTGCTGTGCTCTTCCAGCACCACTAATCCAGATATTTTTAATTGACTGTTCAGACACACCTCTGGGTAGGAGAGATTTGAGCCCAGGCCTTCTGGCTTGGAGGTCAGGTCAGCCCCACTGCACCAAGCACCTAGTATAGGCTTCGGTATTTCACTGACAAATTCGCCATGTTGCACACTGTGTCTTTAGTCAGGCAGCAAATTCTGAACAATACAATGACCTCATTTTGAAATGTAAACCATCAGCAGGTATGTGGAAGAGAATCATAGAGAAAAGAAGTGAATATTGAACAAAGGCCAAATGTTCTCATGCATTTGAAATGAAGAGCCCTTCTTTCAAAAACGCATGTTCATTTCATGCATCTTCAGAAAGTGCGTGTCAGTGAATCTGTTGGAATGTGTTGCAGTCCTCTCTCAAAACACAAAGCCAAACATTGCTTACCTCATTGATTGGAATAGAGAAACAGGAAGAGGCCATTGAAGCCCTTAGCTATTCCATGATTGACTGACCATGGCTGATGAATAACTGCACTTCATTCATCTTTGCCCCATAGCTTCCCCTAGTCTTAGCAACCCAAACCATATTGGTCTAAGATTTTTAAGCAAACTCACATTTACTGTTTTATTAAAGATTCTTGCAATGAATGTGGATGCCAGTCTCCAGACAAACATTTGTTGCCATCTCTCATACTCCTTGAGAAGACATGGTAAGCTGCTTTAAATCAGGACATAAGAAATAGGAGCACACATGGAGAATATGTCTCATTCAATAAGATGATTGTTGATCCAATTGTGGCCTCAGTTCCACTCTCCTACTTGTTGTCACATTCCTTGACTTCCCTGAAGGTGACAAACATAGCAGTCTAGAATATCTTCAGTGGCTCCAGCCTGTGGCTGAGAATTATAAGGATTTAAAATATGGGAGAAGAAGTTCCTCCTCATCTCTGTCTGAAGTAGGAGATCACATTCTTTCATTTATTCATGGGATGTAGGCATTGCGGGATAAGACAGTTAAGAGACAACTTGAAAAAAACCCCGTCAATGTTAAGGTCAGAGTTGCAGATATCCTTCCATAAAGGATATTAATGAAGAAGATGAGTTCTTACAAAAATCAACAATAGTTATGTGGTCACTATTAGGCTGGCTCTTTATACCGGATTTTTGTTGAAATCAAATGTTACCATTTGCCATGATGGGATTTATTTCTGGAAAATACCCTCTTGACACACGACCTGGCAAGCCCCCACAGAATCCTAGGTTTCAAGAAGATCACTTCTCATACTCCTGGACTCCCATGAATATAGGCAGAACATTAAATGGATCTTTCATCATAACACAGCCTCTTCTTTCGAGAAAGCAACCTAATGAATCTTCTCTGAACTGGCTCCAATGCAATGCATCTACCTGACAAAGTGAACAAGTATCTGGGTATAACCTGCCCACAATAAGTAGGACAAATTCAACCTGACAAATTACCACCCGATCAGTTTACTCTTGATCATCAGCAAAGAGATAGAATAATTGATAGATCTATTAAGTTGTCAATGCAAAGTAACAACCTGACTGCTATTGCTCAGTTTAGATTCAGGCAGGGTCACCTAGCTCATTGTATCATTACAACCTTTGTCCAAAAATGGACTTAAGCACTTAACTCTGAGGTAAGGGGAGAGTGTTGGCCCCTGACATCAAGGCAGCATTTGACAGGGTATGGTATCAAGGAGCCCAAACAAAATTCTCACTGGAGTCAGTGAGAATTGGGGCAAAGCTGGTTGAGATCACCCTTAGCATAAAGGAAGATATTTGTGAATGTTGGAAGTGAATCATCTCAGTTTCATAACATTTCTGCAGAAATTCCAATGCCAGCACCGTAGGCGCAACTATCTTCACCTGCTTCATCAATGATTATCCCTCCATCATGAGATCAGGAGTGGGGATGTTTCCAGATTGTGTAATGTTCAGCAGCAATCACAGTTCAAATATAGGTGCAGTCTATTTCCATATGCAGCAAAACATGAACAGTATCCAGGCACGGGCTGTTAAGTGGTCAGTGACATTCACAAATGGCAGACAATGACCATTTACAACATGAGGTAAGCAAATCTTTATCTCTTGACATTCAATAGCAGTATCGTCATTGAATCCCCCGCTATTTATATCCAGGAAGTTATCATTGATCAGAACTTGAACTGGAGAAGCCATATCAATACTATGGCCATATGAGCTGGTCAGAGACAAGGTATTCTAGACTAAGTCACTTACCTCCTGATTTGAAAAGCTTGTCCACTATTCACAAGGCACATGCAGGAGTGTGGTGAAATATTCTCCACTTTCCTGGATGTGTGCAGCACTGACAAAACTTGAGAAGCTCAGTGCCATTCAGGACAAAGTAACATGCTCAATTGGAACCACATCCATGAGTTTCAGCATTCATCCCCTTCAGCACAGCAGTGATAATATGGATCATCTACGAGATGCACTATGCTAGCTCCTCAAAATTAATTCACAGCACCAGCCATCTGCAGATTCCCCGCTAAGTCACTCACCATCCTGATTTGCAATGATGTTGCTGCTCCTTCTCTATTGCTGCATCAAAACGCTGGAATTCCTATCTAAACAACAGTGCCCCTACACCCAAGGACTGCAAAGATTCAAAAAGGCAGCTCAGCACCATCTTTGCAAGGACAATTTAGGATGTGCAATAAATGCCAATCTAGCCAGTGATGGCCACATATTTTTCAGGAATTATTGCAGTGTGTTTGTTGGGAGTACATGTCAAGTACTGGTAGGGAAGAGCTTCCCTCCTTTTGACCCAAAGACAGTAAAGGAATGGTGAATAGTTCTTAGTCAGGGTGATATATGAGACAAAGTGAAATCTTCAAGTTCTGGTGTTCCCTTTTAATAGTCAAGGTCATGACACCCCATTCCTGTGAAGGCCAGATACCTTCCCGATGGCCAGGACTGCACACAATATCCCAGATGGAGCTGAAGCAAATGTAGCAAAACATCCTCCTGTTTATATCCCAGCCTTCTATAAAGACCAACATTTCATTATTAGTTTTCTTAGTTTTTATGCTAGCTGTTACATTTTGGTCATCTCGGCACGTTAATTCCTATTTTTTTTGTCTCATTAGCTTTCATTACAATTAGATGAGTTTGAAATGAACTTATGTATCTTCTCCATTTAGAACATATGTTGCTAAGACTATATTTATAAAAAGATTTGCAAACGTTGCAAGTGGTACGTTCTTATTCGTAAAGTACAATTGAAAAAGTGGCCAGATACACTGTCCGTGATGTGGATGTACTGAAGAGAGTTTTCAAAATCATTCAATGCAGAATAGGCAACTCCTCTACAACTACCTTTTGTGCTTTGGTATGACATTTACTTAATAATTGTCCTTATAAGAGTTTTGTCTGTTTTGTTATGTTAAAGGTTTTTGATACATATGAACTGCTGTAGCTCAGGAGCTCAATGAAAGGGTTCAGTAGACTAGCACTGGTAGTGGATGGTAACTGGGATCTTCTTGATTTGTATGAGTTGTATTTGCTACGTCCTCAAGAAAGTGATGCCAGTCATGTTTTAAACTGGATCACACTTACATTTATATTTTGAAGTTGTAATTATATTTGGCTGCTGAAGATGTCTCAGTAAAGAGTGAGGAAAGGTTAAACCTGAACAATTTGCATTTATTCAATCTATTTTCATTGTTACTTACATTGGTGAAGACTGGTGTAGCAGAGCAGGGAGCAGGGGCAGTAGCACAAATAACTTACTTGTGTTTCAATGGGATTTTGACTTTTATTTTCAATGGAGAATGGCCTGTGTTGTTACTACAGAACCTTTCTGTCACAGGGAGATTAGCAATCTATGCAACATCAAAAAAGTCTTTGAGCAACAATCATTCTTTAGTTTCAAATCATACTCAGTGTGATGTTTCCACATGACCCAGATTCTTCAGCCTTGCAAATATTGAATGTTCCTTTCTTTCTGTCTGAATTATGCACTGTTTCTCATCTGTGCTTTGTAGTTAGATAAACATTATTGTACTTTGATTTGAAAGGCAATTTTTTTTTATTCTCAGCTCAGTCATCTGGCAATCTGACTCAAAGACTGAGCTGACCTGAGTGTCAATTTAAAAATAAATATCAGCTCCAACAAATTGGTCTCTCACTCCAAAAAGCACCAAGAATGTTTACAGTAGTAGAGATGTAGGGATTCATGTGAAATGATTGAAGAATCAGGCTTCGTGTTCAGGAATATGTCTCCCTAGCACAGCAATCATTGTGTAAAAAATGGCTTTGCAAATCAATGTGGTGTTATTGGAGTTTAAAACAGAAATATTAGATACTGTGGAATAGAGAATCCAAGTTTGACTCTGTTCTCTAATTAATACTAATTTAAAGCTGTGTCTAATGGATGCTTTGAGGTGTTTCTATAGGAAAATATAACTGGATAGTCCCCTTGATGTGCCCTCAACCTGCGAGTGAACGAGCTTATTCACCTTTTGCACAAGTACTACATCATTTATATAATATCAAATGAATAAAGGAAATGTTCCCAATGCTCAGCATCTGTGGAGATAGAAAAGGAGTTAGCATTTCAATTCAATCACCTTTTGGCTGAACTAGAAAATTTACAAATGTAATCATCTCAAGCAAGTCCAGAGATAAGCAAAGGAGGAGATGTAGAATCAATGATAGGGAATGTTGGTGAGCTTGTCAGAGACAGGAGAGATTAAATGACCAACCTGCGAAGTGAAGTAACAGGAACGATGGATAAAGAAAAAAAAACGAATAGAGCCATTGCAACCACCTTAACAAACAAAGATCTGAGAATGGCAGTTACGATCTAATGTTGTTCACGTTCGTGTTCAGCACAGTAGATTTTAAAATGACTAATCAAAATATCAGATGTTGTTCCTTGATTTTGTGAAGAGATTTAAATACCAGAATGTGTCGTTTAAATTTGGGCCAAAGTTGCTACCCCAAGGAACTCCTGCAGAGAAGTTCTGGAGCTCAGATGACTGACCTCCAATAACCACAACCATCTTCCAATGTGCCAGGTGTGACCCAACCAGCAGAGAATTTGTCCCTTGATTCCTATTGATTTCAGTTTTGCTAGGGCTCCTTAATGCCACACTCAAGGGCTGTCCCTCTTACCTCACCTCTGGAATTCAGAGGTATTGTCCATGCTTGAACCAAGGCTGTAAAGAGATCAGCAGCTGGTTGAACCCAAACTGGGCATCACTCAGCAAGTTATTGCTGAGCAGATGCTGCTTGATAGCACTGTTGCTGAAACTTTTCATCACTTTACTGATGATCAAGAATAGATTGGTGCTGCAGTATTTGGCCGTGTTGGTCTTTTTGTACACAGGCATATCTGGGCAAATTTCCATATTATCAGAGTGTAAGTGTTCTAACTGTACTAGAAGAGCTTGGATAAGGGAGCGACAGATTCAAGAGGACAAGTCTTCAGTACTATTACCGGAATGTCATCAGGGCCCATAGCTTTTGCAGTATCCAGTGCCTCCAACTGTTTCTTAATATCATGTGGAGTGAATTGAGTTGGTTGAAGACTGGTATTTGTGATTTTGAGGACCACTGAATGAGGTTGAGGTGGATCATCCATTTGACACCTCTGGCCGAGGATTGCTGCAAATGCTTCAGCCATATCTTTCACACTGATGTTTTGAGCTCTTGCCTCAATGTGAATGAGTATGAAGTTTTGTATTACATGATTAATTAATTGAAATCATTTTCCTTGCCTGCAATCCTATCGGCCAAATCGTTTATTTCTGTTGCTGTAAATACTTTGTGACTTTCGACTGATCCTGATCTAGAATTGATTGATATTGTCACATGAGCCTTAATTTTAATTCCTTTGTCTTGTCAGAATCAGTTAAGATGGAAACAGGAACAGAACACCCTCTGCAGTCAGCAAGAACTTCAAATTCAAGCCAATCATATATTCCTTAAATGCGATAACATCCAAGAAGTTGGTTAATTGTAATTCTCTACTTACTGCAAAGAAAACAAATTCTATTGGTTGAAAAATGTTTGGTTGAAAAACTTGAAAATTAAATTTATAAAAAAATTTCATGTAGTTACTCCCTAGATTGTCAGTCTAGGTTGATTACAGTTGGATCCAATCTGACTCGGAATGATCCTTTCTTCAGGGCAACTTCTCTCTATGATGTTCCTATTCCCTATCAGCATCTTTGGTTCTCTGTGTCCCTTTTACTCTTTGGCTGTCTAATAAATGTCCTCATGTCAATCCTTCTATGCCCCTTGGCTTGGTTTCCGGATTATGTGGTCAGATTATGTCCTCAGACGTCAAACTGAACTTGAGTCCAAAACATCATGCATCGTTTCTTTTCCCTGTAGTGAGTTTTCCCTCACATATTTAACCACATGACGGTCCCATGCCCATGCCCTTGCTTTTAGATTCTGTCAAAGTTCAACTGTCAGCTGAACGTGAGACTACCCAAGTAATAAGTGTAGCATTTTCCCTAATTGCCACAACTGGCAACTTGCTTATATGCGGTACATGGTGTGGATTATTGATGTAATTGACTGCCACAGATCTTTTTATGCCTCTGTATGCATTAAGTCTGTAGTGGTAGAGAATAGATCACTGGTGAGGCTACCAAAAGATATACTTAGCTTAGTTCACAGGATAATTTATTGTGTGAGAGCAATACATACAACTTACATTGCTAGTCAGGCATCTGTACTGAGGACATTTAGGAATTGGACAGAATGTCTGCACTCTCTTTGAGGACCAGTGAAGAAATCCTTATCTCCGTTCAAAGTCTGTGTGTGTAACCCCTTTGGATAGAATTTATGCAACACCAAAGTTAGCTTCTTCAGAACCACTCCTCATACCATACTAAAGACTTAGAGTCATAGAGTCATGGAGTCCTACAGCATGGAAACAGGCCTTTCGGCCCAAACTGATCCATAATAACCCCATTTCCCTGCATTTGGCCAATATCCTTCTAAACCTTTGCTAATCATGTATTTGTCCAAATACCTTTTGAATGTTGTTAATTTCCGCTGGCAACTCATTCCACATGCGGACCACCCTCTGTGTAAAAATGTTGCCCCTCTGGTTCTTTTTTATTTTTTCCCCTCTAACCTTAAACTTATGCCCTTTAGTCCTCGATTTCCCAACCCTGGGAAAAGGACTGAGTGCATTCACTCTATCCATGCCTCCCATGATCCTGTATACTTCTTTAAGATTCCCCTTTAGTCTCCTACCTCTAAAGAAAGAAATCCGTGCTTGTCCAACCTTCCACTACAACTCAGGCCCTTGAGTCCTAGCATCAACCTTGTAAATTTCTTCTGCAGTCTTTCCACCCTTTCTATAGCAAGGTGACCAAAACTGAACACAATATTCCAAATGAGGCTGCACCAACTTGTTTTGCATGCCACCAAAATCTTCTCCAAGAATCAATTTCTCATTCCATTGCACCTTTCCTGTAGTTTTCAGTAATTGGAGTGGCATGATGGCTCAGTGGGTTTGTGATCCTGTAATCTTGAGTTTGTGATCTGTGATCTTGGGTTTGTGATCCTGATCCCAAATAATGGTGACTCAGTGGCTAGCACTGCTGCCTCACAGCAGCAGGGACCTGGGTTCGATTCCAGCCTCGGGCCACTGTCTGTGTGGAGTTTGCACATTCTCCCCGTGTCTGCATGGGTTTCCTCTGGACGCTCCGGTTTCCTCCCACAGTCCAAAGACGTGCAGGTCAGATGAATTGGCCATAGTGTTAGGTGCATTAGTCAGAGGGAAATGGGTCTGGGTGGGTTACTCTTCGGAGGGTCGATGTGGACTGGTTGGGTCGAAGGGCCTGTTTCCACACTGTAGGGAATTTAATCTAATCTTTAGTCACATTCTTCCCCATGCCTACAGGCAATGTCATCCCAATCTGGAATTTTAACTATAACCTCAACTGAAGACCAATGTTAGCTTCCATGTTGGGCCAAATCCACAAGAAATGAAGCCAGGATCAGGAGAAGCTCAGTGAAGGCAGGAATTAATTTCACATTTGTTATTGTCCAGAGGAGCAGGAGCTTTTTGGGGTAGTTTGTGAGAAAAATAAGTTAAAGAACCCTTACCATAGAATTTATTCCTCAATTGAAATTGACTCTGCAGTACTCTGACCCCATGGTTAAAATCAGGTCAGCCTGATTTCTAAATGGAGCTATGTTTACCTTTGTCATGTGTCTGCCTTGGAATAAAGTTTGAGGCCTTATTGTCAAAAGTACAAAGAATCTGCTCAACAGACTAGCATCTCGCACTTTGAGGATTGCACTAACAATTACAAAATCCAGATAAGTGTCACTAAAATGACTAAGAAGCTTCTGTATTTGTAACTTCAAAACTGCAATCTGTTTCATTATTCTGAGTTGTGTGGGAATTTAATTCCTTAAGGGAGATTTTGAATTTTAATATATAGTTTGCTTTACGTTGTGATATTTACAGCGACCAATAAGAGAAAAACAACAACAGTACTCAACACTGCAGTCATAGAACCAGTCATTAGCAGCCCTGTATTGTCATGAGAGACAGATCTTCCTCACTGCAACAAACAGCAATAATATCCCACTGGTGTCAAAACAAAAGGGAGCAGAGATTAAAGTTTGAGGCAGACGGCAAACAGAGAGGGATTGATATTTGCTGGCTGGCCAAGTGAATTTTGAGGTTGCTTTGCAATCTTATTACAGTGATCCAGAACAGCCACGAGAACCATTAAACAGTAGGAAAAAAAGAGTCACAAGTGCAAAGAGTTGGTTGTAATATGTTAATTTCATTCTGTTTGCAGTTAATGCTTCAAAGATTTGCTATTAGGTCTCACCTCTCCTTTTTTTATCCTTTGATTTTATTTCCTCTGTCTCATTTTCATCCCTCTTATTGATTCTTCATTTGCATTTGCCTTCTCTTCATTTTCAATTTGACTTGATTTTTAAAATGTACCGATTCCATAAGTAATTCAAGTTAGAAGAAGGATCATGCATTGCTACTGCCTAGTCCCTAAAATGCAGCATGTTTGAAGCTGAGATGACTGCTATGAAGTCTACTGCTGCTGATTCTATGTTGCCTCACATTGTCTTCTATATTTTGACTACTTTGCACTTCCGAAAATATTCAAAAACGTCCACCCTTCTCATCCTGGAAAGGAGCTGACAGGACTGCCAAATTAAGGCTGATGAGCAAAACTTTGTAAATGTACTGGAGATTTTTTTTTTAAACATGTTTTTTATATCACAAGGGTTTTGAAACACTGTGGTGTTAGTATGAGATTTGATCATAATTATAATGAAAATAGTCTTTAATTGGAGCACTAAAAGATGCAAAGTGTGTGTATGCGAGAGAGCAAGAGAGAGAGAGAGATGACTAAACTGTTTCAGTTTGTACCTAGATTTAGCAGTGAGAAACTGATTTGGTGGCAGAACTTCAGTCTTTAATTCAGAAAATTGTAGGTTCAAGCTCACAACCGGATTTGAACACACGCTGTGAGATGGTATTTAAGTGAAGGAGTGATGGAATGAAATGTTAATTCAAGACAAACTTTGCAAGTAAAAATGAAAATACGGCAGAAGAGTTCTCCTGGATTGCGGCTTAATAACTTTTCCTCAACTATCATCATTGAAACAGATTAATGTGTCAATCAATGCATAGCCTCACTGTCGATCTAGTTGAGTTTGTGTGGCATGTTACATTTCAGATAAGGTGATAGTGAGTGCACAACAAAAATAATTCATTGGCTGTGAAAGTTTTTGAAGTCCTGTGAATATAACAGTGATTTTTATTTCTTTCATACAATGAGAATTCAGGAAAGTCTTACTTTTTCAATTAACACATAATATCAGCAAATTTGTTTCTTAATATGCTCCTCTTCATCCATGGAAAATGCATTTGGGCTTACATTGTAAGATAACAGAAAACCGAGTCCTATACTGGAAGTTCAGGAAGTTCAGAAGAGAAGAAAATACTCAAGAGAAGAGAAATGGATAAAGTGAATGAGCTCCAGCTGAAGCGTCCTCCTCTGTCGCCGTCTTAGATTTTTTTCTTTGTTTTTCTAGTTTCTTTTTCCTTAGAACTTATACTGAAGAATCTGTACTTGGAAACCTTGTACCTAAGGTGGCACCAGAAGTGGCTACTTATCAACTTTTCACCGTACTCATTTGAATACGTGACAATAAAGCTAATTCAATTCAATTCAATTTACTTGATACTGGAGGGAATCAGTCATAAATATTTGTTTACTCAATGCAATATTTAGAATTTCTACATCAAATATTCCTTGTTGAACTAGTCATGAATGACATACCCATTAATCAGTGTCCTGTTGGGACTACCACTCTTCTCAAAACTACCATTCATTGCTGTGAGAGCTATTCCACTGCAATTGGGCCATTAGTTCTTTGTTATAATCACATGAGGAGGGGTTCAATGACTGCTCTCTTTGCCCTTTCCTCATTTGGTAGTGACAGTTTCTTTTTGTTTGATAGGGCAATATTTGCAGCAATGGGCACCAAATCGGTATGTGTTGTGGAACCAATCACTATTAGCTTTGGCCAAACCTCCTTTCGCCTCTTGTTTTTAAGCTAAGCATTAATCGAGTTAGACAGTCCCAAGTGGATCACTGTAACCAATGCAGTCAGTGGAAACTAACAGAAGGAAATTTAACAAAATCACATGAACACATCACTATTGAGAGTTATGATACACCACAGCCCCTGTGGGGTTCACTGGTCTCTAATGGCCTCTATTGTGCCAATGGGAATGCCATGTTTCCTCTTCATGGACAGCTAAGAGTAGGCATATATACGGAAGAAAAGCAGACAATTCCGTATTACAGCAAGTTCATCCATGCCCAAGAGCAGATCATAAAAAGGCATTCCATGCTGCTTGCCCCACTCTGCACAGTGTGCCCACAACATTCCTTTCCATACTGGTCTAAAGGCTGATTTGGTTAACAATGGTAGAGGATGAATCGTGATAGGCCTTAACAAAAAGAGGCATTTGACTTAACAATGCAGCTGGTTCTTCTATAACATGATGGTTGCTTTTTTGTGCAACCCTACATTATAAAAAAATCTCACTTTAGAAACAATGCTTGAAGTGTTGGTGATGTAATCGCATAACAGCCAACACACATTTTAAAAGTCTGTGCTTTGGAAACAGTGTCCCCAATTCATTCGTCATGATGCAGCAACTTCCCGTTAACAAAACGTGTGTTCTAGCAGAGTAGCCTGTATGTAATTTATTTCATGATCATAATAGGTACAAGTTGCATTGACTAGTTAAGACAAATAACAAAGATATTCTTCAGTTTTGACATAAAGACGAGTCAAGACTTTGCATTCAAATCTTCTTTACCAGTCAATATCATTGGACTGGGTGGAGCTTAATGCATCTCCAAAATTAACCCTTCAGAGCCACCACTTTTTACAACAATCGCAGTATATAACAATTTACATAGTTATTATGAATAGAAAAAGTTTCCTTGAGAGAGAGGTTAACTTTATTATACTTAAACAGATCTCTTTAAAATAATAAAATGTACATTGACCTTCGCACATCTCAAAGCTCGCAAACTGACAGAAATACAGTCCAGAATGTGGAAGGATGGGTTGAAAAATTAGAGTCCATTAAGAAAATAGTAAAAGAGTGTACAGCGTATTATTTGGTGACTTGGCTGGCTTCAGGCTAAAATCAATGGTCTTGATGCTCTGATTTCAAGATGTAAATTATTGAATTGGTTTCTGCTCTGGAGATGGTAGTTGTTGGTTTGCATTCTTATTTAGAAATCTCTATTTGCAGCAGAATTACAGTCTACAGTCAAAACTAAAAACTAAGTTGAAAAGCAAGGGAGGAAGGAGGGGATCACATTTGGCTTTCTTCCTAATTTGCTTATTTTGAATCATGCTGAGAAAACCTACTTAAATGATGCGAAGGATTGGCTTGTTGTGTGTAGATTCTTCTCCAACTGTTGGGATGACTCAAAAAGTGCATTGTCTCTGTACTCCAAACTTCGGCTGTTGTCATGTTTAGGTCAGGAAAATTGCTTTCAGAGCTGCCTTTGAGTCCACTGTGGCTCAGTTGAAACTCTTATCTTCGAGTCAAAAGTTCCATAATGGGACACAAGATTGAAGCTCCATCTGCCCACTTGGGTAGATGAACAATGCTATGGCCCAGCTGAAAATGAGTTGAAGATGTCCAGGTCTCTTCAATAGAATGTGTCTAGGTTCAACCATAGCCAAGGTTCCATTCTCCAAATGTTATTTCATTTATTGGCCCATTTTCAATTTTAATAGCGTCAGGTAATTGCAATGAATACCTTGTTGATCAGCAAAGGGATGGAGGGCTCTTGTGGCATAATGGCAGTGTCCCTTCCTTTGAGCCAGAAACTCCAAGTTCATCCCCACCTGCTCCAAAGGTGTGTCATAAGATGTCAGCAATGATATACGTCAATGATCTGGAAGAGGGCATTTGTGGTCTGATCAGTATGTTTGCAGATGAGTTTGGTGGAGTTACAGAAAGCAGAGGGGACTGTCAAACAATACAGGAGAATATAGATAGACTGGAGAGTTGGGTGGAGAAGTGGCAGATGATGTTCAATCTGGGCAAATGTGAGGTGATGCATTTTGAAAGGTCTAATTCTAGACTGAACTATACTGTAAATGGAAGAGCCTTGGGAAAAGTTGATGAGCAGAGGGATCTGGGAGCTCAGGTCCATTGTACCCGAAGGTGGCTGCACAGGTGAATAGAGTGATCAAGAAGGCATATGGTATGCTTGCCTTCATTGGACGGGGAATAGCATATAAGAGCTGGCAGGTCATGTTAAAATTGTGCAAGACTTTGGTTCGGCTACATTTGGAATACTGTGTACAGTTCTGATCACCACATTACCAAAAGGATGTTGACGCTTTGGAGAGGGTGCAGAGAAGGTTTACAAGGGTGTTGCCTGGTATGGAAGGTGCTAGCTATGAAGAGAGGTTGAGTAAGTTAGGATTGTTTTCATTAGAAAAAAGAAAATTAAGGGGGGACTTGATTGAGGTGTACAAAATCAAGAAGGGTATAGACAGGGTGAATAAAGATAAGCTTTTTCCCAGGGAGAGGGGTTCAATAACGAGAGGTCACACGTTCACGTTTAAGGGAGATACACGTGGACAATACTTTACACAGAGGGTGATAGGTGCCTGGAATGCATTGCCAGGAGAGGTATTAGAGGCAGGCACGGTACATTTATTTAATGTGCATCTGGACAGATGCATGAGTAGATGGGGAACAGAGGAATACTGATCCATAGGAATTGGGCAATAGGTTTAGACAGTGGATTTGGATTGGCACAGGCTTGGAGGGCCAAATGGCCTGTTCTTGGGCTGTAAATTTTCTTTTGTTCTTTGTTCAAGGAGGTGGGTGTATTTCATGCTTCCCCAAACTCATTATTTTTGAAATCACTATCCAGTGAATTGAAATGTACCGTAATGCAAATTTGAGTCAGCTGTCTTAGACTAGCTAGTTAATCCTGTTCACTTTAGTGTTTCTGTTTTGTTTTAAACAATACTGTTTTTAATAAGTTCAGTTCAACTTTACAGCTAACTGATTAAAAATCATTATTTGCTGTGAAATTCACCTTCATATTATGTTAAGTAAAACAAAATAAAATGAGAAGAAAGACTTGCAGTTATATTGTGCTTTCACGAATTCTGAATGCCTCAAAGCTTTACAGTAAATAAGGTAATGCAGCCAACCTTAAATATAACAACTAAAAAACAGAAATTGCTGGTGAAACTCAGCAGGTCTGGTAGCATCTGTGGAGACAAATCAGAGTTAATGTTTTATGTCTAGTGACCTTTCTTCAGAACTTTCTTTCCTGTCATGATGCCAGATTTGTTGCATTTATCCAGCAACGGCTGACTTTGTTTCCGAATTCCAGCACATACAGTTCTCTGTTTTATTTCAATACAGCAACCACTTCTGCTCAGACCAATCTCCACAATGAGCAATGTGATATTGACCAGGTTATTTGCTTCTTGACATTGATCAACAGGTAAATATTGGTCTGGACATCTTCAACTCATTTTCAGCTCAGCAAGGATTTTTGCATCCACTGAGTGGGCAGATGGAGCTTCAGGTTATTGTCCCATTCTGGAAACCTCTGACGTATAGATAAGGGTTTCAACTTAGTCATAATGGACACAAAGACAACTTGCATGAATGCAAGTTTCCTGACCTAAGCAGTAATCATTCTCAATTACTGGGAAATAAATTATATCCATTTGAATGCCATTTGTGGATGAGCAAGGCAGTTTGTTTCTTGCAGGGTGAATTTTTTTTAACAGTTTTTACTATTCTGTAATGACTTGGAAGAGATTACTGATACAATATTATAAGATGGTGTTATCAATGTGGCCAGGTAGCACATATTGGAGAGATAAACACCATATTCAGCAGAATTAATCTGCTGATGCTTTCAAGAATAAACAGATCTTAGTGTAGATATATGTAAATTGAAACAGAAACTGAAAATTTGCACTCGATAAGATAAGTTTTGGGACAGGAGCAGCAAATAGAGAAATATAATCTCACTGAGACATGTTATCAGGCTAAGACAAATAAAATCTTCTTAAATAGCTGTCTCCTCTATGACAGGTAAGCTGGTACAGAGCCACCCAACAGAAGTTCTTTTTACCTTAAACGAGCAGTATTAAATTCCAACTGTAATATTGGTGTCATCCATTTGTACAGCAAGGGTCAATCTGTCTTCTACAACTAGTTATTTGCATTTTATAATGGAGTACAAATTCCTGTCTATTCTTTCCCCTTTCCTGACCAACTTCCTAACTGGACAAACCAGACTTTTTTTTTTAAATAAACTTGCTCAGATCTACCTCTGGGGCAGTTAGGATTTGAAACCAGGTCCCCTGGCTTAAAGGTAGAAACACTACCACTGTGCTGCAAGAGCCCTTCAGAGTTTGTGAGGGTAAAGCCAACCCTTGTTTTTATATATCCAGAAATGCTTACTTACAATTGAACTTTTTTTTCGATTATCAGATCATCCTTAGTATTTTTCATCCACGAACCACCATGTTTTCCTATTGATTAATTTATATGCAAAGTCCATTAAGGTCAATGCAAATCATTAGAAGTGTGGGAGATGTAAGGATGGAGGGATGAAACTAAATGGAGACAGATGGGAGAAAAATCAGCAATTTTTCTTTCCTTTATTGTTATATACCTCTGCAATAAGTAAGATTTGAACCCAGATCTCCTGGCTCAGGTGAAGAGAAATTAGGTTCTCTTCATTGGTCAGGTCTATGAAACAAAATTGAACACAATAAAAATGAGGCAGAACTTTAAAGGTGAAAAACTTTTTTTAATAAAAAGCAAAATGAAATTGAGAAAATATTTATTAAAACGTGTGCGAACTATCCCTTAATATACACTCTAAAGAGCATTAGCTGATCTCTCTTATCTCTGGAGCAAGTACTGATTTATATCTTGAAAAAAAAAGTATTGTTTTTTTCCCTGAAACGGCTATCATTCACAACATTCTCAACAAATAGCAAGACAGGTGACATTAAAAATGTCCAGTGATGTTTACCAAGTCGGAGGTCTATCCAATAGATATCACCACTGGGAACATGATGAATTTTATTGGCAGATAGCAAAGAGTCTGAAGCAAGGACAGCATTTAAAGTCCATAGTCAGTCTTTTTGGTCCCTCCTATCTGTAAAGGTAAAGTTGTCATCATCCTATTGGACCAAGGACTGCTACCTCTATACAGATGACACACCTGGTAATTAATGTGAGAGGTCCCAATGTCTCAGGTGAGGGGATGGGTTGAGAAGGGGAATCCTTCATGGTAACCTCAGCCGGTGTAGAAATTAAACTCATGCTCAGTTGGCATCACAAACCAGCCATCTAGCCAACTGAGCTAAACAGCCATCAAATCCTGTCATCCTCCACTTTACAGGGAGAGACTAAGGCATCTGTCAGCCTGCCCATCCTTAAATGGCCAATTAATAGCTTCTTAAGGATACTGCTCTGTGTCTGAAACAATATATGTTGGGAGAAGTAGGATGACAGGTTTAATCTGCAAATGGAAAAGCAGGAAGGCAGTATGGGATCCTTATGTCCCTAATGAACATCCATAGCAGGAAAAACAGATTATCTTATTGTTCCACTCATTGTTGTCTTTTGGACCTTACCATTTGTCAATTGGTTACATAGTTTACACAAAGTAATTGTGAGTGCACCTCAAAAGTGTTTCATTCACTAGAATCTGATTGGGGCATCCTTAAATTTTGGAAAATACCATACAAACATAAATGCTTCATTATACTCACAATGTTAAGACTTTGCTGCCCAATAATAATGTATGGATTTTTTTCATGTAATTTACATTGGATACACAGCAGCAATAAGTTTCCAAATAGCCATAGAGTCATGGAGACATACAGCATGGAAAGAAACCCTTCAATCCAACTCATCCATGCCAACCAGCTATCCTAAATTAATCAAGTCCCATTTGTTTGCATTTGGCCCATATTCCTCTAAGCCTTTCTGATTCTTATACCCATCGAGATGCCTTTTAAATGTTTGCATTATACCCACCTCGACCACTTCCTCTGGCAGTTCATTCCATACCTGCACCACCCTGTGTGAGAAAGTAGCCCATTAGGTCCCTTTTAAAAATTTCCCCTCACCTTAAACCTGTGCCCTCGAGTTTTGGGCTCCCCTCCCTGGGAAGGAGACCTTGGCTATTCACCCTATTCATGCCCCTCATGATTCTTTAAATCTCTATAAGGTCATTCCTCAGCCTCTGACGCTCCAGAGAAAACAGCCCCTGCCAATTCAGCCTCTCCTTATATCTCAAATCCTCCAACCCTGACAACATCTTCGTAAATCTTTTCTGAACACTTTCAAGTTTCATAACATCTAGGAAAGCGTCCAACAGATTTTGCCTCCATCCGATCCATTGCAGGCCAATGGCATCCCAGGAGTTGCTGTCATTGTTACTATTCTCCTTGTTTGCTTCAGTACATTGCAGTAGTTGTGTCTATGTTTATGAAGATGTATGATCAAAATTGATCCAGTCAAGCTTGTTCTTGATGTTACTTTACAGGCAGCCACAGGCAATGATGGTGTGACTACGGTAAGTAGCTGTGCTTATGAAGGTGTCACTGATACCTGTTGGAAAAAAAATACACTGGATTCTGCCTTACAGAAACAGATTATAGAAATGCAGTAATGTGAAAGTTTTTTTTTAATGAAGATAAAATATAAACCACAAATAAATGAACTTCTGAATAAGAAAAATATGTAAATAGACAGAGTCAATTACCTGCTGAAAGGAAATAACAGGATAATATTTTGTGTGGGCTTTTTGATCTGTATTGCTGAAGGACTATCCCTGAATTATAAACCTTCCATCTTTTGGACTGGACCTCCTGTGAGTTATTTACAGAAGTTTTCCCAGCATTCTCTGTTATTACATGGATGGCAATCAATCATATTGACTTGAATGTCTTCTGTATTGATATATGCCACTCAGGAAAAGATAGATCCAGCACCATCCTATAAATAAGTTTGCAGTGTATGTCACTTCTGTTGATGATAACCGTCACTTTGAATGTTTGTTGGCAATTCTTGTTGTGCCGGAGCTTATGGTAAATATTAAAGATAGTTTTTTTTGTCTCTCTGAAGGTGGAAAAAGCACTAAGTAAACTGTTACCTTGTGTGGTTTAAAAGTGCATATGTAATGTTGGAAAACTGCCTGCACTCCTTCAATTTGATCTCGCTGTGACAAACAAGGATTACATTAAAATTCATAAATTCTGGTGAGCAGTTCTGTCAACTATATTATCATTGCATTGTGCAACTCCCACAAAGGTAAAAATAAAAAGGATTAAATCTTTTCTCATCTAGCATTTTCTACATTCCTCTGTTTACCTTCACTTTCACTTCACTATCCACACAAAAAATTCTGTCCAGAAATTCATTGCTTGTTCATTAAAAATTGTTGATGACAATAAATACAAATTGCTCTATCTCAGAAATGTAATTTTAGTTAACATTTGTATAAAAAACTATTCTGATATAATTAGTACAGTCAATCTGTGAGTTCACCTGGAGGACATATCATCAGCCATATGGTAGCTTATGTTCAAAGTTCTTATGGAAAAGACCACAAATGAGTTCAGGGGTCAATTTGTTCAACATCTGAGTGAATGTAGTCTTTTCCCCAATGATATCCAGCCATAATACTGACATGAGGAGTGATGCTCATTACCAAGAGGAATAGTATCTTTCTAACCCAATTAAATACTGGAAGAACAATGTCATTGATTCAGTTCCTATGACAAATTATTTTCCCTAGTTACTATTTTCATTGCCATTGGTGGACATAACTGCAGCTGCCAAAACAGTGAGCTATGGACTGCCCTATTTCAGTCATTCTCCCTCAGTTACATTTTTTCCTTTATTTTAAGACCAATCAGTCAGTTATCTGTTCTAACATTATCTTATGTGATTCAGTGTTGAATTTGGCTTCAGAAGGCTCCTGTGATATGCCTTGGGATATTTATTAAATTAAAAGGGCTGTATAAATAAGACAAGCTGTTTTTAAATTAAATATTCCATCTATCTATAAGGTTCCAAGGTGCCAATTGAAAGTGCTCTACCTTGAAGAATATAGTCAATTTATAGTGTTGTTTCATCTGATGTCATTGAAATTTCCTCTGATGGTACAAATCTGTTAAAGATTGCCTGAATGAAAATTCATTCAAATCCATTAGTCTGAAACAGGCTGTGAGAGGTGCATTGAATTGAGAGTATATATTCTCTAGATAACACAGGCACAATTTTATTTCTCCTGCAGGATATTGGATGGGAACTGAACTGAATAGGCAAAGGAACGTAGACCACTTGGCCCCTGTGGCTTTCTCCACCATTCAATATGATCATGACTGATTTACATCAACTTCCAATATTCCACAATCGACATCCTGAGAGCTCAAAGATCTATTTATCTTAATTTTGAATTACTCAATGGTGAGACATTGACAACACTCTGAGGTGGAAGTATCAAATTAGGGAACCCTGACAAAGGTTTGGCTGTAGCAATCTGAGAATATCCAAGTTTCTTTGAGCATCAAATTGTAAGAATTAAAACCTTAAAAGAGATTCTGTAGCTTTTTTCATGGGATTAAATTTCAAATCCTAACTCTTTGTCCCATCTTCACCATCCTGCCACTTTACTTTTCACTCCAGTAACCTATCCATATAATTTGTTGTCTTCTTGAGTCCTCCTTATGCTTACATTTCCATTTAAATTTGAATTGTCTGCAAACTTGGATACATTATAGTTGTTTTCTTCATTTCTCATTAATAATGTAAATATCTGAGGCCACAGGGATAATCTTTGCAACACAGCCCGAGTTGGAGACTGCCTGGTTAAATTCACTGTCTATCTGTAATCTGTCAAATATCAAATTACACCAAATTATAGCCCAAAAGGTTTATTTGAAATTGCAAGCTTTTGGAGCCCAGCTCCTTCCTCAGATGTGGCACCAGTACATCTTGGTACCATGCCTGAGGAAGGAGGTAAGCTCTGAAAGCTTGCAATTTCAAATAAAGCTATTGGACTATAATCTGGTGTAATTTGATTTTTGACCTTGTCTACACCTGTCCAACTCTGGGCATCATTTGCATGAACCAACCCACCATCTCTGCTTTCCACAACGCCATAAAAAAAACGATTTTTGTACATTTTAATGTTCAGACCCTGGGTGAGTCTCCCCAATTTATTACAGTTCCAGAGAGGACACCACAAACTGTTAATTATCCAGGTGAGAAGGAACACACTGTCTCCCATTATTTACTCACCCAATTCTCCAACCCCCTCTCTTGATTGGTTACAATGAGGTTAATTTGAAAATGATCTCTTCCTTTGCAGATTCTTTCCATACAGACCCAAACCAACATCTTTTAAAGGAACCGATTTAATCAGGCACTACCTTGAATGAACAAGAAGAGAGATTTAATGAATACTACATGTGAGGAGTAATGCAAACACAACACACATCCACACTGAATAGAAATATATGTTGAGGCCATAATTTTAAATTTGGATCAAAGGATTTTTCATAAACAGTAGATAGTTAAATGTTGAAGTTTTTTATATTCATTCAGGGGGTGTGGACGATATTGATTGGGCCGACACTTATTACCCATCTCCAGTTGTCCTTCAGAAGATGATGGTCAGCTGCCTCCTTCAACAATTGCAGTCCATTTGGTGTCAGGACATTTACAATGCCATTAAAAGGACAGTTCCAAGATCTTGACCCAGTGACACTGAAGGAATGTCTAGTTGTGTGGAGGTGAAATGCAGTCAATGGTGTACCCATGCACCTGCTGTCCTTGTATTCCTAGATTGTACTGGTTTTTGGATTGAAAGCTGCTATCTGAGGAACCTTGATGAATTTCTGCAATACATTTCATAGATGGTATACACCTCTGCGTTGCTGAGTATCAGTGATGGAGTGAGTAAATGTTTGTAAATACGTTGCCAATCAAATGGGTTGTTTTTCTTTTGATGGCGTCAATCTTCATGAGTGTTTTTGGAGCTGCATTGTTCATGTGAATGGAGACTACTCTAACACAGTCCTGATTTGAGTCTTGTGGATGGTAAACAGGACTTGGGCAGTTAAAAGGGGAGTTACTCATGACATAATTCTTACCTGTGACCTGTTGTTGTAGTCACAGTGCATACGGGGCTAGTCCAGTTGTGTTTCTGGTCAATGGTAGCTCTGGGGATGTTCTTAGTGGGAGATTCAGCAATAGTAAAAGTATTAAATGTGAAAATGTGATGGTTAGATTCTCTCTTGTTGGATATAGTAATTGGCTGGAAATTGTGTGGCACAAATGTTGAGGTGACGGTTACGAGTTACATTTTTTGCGATTCTTGGTTTTGGTGGCTGATTGAAGTTCTTTTGTCCTGATTCCTTTTCTGCAATAGTTTGCAGAACTTAAAATGAAAGAGGCTCATGATCTACGTAAGTGGAGTAATTAACAGAGAGATTTTTGACTGTGGCTTTCACAACCTGGTACCATTTGAACACAGATTGGTCACACCTGAGCATTCAGTCCTACTAGTCCACCAGTAGAGTTGAAACTGGCATTTTTTTAACTCCTGTGTCTGTGTATTTCAACAGGATGAAACAGACATATCTGTGAGAAATAGCTTTCTACTGAAAGGGGGTAGTCAGTCTGTTGCTATTGCATTTTGTTCGATCTCATTTACAATTTTTGTGCGCAACATTACCTTGGCTTCACACAGAATTTCACCAGATAGTCACTGACTTTAAATCTATAGCTTTTCTGGAGTTCTACTCCTTCTAAAACAACATATCGCAATTTAAAATGCCGATAAAATGCTTCTTCATCATAACATTATTATACTTTTGTGTGGCGCCTTATTGGACATCTTTTGAAATCCTATGTCTACTGCATTACTGCCTCCTCTTTAACTATTCCACACTACCAATATCATCAAAAAAGTACTCTAATAAACTTGTGTGACATACATTTATTTTGGTAAAACTATGCTGACTCCATGTGAACACATTATGACTTTCCAAGTAGGTTGTTAAAACTTCTTAAATAATAAATTACAGCATTTCCCTGATGATGCCAAAACAAACTTGCAATTTCTTGCAACCTTTCTTTGTCCTTTCTTGAGAAGTGTTGTTCATTTACAAACTTCCAACCCGAGAATTACAAAAATTTTGGAAAATCATAACTAGTGCAACCATATCTCTGCTTTGAATCCAGGGATGTGGGCCATTTTGGTCTGGGGGATTTATGAATTTTAATTGTTCAAATTTCTTCAATGCATTTTTTTCTGCTAAAAGTAATTACTCTCGGTTCCTCAGTCATAGTTGCACTTTGGTGATCCTTTATTTCTGATATGTAATCTGTATCTTCTATTGAATAGACAGGTACAATCAAGTTGCTCACCATCTCTGCCATTTACTCACTTCCCATGATTCCTCCTGCCTCTACCTTGAAGGAAACATTCCCATCAGCTGTTCTCCTTTTTGTATACTTGTAAGAGTTCTTGCAGTTTCATTTTATATCCTAGCTGGGCTATGCTAAATCTATTTTTCTTTTCCCTTGTTATGAACCTCTTTTCTTCTTTGCTGATTTCTAAACGTGCTATGAGCTTTAATCTCCTTTACTATTCTTCACCATGTTAGACACATTTACTTTAATGTGGTACTGATTTTAGCTTCCCTACTAAACCAATGATGGATTTTTCTCATTCAGGTCTTGGTTTGCAAACAGAATGTATTCTTGTTGAATATCTTGAATTTTCAAATAAACCCTCACATTTTCTCCCAATTGAAAACTGGGCTGAACTTCACTATTGTTAACTCATGCCCAATATTTAATGCTTTTGGCACCTGATACTAGCTGAAATTGATAAACTTAAATCAAGTCTCAAAAAATATTACATCTTACTCTTCTGCAGGTCACTAACTCAAGGTCCTTTAAGACCTCTATTAAGATGGATTAATACAATCCATTTTACTCATATTCATGATTAAACAATTACCTGACAGAATGCCTGGCACAACCAATTCTCATGATATGCAACTGGATGTATTATTGAGGAAGAGTTCCTCAAAGCCCAATGCAGTCAATGTTTACTCCACCAGCAAATTGAACATTAAGCTGGTTTTTCTGAGGGGTGGCATTCTGCTCCTTTTTTGCTGCAACAAAAGAGTTCCACATTTCTGGCAGGTGTATTGAGTTAGGTAGAGGTGTACGTCCATTCTGATGGGTCCCACTTATGCAGGACTCTCTGGGGAAAACAGATTGCACCCCTTGTTTCATAGCAGTCAGCTGATGCACTCTGAAATAAATAACTCTGAAAGTTGCTGCATTGCTGCTAGGTTGTAGATCATTAGAAATGGTTTTGTTTCATAGGGATACATTATCAGTGATCAACGCACTGTATTCTTCAGGTTAAATTAAGTTAGAGAATAGAGATAGTTGTGGTCTGCAGGATCATTCCTTCATTGATTTTATGGTATTGTTTGTAATTAAACCCAAAAACTCCAAGTTGCTTGGGAAATGGAAGCAGATTTATTTGGAACATGAGCATTTTTGTGGTATATGAAGAGCTGAAACATGCAGAACTGAAGGATAACAGTGCTACTGCTGGCAGAATGTGTAATTAAAGCAAGTCAAGTTTGCATACAGAGTTATAATTAGAATTGTTCAAAGAAATATTTAAGAGGAAAACTAGGACACGTAACTATGAAAAAAACCTGAAGTTTTCTTTTAAAATGCTGGAATCCTCTTACATGTCTGGTCTAATGTGATATGGGAAAACCGCGTGGTGATGAGAAGAAGCTCTTTTCTTAAACATGATATTGCATGATATTTTATGAATACATTAACAGCAAGAGGATGATCGAGGAAATAAAAACTCTGAGCCTTGATCAGAAATGTACTTAGTAACTGTTTGCACACAATGCAAGGTTACATTGAAGCTCAAATGGTTTGCAGATAGAGTCATTGAGTCATAAAGCCATAGAGATGTACAGCACAGAAACAGACCCTTCAGTCCAACTCATCCATGCTGACCAGATATCCCAACCCAGTCTTGTCCCACCTGCCAGCACCCGGCCCATATCCCTCCAAACCCTTCCTATTCATATACCCATCCAGGTGTCTTTTAAATGTTGCAATAGTACTAGCCTCCATCACTTCCTCTGGCAGCTCATTCCATACATGTACCACCCTCTGAGTGATAAAGTTGCCCCTTAGGTCTCTTTTATATCTTTCCCCTCTCACCCTAAACCTAGTTCTGGATTTCCCCACCCCAGGGAAAAGACTTTGCATATTTGTCCTATTTATGCCCCTCATGATTTTATAAACCTCTATAAGGTCACCCCTCAGCCTCCGACACTCCAGGGAAAACAGCCCCAGCCTATTCAGCCTCTCCCTAAAGCTCACATCCTCCAAATCTGGCAACATCCTTGTAAATCCTTTCTGACTCCTTTCAAGTTTCACAACATGATAGGAAGGAGACCAGAACTGCACGCAATATTCCAAAAGTGGTTTAACCAATACCCTGTACAGCTGCAACATGACCTCCCAACTCCTGTACTCAATACTCTGACCAATAAAGAAAAACATACCAAATGCCTTCTTCACTGTCCTATCTACCTGCGACTCCACTTTCAAGGAGCTATGAACCTGAAATCCGAGGTCTCTTTGTTCAGCAACACTATCCTGCACCTTACCATTACATGTATAAGTCCTGCTAAGATTTGCTTTCCGAAAATGCAGCACCTCACATATATCTAAATTAAACTCCATCTGCCACTTCTCAGCCCATTGACCCATCTCATCAAGATCCCATTTTATTCTGAGGTAACCTTCTTCGCTGTCCACTACACCTCCAATTTTACTGTCATCAGCAAACTTACTAACTATACTTCTTATGCTCACATCAAAATCATTAATATAAATGATGAAAAGTAGTGGACGCAGCACCGATCCTTGTAGCACTCCACTGGTCACAGGCCTGTGAAAGTGAAATAAATCAAATGTCAGTTATTAGATCTACTTAATTAATAACAGTGGCTTAGAGAAGTATCTGAGAAGCAATTGATTCATCTAACACTGACCCCCTTTATAACTGACAAAATTGAAGATTGCCTCCAAGTCATCTATTCAACAGGTTCTGAAATGGAAAATCAGTGGTCATTTAATATGATGTTATCTGAGTGCAGTGGATGTAACTTCAACAGTTAGAGGCCTACCTGAGAAATTCAATTAGAAACTAATGATCAGGTGAAGTCTTATTGTTGCAACTTGAACCAGGGACATACAGGCTAAATGTATCACAAATGAAATATGTTGTGTATATAATTGCTAGAGCTAATTTGAGCCAATACTGTGTGAGTACCTCAGTTTTGTGGATGGAAAAGTTTTGAGCAGCAATTTAAAACAGATTTTAAAAAGGCCAATGGTTAGGTCGTCATGGCCACCATCATTACTCTTCATTTCTCCAAAGCTCTGGGAGAATGAAAAAGGCACACAGAATACTTGCCTTCATTGGTCAGGGCACTAAGTATAAAAGTTGGCAAGCCAAGTTGTAGCTGTGTAAAAATTTAGTAAGGCCACATTTGAAGTATTGTGTGCAGTTTTGGTTGCCACATTATAGGAAGGTTGTGGAGGTGTTGGAGATGGTACAAAAGAGGTTTACCAGGATATTGCTTGGATTGTAATGTATTAGCTGTAAGGTGAGGTTGAACGAACTTGGATTATTTTCATGAGCGCATCAGAGACTGAGGGGCAACCTAATAGAAGTATTGGTGGACAGTTGCAGTCTCTTTCTCAGGGTGGAAATGTCAAATACTCGGGGCATAGTTTTAACATGAGAGGGGGAAAGTTCAAAGCTGTTGTGAGAGGCAAATTTTATTACACAGAGAGTGGCAGATACCTTGAGCTGATACAATTAGATACGAGAGCAATGTTTAAGGGGCAAATAAATTGATTCATGAACAGGCAAAAAATAGAGGGATACAAATCATGTGAAGACAAATGAGAATACTTTAGATTAGCATCATGGTTAGTGCAGATGTGATGGGATGAAGAGCCTGTTCCTGTGCTGTACTGTTCTATATCTATGTCTTAAGTTTAGTCTCAGCAACCATTTGATTCAAATTAAATTTCTTTGAAAACTTATTGTGGAATAATGCCAATGTGTATTCATGTTCTGTGTTGGGATGAATGGTGTTTGTATGTACCATATATAATTAGATGATTATAGTTGAAAGATGAGGGGAAATGGCCTATGAAATAAATCATCACACAAAATGTATTAAAGCTAATTTGTAAGGAAGCCAATTAAGCATTATTTTTCAACTAATCAGCAAGTCAGCAAAATGAACCAAATTGAGATTTCTTTTGCTTTCAGATTTCCTCTTTGAATAAGTTTGCTCTTGTTTTTATCTAAGTGGGTCCACTAAAGTTTTGTGTTTTTTTAAAGAAGTTGTTGAGTTCATTCATCTCAATTAGGTGAGATGGCTCAGAGCCCTTCTGTAAGATGCAACTCGATCACCTGTTCCTTTGAGGTATTTCTCCAGTTCAACAAGAAGACAAAAAACTGTATTTGCAGAGATGGAAACAACATTAGTATTTTGAATTTTATGTGGCCCTTCTTTCTAACAAGAATAATATTGAACTTCAAATGTTAACTTTGTTTTTAAGTCTATGAATTCTGTCAGTTTCTTCAGCACTTTCGGCATTCATTTCAGATCTTCAGCATCTGTAGTACTTTGAGTTTGTTTTAACACAATGTGTGTTTGATGCAGGAACATAGAAAATGGAAACAGGAGTAGGCCAGTCAGCCCTTTGAGCATGATACACCATTAACCATGACCATGGCTGATCATTCAACTCAACACCCTGTTCTCACTTGTGCCTCAAACCCTTTGATCCCTTTAATCCTAAGAACTACATCTATCTCCTTCTTGAAAGCATTCAATGTTTTGGCCTTAACTGCATTCTGTATAGAGAATTCTGTCAGCTCCCCACTCATTGGGTGAAGAAAATTCTCCTCATCTTAGTCCTAAAATACAAACTCACCCTGCATCTTTAGATCATGATCCTCTGGTTCTGAATTCCCCCATCACTGAGAACATCTTTCCTCCATCTACCCTCTCCCATCCTGTTAGAGTGCATATGTTTCTAGAAGATCCCCTCTCATTGTTCTAAACTCCAGTGAATAGTCCTCACTGATCCTGTCTCTTAATATATAGTAAAACATTGGCTGAAGCACAAATGTGCTAATATTTGTAAGCCAAGAAGTCAACAAATTGTACTCTCAATGAAAGGTGATGATGTTCATGAATCTTGCATGAATCTAATCAATGGGAGAGGTTATAGATTTGCAAAGTACTGTTGAAGGAGTTTGGAAGTTACTGCAGTGCAACTTGTATGTAAAGATAAAGTCACCATAGTCTGAACAACCCATCTGGCTACTCTCTCAGAGTAAGACAACAGAGTAAGACAACTCGTGGTTGTTTAACTTGAGCATTACCATGCCTCAGGTGAGGGTGAGAAGAAGAATCCTTCAACTGGTAAGGGAATTGAACCCATGCTGTTGGTGTTACTTTGCAACACAACGAGGTATCCAGCCAATGGATTTAAATTGATATACAACTCATATATAGTATACAAAAACAGAGGCTAGTCGAAAAGTTTAGCAGGTCTGGCAGCATTTGTGAAGAGAAATTAAAGTTAACACTTCAGGCCCGGTGACCTTTCTTCAAAACCGGACCCAAAACGTTGACTTTGATTTCTCTTCACGGATGCTGCCAGACCTGCTGAGCTTTTCCACCAACTTTTGTTTTTGTTTCTGATTTACAGCATCCGCAGTTCTTTTGGTTTTTGTTTCATAAATAATATATATGATGCCACTCTGCATCAATGGCAGAGAGCATGGATGTTAGGCTGGTGGATTCCTGAGTAGTTTTGGAGCATCATTCATCCAGGCTAAACCTCGCCTTCTCAAAATAAGCTACATCACTCTCCTCCTTGACTATCTACCAGTTTAACCAGATCTTTTGGTTGCCTTTTGCAATATTATCTTATTTGGTTCAGAGTAAAATTTTATTTTCTAATGCTCCTATGGGTGTTTTACTCTGTTAATGCTGCTCCATGCATTCAAATTGATGAACTCTGTGGCCTTATGAAACTGGTGATCCTGGATCCAACTGGCACAATCTACCATGGTAGCTCATGTGGTTAATTCTTCTCAATAAATATTTCTCCACAGTTATTGGTTTCCCAAGCGTCTTCATTATTTAGCTTCAGCAGAGACCATCTGGCACAGCCAGCAGTACACACATCCCCAGAATAAACATTACAGTGATGTCCGTGTTGCTTTGTTCTGCTGTGTTTTGGATTCAGGCTCAGGACCAAGTTTTGTTTTTATCAAATTAAATTAATAACTAGTTTGTTCATTGGAAGTGAATCAAATCATTGTAATAGAGAAATCACACCTACATGTAAGCTTGTCAGAAGATAGTGAACAGAATTAAGAATACTAAAGGCAAAAAAAAACTCCACATCCTTGCATACTATTACATGACAGCAATGCAAATTATTTATGGGAAATTAACCTGTCTCAATATTGTTTTCAGTGCTCTACTTGTAGAACTTTTGTCTATTGTGAAATGAACTGATTTTAGTTCAACAAGTTGGTAGCAAAAGAAGTGATAACTAGAAAAAGAGGAATGTTCAAAGTTTGGATGTGGTAGAATGTAATCTGGAAAGGATGATACATAGCCAGTGGAGTTTGCAGTGTAATAGATTGTGATCACAGTAGTAAGTCGACCTTACATATACCAAATGAACATCAACATTACTCTTTGCAGTGGATTGTAACTAACGATTACAATTCTATGCAATAAACAGCGATTAATGACAGATTATGTCAGCGAATCACCAGTTCTGCATTCAGTTACGTCCGCATGCTCTTTCAATTTTTGACAAATTGTGTAGTTTTTAATTAGACAGTCACAAGGTAGCTCCTTGCCTTTCTTGAAGAGAATTAATCTGCAATCTAATATTTTTTTAAAACATGAACAGTACCTTTCAGTGTCTAAACCTCAGCTCATTGTAGTTCAAGGTGTTTGTCCATTAAGTCAGTGAAAATTATGCCTCATACCCATTATGGTGTACTGCCAGGGTGAATGTTGTTTGTTGACAGATCATCTCTCTGCATCTTGCTTGGTTCCAGTGCCATTTTGCAGTGTAGCCAAATTAACTTGGGCTACCAACCATTTCTCTAAAGATAATATTGTCAGTCAAAATGGCAAGTGATATCACCTGATATTACTATCAGCTAAAAGGTGAACTCATGATAAGGATGGGCAGGTATTCAGATTTGCATTGTCACTTGTAATTCAGAAAGATCTGTACATGTGCTGAATTAGTGCAAAATTGCTTTTATGTGGAACAACTTGGAAAGTCCACCGTAGCCAATGCTGTAATGAACTAAGGCAATATTGACAGAGGACAGAGCATTAAACAAGATAGTCTTTTTTTTATGAACATGTTCACCCAGAGCAGGTGGGACTTGAACCTAGGCCTCTTAGTTCAGGGATAGGGATACTACTACTATTCCACAAGAGGGCCTTTAAACTGGAGAATGCCTCATATCTCAGTGTCTTTCATCTGAATGCTTCTTATTTCCTTGAGCTTGGCACTCAAATCACAATAGGATTTTAAACCCTTCAGAATTATTCTGGATTCTCCAGGAACTAAGGATTAGCTGCCAGATCACAGCTGTCAGCAAGTGGGTAGGAAAATGAGAGGGGCATAAAAAATATTTATGTCTTTCAATTTTTGGTAAAACCTTTAATTATAAAACTATGAGCAGTGGAAGGTGAAAAGCCTGTCTGACTGACCACTATGAATCATCTAACTGGCTTTTGAAGAACCTGTTATTTATTCAATTGGTTGGAAATGATAGGGATGACAAAACCTGTAAGAGACTGGGGAAAGGGCTGTAGGAGGAAAGGAATCATAGAGTCATACAGCACAGAAATAAACTCTTCAGTCGAACTTGTCCATGCCAATGAGGATTCTTCAACTGAACTTGTCCCATTTTCCCGTGTTTAGTCCATATCCCTCTAAAACTTTCCTCTCCATGCACCTCTCCAAATGTCTTTTAAATGTTGTAATTGTACCTGCCTCTACCACTTCCTGTGGCAGCTCATTCCATATACGCGCCACTGTCTCTATAAAAAAGTTTCCCCCTCAGGTCCCTTTGGAATCTTTCCCCTCTCACCTTAAACCTATGCTCTCCAGTTTTGGACTTCCCTACCCTGGGGAAAACATCTTGACTATTCACCTTATCTATGCCCCTCATGATTTTATGAACCTCTATAAGGTGACCCCTCAGCTTCCTATACTCCAGGGAAAATAGCCCCAGCCTGTTCAGCCTCTCTTTCTGTTTCGGGAGTAGATTGCATAACAGTTCATAATCTACTGCAACATATTGGTTCACAGAAGCGGCTCTGATTCTGGCAGCAAAACTACAATTCTGGTCATCTAAGAAATACAGGAAATAGTAGCAAGAATAGTCCATTCAGCACTTTGAGCCTGCTTCACTATTCAACTCATGGCTGATCTTCTTCAATGTTATTTCACACACGAACCCCATATCGTTAATATGCTTAATATTGAAAAATCTAGTGATTTCTCCCTTGAATTTTATTTATTATCTCTTTAGAAAATGGATATTGATAGCTGGACCGCCATTTATAACCAATCCCTACTTTCCCTCAGAAAGGTGCTGGTGATCTACTGTCTTGAACAGGTGCACCCTATGTGCATTCAGTGTCTCTCAGTGAGGTCCAAAATTCCACAATTTAACCAACCTTTGAGTGAAGAATTTCCTCCTTCATTCAGTCCTGAATGATCTAATTTTGATCGGAGATTGTATCCCTTAACTGTAAAACACCCCCTCCTCCCCTTCTCCAACTGTGAGAAACATCCTTCCTGAAGCATCCTATTAAGTTCTTGAAGAGTTTTGTATTCTTTAATGAGATCACCCTGCATTCGTCTTAATTCTAGAGGATATGAACTCAATCTTCTCAATCTTCTGCCATAGGACAATCTCCTTGTCTCTGGAAACAGGGCTCACTTGCCTATAGAAAGTATGGCCACCCTCATATTTGAAGTCAAAAACTACATAATACACCAAGTATAGTCTTACTAAGGCTTTACAAGTTTGCAACAAGATTTCTTTAGTACTGGACATATGTCCTCTCGCAAAAAAAACTAACATACCATTTGATTTTCTAATTCCTTGCTGCACTTGCATTTTAACATTCAGTGATTGAAGAACAAGGATACTTTGGGTCACTTTGGATGTCAATGCTTCCCAGTCTCTCGTCGTTTAAGATATATCCTGCTTTTCTGTTTCCTATCGTGAAGTGGATTACTGCAAAATTGTCCATATTATATTCTATCTGCCATATTGTCTCTCTCTTACCTAGTTTGTGTGAGTCCTTTTGAAGCTTCCTTGTAAACTTTTGACAACTCACATTCCAACTTAATTTTGTGCCATTATAATACGTGAAAATGCTACATTTGATCCAGATATCTAAATCATTGATATAGAATGTGAATAGCTGAACTCAAGCACTGTTCCTTTATTTACCTCACTAGTCACAGCTATCAACCAAAGGATGACTTGTTTATTGCTACCCTGTTTTCTGTCTGCTAATTCATGCTGGTACATTTTCCCAAATTACGAGTGCTATAATTTTACTTAATGTAATCAATTCCCTCATTGCTACCTTGCCTTGTCCTCCCTCTTCGGTATGCCACAACATCCATTCCTTATTCCACAACCCTTAATAGATTGTGTAAATCCGTCTATCTTGCCCTTGTTAAACAACTCAGCAGTGCACTGATCCTTTTACAAATTTGGTGAATTACATTCCATTTTTCAGTTCTCCATGTCATTCCAGTTATCGAAGGACTGATGTCCATTTTTCCACACTAATCATTGAGCCTCAGATTTAACTTTCTAACCTTATTTTCCTTACTTTGCTATATTCTGAGATTAGTCCGGAGATTATTAGCAATGAAGTTCTGCACTTTAATTTAGCCTCACGCTCATTCTCTCCAAGCAGAATTGCTTTCCAACCCTTATCTATGTTGTTAGCACTGATGTGATTTACCCAACATTTGTAATGGTATTGCACAACTTCAAAATAATAGTACAAGAATAAGTTTCCTCATTTCCCCTTCCCCCACCTCACCCGAGCTCTAAACTTCCAACTCAACACTGTCCCCATGACTTGTCCGGACTTGTCCTACCTGCCTATCTCCTTTTCCACCTATCCACTCCACCCTCTCCTCCCTGACCTATCACCTTCATCCACTGCCTTTATTCATGATGAAGGGCTTTTGCCCGAAACGTCGATTTCGAAACTCCTTGGATGCTGTCTGAACTGCTGTGCTCTTCCAGCACCACTAATCCAGAATCCACATCTGCTTCAATGTTAACCAATAGGTGTCCTGCAATGCAATCAATACCTGGCAAGAGATAAATCAATCACAAAGAAAGGATGACTAAGAGGCAGGTGTAAGGATGATTAAGGAGGAGAGCTCAAGTACAAGAGCAGCACGTCCCAAAGTGAGGGTGGGATCAGGTCCTCAAATGGCCAGCAGGAATCTTGTGGTTATGAGCTCTGAGGCAGCAATGATGATGGCAGAGCTCTAATTGTGTTACAACTGCCTAGCTTCTGCCCACTTTCTCAGCTCTGTACTCACAAACGTAGGTCTTCGACCAATCACTCCCACCCCCAACGACTCTGCACCCACTCTCTCAGGTTCTCCCCACTCCACCCAGCTGTCAAGTGTCCAATTGAAGGGTCCTAACAATTTTCAAAACTTGAAATGGGGTCACAGCAAGAAAACCTTTGTTTGGACCAGAAGAGAGCGACATGAAATAGTTCACTTTTGACAAGGATTTGATTAGATTAGATTACTTACAGTGTGGAAACAGGCCCTTCGGCCCAACAAGTTCACACTGACCCGCCGAAGCGCAACCCACCCATACCCCTACATGTACCCCTTTTTACCTAACACTACGGGCAATTTAGCATGGCCAATTCACCTGACCTGCACATCTTTGGACTGTGGGAGGAAACCGGAGCACCCGGAGGAAACCCACGCAGACACGGGGAGAATGTGCAAACTCCACACAGTCAGTCGCCTGAGTTGGGAATTGAACCCGGGTCTCTGGCACTGTGAGGCAGCAGTGCTAACCACTGTGCCACCATGCCGCCCACAATTAAGATAATGGAAAAGAAAGTTCCAGAGCTTTCATTCAAGCTAATTGATAGAGGAAATTATGGGGAAAAATGGGAAGTGGTTTTGATGGGCTTACTGCCACTTTTTAACAACTGAAAGCTTGACCATATGACAAAGGCAGTCAGATTTAATCTTTTTGCAGAATTGAACAGCAAAATGTTTCTGACCTGTTCCTATTGAATTTCATTTTCTCAATAATGTTCTGAAGAATGAGAGAAAGTGATAGACTAATGATGATTGTGCGTTTGAACTTCGAAGTGGTTATGACAACTAGTCCAAAATATAAAATTGCATTCATTTATTTTTGATGAGGAATAGAATTTCAGGCACAGTAGGTAATTATTTAGGCCAATTTCAAGAATAGAACCATAATATTTATTGAATTGACTATGAGCAAAATTAGTTGAAGCAGAGACAATTCACTTGTTTGACTGGAACAAGAAAGCTATCTGATTGACAGTGGGTTTGTTGATGAGAGGAAAGGTGTAGATTGTGATGAACAAACTCTCTATGACCCAGTAATTGCTCAGCTATTGGATGGTAATCTTAGGATGCCCTCAGAAATTTTGTCACCATCCACTGCCTTCGCCACAATAACGTGCAGCTCTGATTATCTCCAGTGGGTTCTAGGATGCAGCTGGGTGTGCACGTTAAGAAATGTAATGGCGAATCATTGTTGACTCCATCTCCAAAACAAATGTGAAAACGGACTTTTTACAAAATGCCTGGAAAGTGAAGACCTTTCGCTAGTAGCTCACATAGCACAACACCATCCCAAGCACTCAAGATCCATACCAAGGTGGAAAAAAAGGTGAACCATTTTCCATATCTTGAAATCCTCATTGAGACAACAAAACAAGAACATGGATAACAAAATTCATCAACACCTCCCAGGTGCTGGATCAACCATTGGTTAACTGGGGAGAAGGCTAGATTAGATTTCCTACAGTATGGAAACAGACCCTTTGGCCAAACAAGTCCACACCAACACTCGGAAGAGCAACCCACCCAAACCTATTGCCCTACATTTATCCTTGTCTATCACTATGGTCAAGTTAGTGTGGCTAATTCACCTGACCTGCACGTCTTTGGATTGTGGGAGGAAACAGGAGCACTCGGAGAAAACCCAAGCAGACACCGGGAGAATGTGCAAACTCCACACAAACAGTGGCCCGAGGCTGGAATCGAATCCAGGTCCCTGGCGCTTTGAGGCAGCAGTGCTAGCCACTGAGCCACCATTTTATGGGATCAGGATCACAAACCCAAGATCGAGATTATTATTTACTAGACAGCTGTGACAGGGTACTCCTATCTGCTTCAGACACTTGGACAACTTCTAGCGCTGAAGAAGTCTCACCAGCAGAGCCTTCATGAGGTTCTCCACATGGAGCGGCATGGTGGCACAGTGGTTATCACTGCTGCCTCACACCACCAGGGACCCAGATTCGATTCTTGCCTTGGATGACTGACTGACTGTATGGAGTTTGCACATTCTCTCTGTGTCTGCATGGGTTTCCTTAGGGTGCTTTGGTTTCCTCCCACAACCCAAAAGATGTGCAGATTAGTTGAATTGGTCGTGCTAAATTGCCCATGATCAGGGGTGAATATGGGGAATAGGTCTGGGTGGGTTAGTCTTCAGAGGGTTGGTATGGGCTTGTTGGGCCAAAGGGCCTGTTTCCATACTGTAGGGAATCTAATGTAATCATGTCATGTCATTCTTAGGTTTGACTCAAGACTCTCAAAGTCACTATTCAATACTGAGCTCACTCATGGGAGGAGACACTCAAGAGGACAATGGAAATGCCTTAGCAATGTCATTGAAGCTTCCTTGAAGAGGTGAAATGTCAATAATATTTCTGCAGAGCTATTCCCAAGTCACCAAATAATAGCATAGATTATATACAAGCTTTGAAAGGGGACTTAAGTGACCATTTTTCTTTTGATGTGTATAAAAGTTTAATTTCATAGGCGAGAAAAGCACATTGGGCTCAGAAACACCATGCTGAAGCATCAAGTTTGATTCCAGATGACTCGCCGAACCAGCGGCAAGAACTCCACAGCTATCCAGATCTCCATTGTTAAAAATAAGTGGCTCCTGTATTATTATACTGAAACTGCTGGAAGTGGGTTTGACAGGAGCTGGGCAGATGCTGACTGAATGTAGTTTCACACTTAATTCAGATGTTATTAGCATTTGAATAGCCACTGCATTGAGGGACTGAAGACAAACAGTTCCATTGATTAGTCAAATTATAGAAATTACAGCTGAGAGCTCAGATCACTGGGCCATTGTCATCTCATCGTTTGGAACTATTTAGTTTGAGTAACTCGACTTGGAACCTTCAGGAAAGTTTGGTGGGGGGGGAGGTGGTGGGGGTGGCGGGGTGGTAAAAAATGAGATGTGTTAAGCACACATAGTTACTTTTAAACACCCAAAGCCTCATGCTGTTCCCAGCTTTCACAACTGCGCCATGTAAGGAGCAGACTGCAGCTTTATTCAAGGGAAGCTATCTTTAAACAGCAGCATGATATATGCACAACTGCTAGACTCACGCTAATATGGAAGAGGCATCATAATTAATAACACATCAAATATGTTTGACAGAAGAATGAATTTGGAAGCCTTTTCATGCATTAGCTTTGTCTATATCATTTTCATTCCTTTTTCAAATCGTCAAGCAGAATAGTTGGAAATGGGTGAAGGTTGAATGCAGGAGGATATGCACAGTTTTTGAAATACAGGCACACATTTCAGAATGGCTGGATGTCATGCTTGATTAATATTCAAGGTCAGGCATGTTAAGTCCAAATGTATAGCTTGAATAGCACTCGCTCATCATTGGGAATGGCATCAAAACCATGCAATCTGTAAAATGCAGCTTGCTGCTGCTCAACACCATTCTAAAAGGTACCTAGCGATCTGACATTGACTAATGTGCCACAGAAATAGGAGTTTTACAATAATTATTTCTGAACATTGGGTTGTATTGTTTGTGTAAAGTTTCTCTATTTCCTATTTCATAGATATTGGAGAAGTTATTTCTCTATATGTGTCCACACTCACTTGGCTCTGAATGTCAGAATGATGGCTCAAGGATAATTGTAGGTGGAGTAACCACAGGATGTACTTTGTTGTAGTAAGGACAACAGATCTGACTTGAAAATGTAACTTTTCCAGGAGAAAGGCCTAACATCTATCACTACCTGTATTGAATATGCATTGATTAATGAAATATGGCACGAGTTCAGTGTCCACTAAGATGAGGCAGTGAAATGAAAACTTCGATGTAAAAGCCATGAGGTGTCCTTGTTAATAAATCAGTGCTGATTAAGGTAATTAAGCAGTGAACTGGAAGGCCTTGTGATACTGCCATGTAGGTAGCTGCTGTAAAACACACAAAGACCACAAGAGATCAAGATCTCACCTTGGGAAGAAATCAATATTTCAGCTTGATTTATGATTTAGGATGGGAATAGACTTTCAAGGCATGGCACAACATCTGAATGTTGGTGATGCCATTTTCTGATAGAAAATGAGGAATTTAAAAATTGAATGTATTACAATTCTACATGAAATTTCAAGGAATGATTTCTATGACAAAAACAATGATGAAATTTAAACCAGGCAGGTTGACTCTGATTTATTATGATATAGCTGTGAGGAATGAACCAGAGAATGGCCTTCCTGATGAAAAGTCCTGGCCTGAAATGCTGACTTTCCTGCTTCTCCGATACTGGACCTCTCTCTCCAGCTCCACATCTATTGACTCTGGCTTCTAGCATCTACAACACTTTCTGTCTCCAATGGCTAAAGCCTCTTTTGTTGAACTGGAACAAGCACAATGTGTCGACACATTCTTTCCATCTTCAACTAATATGGCATTGCAGATTAGCATATCCAGGAACCAGTAAGTGTAAGTGCACCACAACAGGTACCTGACTGACAATCTTGAATCGATTGTCAGCATAATTAATTAATGAAGGATTATTTAGCAAATTTTATCCAATTGTGGGAACAAATCATAGATGGAACACCGTTAACCGTTTGTAAGTGTCATCAGGTTGGGGAGAACCAGTACCTTGCCTGTTATGAACTGCTGAACGGGCATGATGTTTGACACATTCTGCCTGTTTTTGGGCACATGCCTAACATTATATGCCACATCACTCATTTGTGTTTACTTTCTTTGCTTATGGAACATGGGCATCACTGGCTGGGCCAGCATTTATTGTTCATCTCTAGTTGCTCTGGAGAAGGTTGTAAGCTGCCTTCTTCAACTTTTGTACAGTTAGTAGACCTACAATTCCCTAAGGGAGGAATTCCTGGATTTTGACCCAACAACAGTGAAGGAACAATGATATGTTTCCAAGCCAGGATGGTGAGTGGCTTGGAGAGTAACTTGAAGCTGGTGGTATGCCAATGAGTCTGCTGCCCATGTCCTGCTAGATGGAAGTGCTCATGGGTTTGGAAGGTGCTATCTAAGAATCTTTGATACATTTCTGCAGTTCATCTTGTAGGTAACACGCTCTGCTGCTACTGAGTGATAGGAGAAAGTGAGGACTGCAGATGCTGGAGATCAGAGTTGAGAGTGTGGTACTGGAAAAGTGCAGCAGGTCAGGCAGCATCCGAGGAGCAGGAGAATTGACATTTCGGGCATAAGCCCTTCATCACCCTTGCTACTGAGTGGTGGTGGTGGAAGAGGGAGTGGATGTGGTGCCAATGAAGTGAACTGCTTTGTCCTGGATGGTGTCAAGCTCCCTGAACATTGTTGGAGCTGCATCCATCCTGGAAAGTGGGGAGTTTTCCATTACATTCCTGACTTGTACCTTGCAGATTATGGTCAAGCTTTGGAGAGTCATGAGGTGCATTAGTTGCTGTAGTATTCCTAGCCCCTGACCTGCTCTTGTTGCCACCTATATTGTGATAGGTGGGACATATTTTTGGCTTGACAGCAACATCCTGTTACTGGCTAAGACCATTTGTGTTGCTACTACAAAGTAACGGCATGAAACAGCTGACTTTACTTGTTGCTGACATTTTTGATATACCTTACAAGATAATCAGAGGTGAACTGAAATGATCTCAGGAGTAAAATATTCAGGATTGGGCCCATTCATGAAATTGCATGATGTATAGACACAATTGACCAGATCACTCATTGTCTTGCAGAATGGCTTTGCGGTTTATTTTAATATCAAGCTTGCATGGTGAGCAAATGGCTAGCATCCCATAAGTGGGCTTGCCAATAAGCCAATCTTATAACAGCTTATGGCACTGTCGGAATCCAAGTGCGCATGACTAGTAAAGGTAGGTTTGCGTAATATAGTCATACAGTTGGTAGTGGGGGGGTGGGGCAATAAGTAAATTTGTGGATGATAGGAAGATTGTCTCGATGGTTAACAGTGAGGAAGAATGTCTTAGGTTATAGAAAGATATTAATGGGTTGGACAGATAGGCAGACCAGTGGCAATTGGAATTTAACCCTGAAAAATGTGAGAAAGGCATTTCACTTTGGAAGAAGTGACAAGAGATGGGTGTGCTCAATGAATGATGGACCATTAGGAAGCTCAAGGAAGTAGGGATCTAGGATATTTGGCCAGAGATCCCAGAAGGCAGCAGGACAGGTTTATTGGAAAGGCCTGCAGGATGCTTGCCTTTATCAATCATGGCATTCAATATAAAAGCAGAGAGGATGTGTTGGAATTGTAAAAAAGAAACTTTGGTCAGACGATGGCTGGGGTACTGTGTATAAGCCGCACCACAGGAAAAGTGTGATTTCACTGGAGAGTATGCAGAGGAGGTTCACCAAGATGTTGCTTTGGATGGAACATTTTAGCTTTGTGGAGAGGCTGGATAAGCTCTGGAGATTTCTTTTAAAGCAGAGAAGGCTGAGGGAGGACCTGATTGAGGTGAATAGGATTATAAGTGCCTTGGACAAAGTGAACAGGAAGTAGTTGTTCCTCTTAGATGAAGGGTCAATAACAAGGAGCCAAAGTTTTAAAATGAGGGACAGGAGGTTTACAGGGGATTTGAGGAAAACAAATTGTGCACAGAGGGTGGTGGGAATCTGGAATGCACTGCCTGCGAGGATATTAGGTACAATTAAAACATTTAACTGGCATCTGGAGAGGTCCGTGAATAGGAAGGGATTAGAGGAATATGGGCCAAATGCTGACAAATGAGAGTAGATTAGCTGAGGATATCTGGTCGACATGGATGAGTTGGACTGAAGGGTCTGTTTCTGTGCTGTACAGCTCCATGGCTCTTAGAGGAAGGAAATTTCACAACCTTTAAAAAGTCCTTGGATGAACAATTGAAATATCTCAGCATTTAAAACATTAGTGAAGTGCTGCAAAGTGGGATTAGTGTAGATGCAGACTCAGTCAGCCTCTTCTGTACTGTGGGATTCTTTAACTCAGTAACAGAATTTAAGTGAATCATTTTGATCTAATCAAAGACTTTTTCCTTGTCTTGTCATTTACAGTCTACTGCTCTAGATAATCTGGAAGATTGATAGATGCTAAGTTGAACAAAGGGTTTCAACAACTGCTAGAAGGAACCAAGGATTGTTTGGCCTGTTAGAAGTGCATGTTGGGATACGTAGCCTCCAAGGATGCAAAATATGTTTCTGGTTATATCTTTGTTTCTTGACTTGCCTTATTACTTTTATTGTGTTTTTTTTCCAGCAAAAGTTGACTGCTGTATAGTTACTTGAGTACATCCCAAGGATGAATGAAACCTTTATTGTAGAAGTTCCTTCAATTTTGAAAAGGAAGAAAGAGAGAGAAATAGTCTCTTTGTGGCATAATTGTGGTGTAGTGAGCAGTGTCTGAGTTCTTCTCAAAGGCATACAATGTGTTGGAGCTTTGCCCATGTCATCTGATATTATATCATCTGAAAATAGTAGAGATGGGTACACAATTGTGTGTGTGTGTGCGTGTTGCCTATGAGCTGTTCATCATCAACCAGCAGGTGGGCACTCGATGCACAAAATCTAGATACACAAAATATATGAAAGAAGTATCTCACTGTCAGTATACCTTGTAGACATTATTCATGATATCATTGCCGGTTCATAGTATTTGACATGAAGGTATAATAATCTCAGATTCGATCTTACCCCAGGTTAATGTGAAACAGGACATGCTACAGGAAGCATTTTGTGTTGCTGTAACCTATTGACTCGATATTAGCCAAGGCATGCAAGTGTCTGAGAAATATTTGTACATGTTTATCAGCTGTTTTAAATGCATATTGGATTATTCAGCAGCAGAATATCCTTCACCCAGGTTCTTACATTAAAGGAAGATAACACACTGATAATCATTGTCTGATTAAGTAAAACGCTCTGTTGGAGGCAAAATCACATCAAAAAATGTTCAGTATCAGCAGCAAATCCTTGCAGACCACAAAACCAGACTTGCAGAAACTTGTGATATAAACCATAATGGGATGTGTTAATCTCAGATGAATTTACTCAACATGTAGCTGATTCCTTATTTTTGATTCACTTTGTTGGTTTCTTCCATTGAGCAATGAAAGATCATTAGTCAGAGAAATGGAAAAAAAATGTGAATGAGATTCAATTTTAGCAAGAATACCAACTGCTGTTAATGGAAAAGTAAGAACAATTAGCATCTGGTGAAATTTCAATTAATTGCACCTCAGCACTTCTTTAATGAAATGTGTCTTTTACTTTCTGAATAATTTGATGTAGGCAAAGTAAAACTTTCCAGTCATTTAGTCACAGTCTGTGACATCATGGTTACCATGCAATAAAACTGACAATGTTAATTTCATTTTCAATGTTAATTACATGTTTGGCGTTACATGAGTAATGTGCCACTGGGGCCAAATGGACCATTTATATTTGTGGCTGGTTACCACTGCTGTCTCATCATATTTCTCTGGTGTTTTATAAGTTAACGGATATGAGAGAGTTAATCTGAGCTAAGTTAAACTCCAGCAATTCTGATATATATCAGAACCACTGAGTAGAGCATAAGGCAGTTCAGGCGGACAGCAGTTTGAAACAACCTCCTGAGAAAGATATACATGTCTAACTAAACTTGTGTTAGTAATAGTTAATAAGCCTCAGTGTAAATTTACTTTGCATATCGTTACCAAGATGTAATAAACTATCTTTTATTGTCAAAGATGTGAGCTTTATTTGAATTCCATCCTCCACCACAAACTATTGAACAGCTCATTAAAGTAGATTAGGAAGAAGGTCTGAGGAAAACACTCTGACCCCAAGCATTAAATTAGCACCCAGACATCTAATTGCTATTATAATATCTGGCAGTGGTAAAATTGGTCAGTTTCCAACCTAAGAGCACTGTCATGGTGGTGGAACCTGATTGTGTAAGTCAAGTGAAGACAGGGCTGAGCGAGCTGTCAGTATTTTATAAACCCTGATATCAATTGAAGAAGATAATTGCTGAAACTGGACATGGTGACTAAGTGGTTAGTGCTGCTGCCTCACAGCACCTGGGACCAGGGTTTGATTCCACCCTTGGGAAACTGTGTGGAGTTTGCACATTCTCCCCGTGTCTGCGTGGCTTCCCTCTGGCTGCCCCAATTTCCTCTCACAGTCCAAAGACATGCAGGTCAGGTGGATTGGCCATGCTAAGTTGCTGATATGGTCCAGGGTTGTGCAGGCTAGGTGGGTTAGCCATGAGAAATGCAGGGGAGTTTGGGTCTGGGTGGGATGCTCTGTGGATCAACAGCATTGACTTGATGGGCCAAATGGCCTATTTCCACAGTGTAGGGACTCAATGATTCTATCCTATGAAAAAGGATGTTAAAAAAGTACATCATTTGAACAAAGGTTTCAACCAACCAATCCTCTACCATATTGGGAGGGGAGAGGGCAGTTATTAAGAGAACTTCATCAAGTACTGCTTTTTGTCTTTCCTCCATGCTTCAGTTTCAGCTCACTTGTGTATAAGCCTCAAGTACTCTTGCCTGACCTTATGACTAAGAGATGACTGAAGACCTAAATTTAAAAATAAAGAAAAGTAAAATATTTGACATTGATTAAATTTAACACTCGAATGAGAGGGAAGGTTATCTCTCACTGGACCATGTATCAACATATTAATGTAGTCCAGAAAATATTTGGATATGTTTTGACAATGTGTTATTTAAAATAAAAAGTATTTTTTAACTTCAATCTGGATAACAGGTTTTTAAATAGAGATGTTTGTTGTTTATGGTTGAGGTGATGATACCATTGTATAACATTCTTTTTGGATTTGTTCAAAGGTGTCCAGCAATCACATTGCTTATGTTGGTGCTGAGTACAGTGGTGTTAACTGTCAACCTAGTTAAAGTTGAGCCAAAGTTACAATATTTTTGGCCATGAAATCTCCACCTCAATTTAATCATCTGACTTAAATTCTCAAACACTTCCCCATGCTTGCACAAAGGAGATGGTTAGCAAATATTTCTAGTAATTGTAGAGTTGTAAAATGAGAATGGAACACAGATAATCCTATTTTCTATGTTTATTAAATGTGATTGAGGCTATTGTTTATTTAAAACTCTCAAGGAAGCCGGTTTATGAACTGGTTATAAATCAGAATGCATTTCATCAGTATGTGGAGTCCCAGTATTTGGAACATCTGTGTCAAGTTGGCTGCTGTGCCTGCAGCTTTACAAGTCCTCTTACATAATGATTGTTCACAGCAATATTTGAAATGTGAAGAGATGGAGTGAGCTAATTTTGCCATCAGGTGCACATTACTTTTATCTGTGCAGGGTTGAATGTGGTTGATTTTTCAGACGACTTTACACATGAATGTTGCCTGCCATTGCCTGACTCAGCAGCCTCAAATTCAATTTTATTTGGAATTGCTCAAAATATTCAATCGATCAAGTAATGTCTAATTTAGTCTTTGATGGGATGTTGCTTGACCTATTTGATTACAAGTCCAATGATTTTACCACTACACTACCATCTGCAGAGAGAAAAAAAAACAAATATATCATTTGATGCCCTTTTATTCTGCAACTTCCGCAGTAAAATATATTGTAGCCAAGTAAGACGCAGCTTTTGAAAAGATGTTGGAACCAAATTTTTCAGGATTGTAGCAGGTGATGTTTATATGCAAATCAACAAGAGGTGTTGTGTAATATCTCAATGTTAGTATACAGTACATCTTTAATAGACATATATCATAATTGTATTGTATCATGTGATAGGAAGATAAAAATCTTGAATCTTTTCCCGAGGATTTAAAGGTCTCAGACTCCATCTTAAATGGGGTCACGTGAAGCATGACATGCAGATGGAAGGAAACTACTGTTTGAAGGCAAATATTTTAATATTGGCCCACACGTTGAAATGCCTGCACAATGGTTGCCACTGCTGCTTCACAATGCCAGGAACCAGGGTTTGATTCTCATCTTAGATGATACTTTATTCCCCCATTCTGCATGGCATTCCACCGGATGCTCCAGTTTTCTCACACACGCCAAAGATGGGCAGGTTAGCTGAATTGACCATGCTAAAAGTTTGTCCACACTGTCCAAGGTTTGTGCAGGTTAGGTGGGTTAGGCATGGTAAGAATCCCATGTGAGATTAAGGGGATGGGGAATGTCTGAGTGCGATACTCTTTGGTGCATCGATGCAAACTTGATGGGCCAAATGGTCTCTTTCTGCAATGAATTATGTGACTTGATGTAAATATCTGGAGCTGGAAAGACATCACCTGGATCTTTCAGTGCCATGTTATTCACATTTAGTTGATGTGCGACAGGAACCAATGTGAGCATTACCTCTTCAGATAGAACCACCCACTGCTGTGGCAATTTAGTAATTAATGCCCATCCCCCAGGAATTCTCAACATCTATGGTAAATTGTTGAAAGTCAATCTAAGATGTTGGCATGAGAGAAAATGCAGTGGTGAAAGTACAGAGTCATAGAGTCATACAGATGTACAGCACAGAAACAGAGCCTTTGGTCCAACTGAAATGTCTGTTTCCATGCTGTATGACAATTCCATCCAACAACCTCAAACCCAATCCAATTAGGCATTTCTTCTGCAGTGTTGGCCAAGGATGGAATATTGGCCATTGTACCAAGAAACACCACTGCTGAGTAAATTATTAATATCACACTGACCTAAATGAATAAGTAAAATGACAACTTCTCATCTGAAGGATGATGTTTTTGACAGTGCAATATCTTCATATGGCACAAAAATGTAGTCCTGAATGATATGCCCAAGTTCCAGAAAAGGGTGGGAACCCACAATTTTGAGCCACAGGCAAGGAAGCTATCAACCGAGCCAAGTTATAGAGTCATAGAGATGTACAGCATGGAAACAGACCCTTTGATTCAACTCGTCCATGCTGACCAGATATCCCAACCTAACCTAGTCTAACCTGCCGCACTCAGCCCATCTCCCTCCAAATCCTTCCTATTCATATACCCATCCAGATGACTTTTAAATGTTGCAATTGTACTAGCCTCCACCACTTCCTCTGGCAGCTCATTCCATACGCATATAACCCTCTGCGTGAAAACGTTGCCCCTTAGTTCTCTTTTATATCTTTCCTCTCACCCTAAACCTCTAGTTCTGGTCTCCCCTACGCCCCAGGGAAAAGACTTTGTCCATCTACCCTATCCTTGCCCCTCATAATTTTATAAACCTTTATAGAGTCATCATTCATCCTCTGGCACTTCAATACTCTGACCAATAAAGGAAAGCATACCAAACGCCTTCTTCACTATCCTATCTATCTGTGACTCCACTTTCAAGGAGCTATGATCTTGCACTCCAAGGTCTCTTTGTTCAGCAACACTCCCTAGGACCTTACCATTAAGTATATAAGTCCTGCTAAGATTTGCTTTCCCAAAATGCAGCATCTCACATTTATCTAGATTAAACTTCATCTGCCACTTCTTCCCCCATGGGCCCATCTGATCAAGATCCCATTGTAATCTGAGGTAACCTTCTTTGCTGTCCACTACACCTTCAATTTTGATGTCATCTGCAAACTTACTAACTATATCTCTTATGCTCACATCCAAATAATTTATATAAATGATGAAAGGTTGTGGAGCCAGCACCGAGCCTTGTGGCACTCCACTGGTCACAGGCCTCCAGTCTGAAAAAGCAACCCTCCACCACCACTTTCTGTCTTCTACCTTTAAGCCAGTTCTGTGTCCAAATGGCTAGTTCCCCCTGTATTCACACGAAATGTTCAAACAAGTATAATCAATCTGTGGAGAAAGCAAGGACTGCAGATGCTGGAGATCAGAGTCCAGAGTGTGGTGCTGGAAAAGCACAACAGATCAGGCAGCATCTGAGGAGCAGCAGAATCAATATTTCAGGCATGAGCCCTTCATCAGGAATGTGTGTCAGGCTTTGAAGCAGCAGCATCTCAAGTATCACAGGATGGACATCTTTGAGGTTTGAAGTTTTGGCTGTCATTGGCAGGAAGGCTCAGAGACTTTAAAAGGAGTGAAAATATATCTAACGTCTAGAGTCTGGTGTCTCTCACCAGTTACACTCTGGAGATGTTGGTAACCTGAGGGTAGGCCCATTCAGTTTTTAGTGTCAAGTAAGGCAGGCAGAAAAAAAGCAAAAACCCGATGAAAAGTAAGTTTGAACAAAAATGGGTTCTGAGCCATTCTTAACTTTATAGGTTTGGATGACTTTCCAAACAGTTTAAGCCGAATCATGTCAATTTACGACACATAAACAGAGGAAATGCCAGCATTCCTGTTGTTTCCAGGGTCACTCGACAATTCCTGGTAAACAAATACGTTCTTTTTCTCCCCTTCTTTCCTGCCCGCAAAAAACTGGGAGATGCAGTTCAAGGGATGTAGGAAACTAAGGAAATCTGTTGACAAGCAATATCTTTCTGAAATCTGCCAATTTCAAAAGAGGAAGAATTAGAAATCTAAATAGTAAAATAACAAGTTTGTAATGATATAGCAATTTTAATGTAGCAAAATGTCCTGAGGCGCAATGTCTGGAAAAAATACTTTATTTGGTATTTTAATAGAAACAGTAATTTTCTGATTTCAGTCAGAGATCTTTAGTGAAACTAAGTATTCACTTGCATATGGAATATACATATTTAAATATTACAAGTATTTAAATTTATTTGGGTTATTAGCTAAAAGATCAAAGCATTAGCTCTAATTTTCTCTTTATGCCACAGAATAATAAGGTAATGCAGAACTCCTCGTGATTTATTTGGTTCTGTGCATTGTTGCAGTCTTGCTTTAGTTCTTGAACCTTGAGCCAGCTGATGCTTTAGTCAGTCCGGTTTTGCAACATGACATGCTTCAGGAAAGAACAAATAACCTCAAATTGCCGCTCCAAACATCTGTCATTTTACTTCCTAAAGATTTAATAAAACATATGACCATTACAGAAAAGAAAAAAATATGCAATATCGTATTTATACTTCTCAGTAAATATTTTGGCCACATCTATAAACATATTAAATAATCCAGATCTATTCTTGTTTCTTATTATGCTTTCTTCTTTGTTCCAGGATTGGTAATATTAAATACTGAGACAGCTTGCATTCCTGATTTTATTTCACAAATTCAAACCAGGGCTTTAAAGAAAGAGAAACAGGTCAATAAATTATTTAAATAAGTGAAAATATCTGCCTTAATTGTTCTGAGCATTCACTGAAAATGTCCACTGCTTAGCAGTCTCAATGTCCATGTATCATTCCTCCTCTGCTAACAGTACCATCTTGTGACTAAAGACGGAACTATTAGGAAGGAGGAATGCGTGCTTGCAATGGAAAACCGAGCTTCTGTTGTTTCTGTCTGTAAGGTGAGGTCATGCTTCTCATTAGCAGTGCCTGTTTCAGTTTAAAACAGAATTTTGTCACTTTGTCGCTCTGATGGCTATTTTCCTACCTTTGCTGTGCTTTCTTCAACAATTTAAAAAGCACATCAAACAACGATGAATAGCAGTACAAAGGAAAAGTATTTTGCATTTAAGTAAGTGTGGCAGAAAGGTTCTGTCTTCCCCTTTATGCCCACGATTATGGTTTGGTGGCATGTTGATTATGTATAGGATTTAATGGGAGGCTTTCTCTCTCCTCCACAGCTGGGACTCAGCCAGTTTTGTCTCTTTATTTGCCATTTGTGCAGTGACAAAATGACCTTGTGTGCATACCTATTGGCAATGGCACTGTTAACAAGGGATAAATGAGTGCACCCATCCCTGTTAGTTCCTGCTGATGTGTTGCCAGATGCAAGATAGCAAAGGTCACGCTTTAATGAGCTTAATAACACAAGAGAAAAACCTTTCGGTGGGATTACTAGCAGTAAGTGCGAGTGAATGATAAGAGGGGAAGAGACACATTATAGGACACTTACTTTGAAAGAAACCTGATGTTATTGTGCCTCTGCCAACATCACTCATGACCCAAAAGCTGCAATGAAATGCATTAAGTTTTGGTGCAATGTTTGTGTCAATGGTGATGGGAAGGGACAAGAAAGGAGAGTGGGAAAATGGACTGAGATGCATTGGTGAACATTTATACCTAAGAATATCCGACTGCCATGGATCACTGATGGGAAGGATAGTTAGAAAAAGTGGAACTGTTTTTATAGTTACAGTTTGGGGATGTGGTGTTCTGGTGATGAAATGATATCACAGGTAGGGTCAATATAGGATCAAGTCTAGGTCATTCAATCCCTTGAACCGCATTTAATTATTTCATGGCTGAACTGTGTCCAAAATGAATTTATCTGGTTTAATTCCATTACCCATGCCTAACTAAAATCAAATCTCACTTCAGAACTTTTCCACTGAAGCAGGCTCAGTAGCATTTGGGGCTAAAGGTTCCAGATTTCCACTATTATCAGTGAGAAGATGTGCATTCTGACATCTCCACTGAACAGACCCATTGTAATTTTAAGATATTTGCTTGTTCTAAACCCCCACCTCCAAAGAAATTTTTTTTTTCCTTTTAAACCTGATCAACTCCTTGACATGGATTAAATATCTCAATGGGTTCACCCACCACTCTTCCATGCTATTTAATGAAATCTGTCAGCAAACTTAACATTTCGCCCCAGTATCATTCTTGTGAGCCTATTTGATGTGTAGTAATGAGGTTTCGTCCATGTAATTAATATGTGTTTCCCCATGTAAATCAAGTAGCATCTGGACAGTGCTGAGAGTATGCGGATTAATGGCCTTGAAGCAGCCAAGATCACAGACAACAGGATTAAAGGCATGAAGCTATGTTGCCCAGAGGAACATTATTCTTACTGGCTTTTTGCTAGAATATTTCAAGATTAAGCACATCATTCTGATTTCACCTTTTTGTTTCTTTCTCTATTTCAGATATTCCCTTCAAAATAAAGGCAAATGCTGGAATAAACTAATCAGGCCACCTCAAAACTAGATTAACAGAATGAGATTACTATCCTTATTCAACTGTTAACCGGCTCAATGCATATTTTTAAAACTTATTTTGTTTACCTTCATACAGTGGTGCTCTTTTTCATATCCATTCTTAAATGATGAATACCAAATTGAGGCGAGTATTTATAGCTGACTTAATTGCTTCACTCATCCTTTTACAGGTCTCCCTGAACATAGTTTATTATTTGTTATGAAATGAATCTTCACCACTGCTGATGTGAATCATCTTGTAGATTTGCTGTCACCATCCTTTTTTCTTGGTAGGGTTTTGCACAACCTGCTTGGTCTATTGTCCTTGGTTGCCTGATGCAAAGATGATCTTGTCTTTAACAGGATGTAGGTTTTTGCAAGGTAGCAATGAGATACAAGTTAGATTTAAAAAGATAGGCATTGTTATACAAGTTATGATGAAGAGGCAGATGGGAGATGTTAGTTATAGAATCATGGAATCCCTACTGTACATTTAGAGACTATTTGGCCCATCAAGCAAGTTGTTCGTGGGGTTTCTGAGATATAGAAACTGCAGGCATTTGGAGAGGCAAGGACTCATTTGGGAAAATCAGCATGGCTTTGAGTAAAGCAAATCATACCTCACGAAATTGGTGGAGTCTTTTGAAGGGGTAACCAAGAAAATAGATGAGGGCAGTGAGGTAGATGTTGTCTACATGGACTTTAACAAGGCTTTTGACAAGGTACTACATGCTGGGTTGTTGAGTAAAGTTAAATCTCATGGGATGCAGGGTGAATTAGCCAATTGGATACAAAATTAGCTTAAAGGTAGATGACAGAGGGTGGTAGAGAAAGTAAGGACAGAGGGTGGTGGTAGAGGGTTGTTTTTCAAACTGGAGGCCTGTAACCAGCGATGTGCCACAGGAATCATGCAGGGTCCACAGTTATCTGTAATTTATATAAATGATTTGGATGAGAATTTAGAAGGTATGGTTAATATATTTGTGGATGATACCAACATTGGTATAGGGGAGAGTGAAGAAGGTTATCTGGAAATGTACTGAGATCTTGATCAACTGGGCCAGTGAGTGAAGAATGATAGATGGAGGTTAATATAGATAAATGCAAGGTGTTGCATTTTGGTACGTCAAACCAGGGCAGGATGTACACAGTCAATGGTAGGGCCCTGGGGAGTGTCATAAGAAAAGTAGATCTTGGGGTATAGGTTCATAGTTCCTTGAAAGTGGAGTCACAGGTAGACAGGATGGTGAAAAAGGCTTTCAGTGTGCTTGCTTTCATCAGTCAGATCAGAGTGTAGGAGTCGGGACATCTTGTTGCAGCTGTATAAGATGTTGGTGAGGCCACATACTGTGTACAATTACAGTTACCCTACTATAGAAAGGATATTATTAAACAATAAAGAGTGCAGAAAATATTTAATAGGATGCCACCACCCCCCCCCCGCCCCACACACACCCCCGACTGGAAGGATTGAGTTAGAAGGACAGGCTGGATGGGTTGGACCTAACTTCCACTGGCGTTTAGGAGACTGAAACTATGTAGGTAAATAGCTAACAGCTTTTCTGCATGGTAGGGGAGTCTAACACTAGAAGGTATAGGTTTAGGGTGAGAGGAGAGAGATACAAAAGGGTCCAGAGGGATAAATTTTTCACGCAGAGGGTGGTGAGTGTCTGAAACAGACTGCCTAACAAGTACATTTTTGTCATTAAAGATACATTTGGAGAGATATATGGATGGAATAGGACCAAACGCAGTCAATGAGGACTCGATTAATTATGAAACCTGGGAGGCATCGACAGTTGGGCAGAATGGCCTGGTTTCATGCTGTAAATCTCTGCGACTCTCTGACTAAGTCTGCTCCGACCTTCTGAAGAGCATCCTACCCAGACCCACACCACTCCCCCCATCTCCATAGCCCCACATTTACCATGGCTAATCCATTATGACTCTAGCTTTTGACTGTGGGAGGAAACCAGAACACCTGGCAGAAACCCACATAAACACAGGGAGAATGTGCACACTCCACACAGTTACCTGGTCCATGGTACTGTGACATAGCCATACTAGCCACCATTCCACCATTTTGTCTCGGTCTTTTGTAATTGGAAATTGTTTTTCTCATATGCCAAATTATGTCCTCATAATGAGCGATGATGAATGCTCTCTTTGGTATTATTTCTTTGATCATAAAACACATATACAACTTGCATTTGGGAAAACACTGCTCACTGGTATATGTAACTTATGCTGACACTTAAAGAAATAAATAAGGACACTCAATTCTCAATTATAATTATTTATCCTTGTGTACTTCACAAGTACAGCTATTCCTGTTGCTGGATTTTGGAGGTGTGTTTGTATTACTTTTGCTGTCCATTATTCTGTGACTTTTGAACTAATGAGGGAGCTTAGCCTGAGGAAGGTGGAGATGGGTGGTACGTTTTATTTTTGTTGTAAGTACTTGGAGACAAGACACAGCATGCCTAGAATGTAATCAGAAAGTAATGCGCTTGGAAAAGTGTTATTCAGAAGATGGGAAATCAACCCAACACCTCAGCTTCTCTACCAAGTGGATGTAAAAAAATCATATGACTCAAATTAAAAGGTTCCTCCCAATGTGCTGGCCAATATTTATAATTCTAGTAACATCACTAGAACAAATTATCTGATCATTGCTGAATTTTTTCAGGAAATCACTGGAACATTAGCCTTGAGGTTTTCTTTTGTACTGAAGCCCTGAATGGGACTTGAACCAAGAAAGTTAATCACACTGACAGATTGATGCAGGTATCAGCAAGTTAAAGTACAAATGTAATGTTATTCAGACATACTTTGCCATATGAGAAATAAACTAAACGACAGATATTAGAATGCACCTTCAGAATGGATGACTAGGGTGATTTAACAGTGTAGTTTATTACTGAGCAAACTAAGCAAGTCCCTGGTGTATGCAATATGAACTGGTCACGCCTAAGCAGCAGTTATTGTGGTGAGATTGGCCACACTGTCACTGGGCTCGGAATGATCTCGATTGTATCCGTTAGTCCCATTAGAAAGTCAGGTGACTCTAACATTGAATTTCATTGCAATGGTCATCAGTTGGTACATCCAGCAACAGTAATTACCCTAAGCCAACATAAAAATGACTAATCACATAAAGAGTAGCATATTTTATATTCTTCCATTTGTTGTGAACCTATCTGCCATATAACAAGAATTTATAAAACAATTATGTGACTTCTTTATGTGATGATAAGACTCTACATGTAGAGATTTAACTGGGAGGCTGTGTAGATTAGAGTCACATCCTTTCTAGAGTACTGATTGACAAGTTTAAGATGTGCCCTTTTAAACACACAGGTGTATCATGTCACAATGGTATGTGGACTGTGGTTATTCAGTGAGTTCCTTGAAATGAGAAAAAGGAAGAACAAGATGCCATCCAGCTATACCCTGCCTCATCATATTTCAGTAACTAGTCTTTTCACATCAAGGTCTCATAAACAATCATGAATTGACACATTCTGTTTGGATGGCATAGCTCAAGGTGACTTGTTGGTCTAGACAATGAAGAATGAGGGCTCTTGCTGTTCTATACTTTCTTGAATTGCAGGAACAACTCACTCAAATTCCTTACAGAACAAGACTTCTGGTAATCTAACATTGCCTCTGTATAGTATAGGAATGTCATCAGAGTTTATTACTTTCAGTTTTGGAATTAGACTTGTAAGCATGGCCTGATTCTAACACTCAGCCAGGTTGATATTTGAATACAAGAATACAAGTTTTGAATCAGTCTTGATTTTCTGGAAGTTCATATGTTTTAATTGCATTTCTATTTCCAGGTCTGGAAATGTGTCTTTCAGGAAAAGAAACTAGTATGAACAAGAACCTTAATGACAGAGTTACCTCTATTTTGTCTGTCCATTATCTTAGTCTTCGTACAGTATTACGCTGCTAAGGAATTACTTTCCAAATAAGGGAAGTGAATACATTAATGGACTTGAATGTTGGTGTTCAATTCTTTTATTCTGTATAAAAGCAATTACACAAAATAACTGCTAGAACAAATACACAGTCTGCTTCAGAGCTTGCAAATGAAGCTAATTAAAGCTAATGAGTTTCTAATTGTGAACAGCAAGAAGAATATCAGTCATTTTCTATGTCTGTGCTCAATCCTGCAGTGAGAAAATATTTTACATAGGAAAGAAACTAAAGAGATGTGAAAGAGGGCTCAAGGAACAAGTATTACGGAGTGAGCTATTCAACTCTACTGCATCTGATTGTGATTTCTCACGGGTTATTTGGATCTTAAAACAAGCTTAGATCTTGGTAAGGCTACTTAACCAGGGGCACAATGTCAAACTTTCTATTTGAACAATAACACACAATTACTGAATTTTCAGTGTAATCACAGCATCTGCAAATGTACAACTGGATATTCATTAAACTCTGTCACTTTACTGTGATGGTAACACGACCATAATAATATGTTTCTTTTTTCTCAATGTGAAAATTAAAGGATGATATTCATAGAGTCTAAACGTATTCAGTCTCCATTTTCTCATCTATTGTTTCCCAAAACCATACCCACCTGCACCCAAAAGTATCTGAGACTACATTGATTTGTACCTGATTTCCCCACTAATTGAGTCAAAAAGACTATTCATCTTTGGATTGGTGGGGTAGCAGATAGTGAAGGGGACTGTCAGAGAATGCAGCAGAATATAGATCGATTGGAGAGTTAGGCAGTGAAATGGTAGATGCAGTTCAATCCGGACAAATGCGAGGTGATGCATTTTTGAAGATCTAATTCAACAATGAAATATACTGTAAATGGAAAAGCCCTGGGGAAAATTGATATACAGTGAGATCTGTGTGTTCAGGTCCAAGGTGGCAATGCAGGTCAATAAAGTAGTCAAGAAGACATACAGCATGCTTTCCTGCATTGGACGAAGTATTGAGCACAAGAGTTGGCAGGACATGTTACAGTTGGAACAGTAGGACTTTGGTTTCGGCCACATTTGGAATACTACAAACAGTTCTGGTTGCCATATTACCAAAAGGATGTGGATGCTTTGGAGAGGGTGCAGAGGAGGTACACAAAGAATTTTCTATCGTATGGAGGGCACTAGCTATGAAGAGAGGTTGAGTAGATTAGGATTATTTCCATTAGAAAGACGGAAGTTGAGGGGGGGGACCTGATTGAAGTCTGCAAAATCATGAGAGGTATAGACAGGGTGGATAGCAAGAAGCTTTTTCCCAGAGTGGGGGACTCAATTACTAAGGGTCACAAGTTCAAGGTGAGAGGGGAAAAGTTTAAAGGAGATATGTGTGGAAAGTTCTTTACGCAAAGGGTGATGGGTACTTAGAATGCATTGCCAGTGGAGGTGGTAGAGACGAGCATGATAGAGTCATTTAAGATGTATCTCGCCAAATACATGAATGGGCAGGGAGCAGAGGGATACAGATCCTTAGAAAATAGGCGACAAGTTTAGATCGAGGATCTGGATCAGTGCAGACATGGAGGGTTGAAGTGCCTGTTCCTGTGCTATAATTTTCTTTGTTCTTTGAAAGACTGGGCATTAGGAGCATGCTCAGATGTGAGGCTTGCGCAGAAGAAGAATACAGAGGAACCTTTTTTATCTGAAGGACACGGGCGGGGAGTATTTTGTTCATTAATTGAATGCCAGATAACATAGTTTAGCCAAATCTGTTAAGACTGTGGTTTTGGAGAGGAATCAACATAATAAAATGATTTTCAAAGGTGGTGTGGGGTAAAGAAGTAGAATAAATGATCGGTGGAGATCGAGCCCAAAGAGAGAGAAAAACAGTTGGACAGGCAAAGAAGTGGTCAAAGGTCAATCTGGGGGAATGAATAGCTGCTAATGGGGACTATTAGTGGCTGACAATGGGGAGTGTGTGGTGGCAGCCTATGTGAGGTCAAGGTCTGGTCTGTGGAGATGGGGGAAGCATGAGGAAAGGTGCTCAGGTCCTAAAATTATTGAACTCGATATTGAGTCTAGAAGGCTGCAGGGTTCCCAAGTGGAAAATTAGATGCTGTAATTCCAGCTTGCATTGAGCTTCCCTAGACCACTGCAGCAAGCCTGAGACAGAGATGTTGGCCAGGGAGCGATGTGGTATGTTGAAATGGCAAGCAACAAGAAGCGCAGGGTCGTTTTTTTTATGGACAGACATAAGTGTTCTGTGACGCGGTCACCCAGTCTGCACTTTGTTTCCCCAATGTAGAGGAGACCACATCCAACGCTTCTTCACCTGGAATAAATGTTGGATGTTGTGGCCAACATTTGTCCCTCATTCACCATCATTAGAAAGGATTATCTGATTGTTATCAAATTGATGCTTCTGTGGTCTTACTGTGTTTCCAACAACACACAGTGACTGCACTTTGAAAAGTAGCTCATTGGCTGTTAAGTGCCTTGAGACATCCTGTGGTCATAACATGCATTACATCAGTGCAAGCCTCTCTCATATTTGAAAGGAGGCTAATTTTACAAGACAAGAGAGTTGTCAGTATCCGTAAAACTCCAAGTGACATAACTGAATTATTGAAACATTGCGTAATGCTTACACAATGAATTATGTGTGATAAATTCATACAAATGTGTGCATGGTCTCAACGTGATAGTTAAGTGTGTTTACAAGCAGTACGTTTGTTTAAAAGCAAGCATTCACATTGCTGCTGGAGGAAGACTGACTAAGACAAAGCTTCATGTAGCTGTGTATATGCTGCCCTCCAGTGTATCAGTCCTATAGTTACTACAGCCTTCAATTTCTTAGGACTTTAACGTTGTTTCAGTCTGGATTAGTGGTGCTGGAAGAGCACAGCAGTTCAGGCAGCATCCGAGTAAAATCGACGTTTCAAGCAAAAGCCCTTCATCAGGAATAAAGGCAGAGAGCCTGAAGGGTGGAGAGATAAGCTGGAGGAGGGTAGGGTGGGGAGAAAGTAGCATAGAGTACAATAGGTGAGTGGGGGAGGGGATGAAGGTGATAGGCCAAGGAGGGGGGTGGGGTGGATAAGTGGAAAAGAAGATAGGCAGGTAGGACAAGTCATGGGGACAGTGCTGAGCTGGAAGTTTGGAACTAGGGTGAGGTGGGGGAAGGGGAAATGAGGAAACTGTTGAAGTCCACATTGATGCCCTGGGGTTGAAGTGTTCCGAGGCGGAAGATGAGGCATTCTTCCTCCAGTCGACTGGTGGTGAGGGAGCGGCGGTGAAGGAGGCCCAGGACTTCGATTTCCTCGGCAGAGTGGGAGGGGGAGTTGAAATGTTGGGCCACAGGGCGGTGTGGTTGATTGGTGTGGGTGTCCCGGTGATGTTCCCTAAAGCGCTCTGCTAGGAGGCGTCCAGTCTCCCCAATGTAGAGGTGACCGCATCGGGAGCAACATTGTCAACAAGATCATAGTAGCATTAGATTCATTTGGGAAAATTAAACTTTTTTTTAAAGTTAACATTTTGAAACATCTTCATGCAGCTATGAAATAGTTATTTTTAACCACTTCTGATTTGCACAATCTTTTTCAAGTTTCTGCAAGTTTTCTTTAAAAATTATTTTCCAGAACCTCATTCATTTGCTAGCAGTAAAGTATTTGTTTTGTCAATATTGTTTTGAGAAATGAAAATGCTGGAATCACTTAGTGGGCCAGATTGCATTTGTGGAGAGAGAAGCAGGGTTAATATTTTGGATCGATGACCTATGGCTCAAAATTGGATAAGATTCAAATTGTGAAAGGCTGCTTTGTTATCAACAATGTTCAGCAAGGTTCTTGCCCTATCTATTGATTTGAAAATTCTCATTCGTGTTTATGAATCAGTCCATGACCATACTTGCCCTCCCTTTGTACCTCCCCTAATGCTACCTCTGAATTCACATCTTCAACAAAACTCACTGTGAAGCCATTTCACTTATACACTTTAGAATTTCCTTTTCCAAAGTTCATCATTTCTGTCCCTTTCAAAATCATTGACAAAACTGTCTCCAACTTCATCTTCAGCAGATTTACTTGTCTCTTGTCCCAAGTGCTAGTCTGCTTCGCATTGTCTACGCTTGTGCAAAATACCTCGGGAGAAGCGGCTGTGTGACAATTTGTTGGTTTAGATGAATTTGTATTGAGATATCAACAGCAGATTGTGTTAGATCCCCAAATCTAATCTAATACCTAATGCAGCAGCTGGCAGCGACTATGCACGTAAACAAGTTAATTAAACAAATTAATCCTGTTAAAAATGTTGAATAAATTGAACATAGAGGTAGTAATGATTGGAACAGTAGAGACCCGGGTTCAATTCCCGCCTCAGGCGACTGTCTGTGTGGAGTTTGCACATTCTCCCCGTGTCTGTGTGGGTTTCTTCCGGGTGCTCTGGTTTCCTCACAAAGTCCAAAGATGTGCAGGTTAGGTGAATTGGCCATGGTGAATTGCCCATAGTGTTAGGTGAAGGGGTAAATGTAGGGGAATGGGTGGGGTTGCACTTTGGTGAGTTGGTGTGGACTTGTTGGGCCGAAGGGCCTGTTTCCACACTGTAAGTAATCTAAGTAATCTAAGGAATATTCTCCTTAGAGGTAATGGCCTAGTGGTATTATTGCTCGACTGTAATCCAGAAACTGAGCTAATATTCTGGGGATCCAGGTTCAAATCCTGCCACAGCAAATGGTGGAATTTCAATTCAACAAAAAAGAATCTACTGATGACCACAAAACCATTGCTGATTGTCAGAAAAACCTATCTGGCTCACTAATGCCCTTTCGGGGAAGGAAATCGGCCATCCTCACCTGGTCTGGTCCACATGTGATTCCAGACCCACATTGTCCTCTGAAATAGCCTAGCAAGCCAATCAGTTGTACCAATCATTACAAAGTCTCAAAGAAATGAAACTGGACATTTCACCTAGCATTGACTGAGGCACTGAGAAAGATAAATTGCAAACTTTTGTCAAAGTTATAAACTTCGTGCACAAGGTTGGTTATGTGTACAGTCTGGTTAGAAACAATTAAGCAATTTTGAGGATAATCAAATGTTTCAATTTCATTGTAAATCCAATGAAAACATGATTGATTTATTGTGGCATCCTATCCCTATGCTGTAACAGTAATTATTTAAGGACAGTCAAAGCTAAAAAAATGCTCACTAAATGGAAAACTACAGCATTTGTCATGATCTGCATTATCTTACCAGTTGTTAAAATTAATATAAACAATGTTTTGCAACCAAAGGTTGGATGTGGCTTTCACAAGTAATTAAAATTTGCTCATCTGTCAGTACAAAGCATTTGTTTGCTTCGTGTATTGTCACCAAATAAGTGATACTTTGCAAAAAGCTGCATTGTACTGATTCATTGAAAATATATCAAGGCGTTCACTTTGAGAGTGAAAGCATTAACAGTCGATGCTTATTTGAAGATCACAGAGAAAGAGAATGGAGACATCGACAGACAGAAATATCTTGAAAGGTGGAGCATAGCTGTGAAGAAAGAGTTCAGACATAAGAACAGTGCTAATCAGAGAAGGGCAAATAATTCAATGCATTTATGAGAGAGTCATATTCTTGAAAGCAGAAGATACACCATATCTAAAAGAATGTAGAAAACAAAACCCAATACACAAGAGCCACAATTCATCCTCTGAACATCTTAGATGCAGATCTGAGCTTCCTATGGGAGGCAGGTTGCATAAGCTCTAGAAATCTCATCAACAATGGACTGAGACTTTTAATATATCAAATGCATTAGCCAGTCAAATCTTTTAAGGTGTCAGATATTCAAAAAATCCCATCTAAACTAACCTTTCTGAGTTAATCTTGTAGTATATTGACATTAGCTGATGCTCAGCTGTTCATAAACCTGAACTGCCTGTATAATTACTAATCTTAATTCTGTCAGTCAGAAATATCTGTCTAAATAGATTGTGTATTCTTGCTGGTTCTTTGTAATTGACTGCTAATTGTTAATAATGAAATGTTAATTAATGATTTCATACAGAGTCTTCTTGTTCAACAATTATGACAATGGGAAGTAAACTCATGCATTCAGTAATTTTCATTATCCCGGCAAATGGTAAGTAACGGAAATGTTCCTACAATTTGCATCAGTTGATCTAAAATGGTTCAAGGAACCCAATTCTAGGCATCCTTTGATGTAGAAAGAATATGTGCAGATAGTTCTTGGAAGAGTTAAGGTACAGGAATTATGAGGTCATTTGGTCTTCTGACTAATTCCTCATAAGGTTAATTGATTTTTAATCCTAGTAATGTCAAATTGTCTCAGTTTTGCTCATTAAACAGAATAATTGCAGAGAAAGCGGGAACAACCGTGGCTACAATTTTAAGAGCAGACATTGAGTAATTCTGTAACCAACAGTAACAGACAACACCTAAGACTGAGCAGGCAAGACAGATGGAGGAAGTACTGAAGTTCCTATCACTACATAATATACTCTGACAAAATGCATCATCTCTGAGCAAACTATTTTGACACAAGTTGTTAAGATTCTGCTAATTTCATCTGAAATTTCAAATTATTTAATGTAAAGAAGCAGGAACTTACATTGATACAGTGTTTTCACAGATCATTTCAAGTCACTATACTGACATTTAAGTATTTTTGAAGTTGTGGTCATGTGAAAAATGTCTGGTTACACTTTCTGGTTTTAGTATTAAATACTCATCATAATGTATGAGAGATTGGGTGATGCTGAGAGAATGGTTTTTGAAATATTACTGATTAGTTGACCAGATGTTGGAATGTGTTGGCATGCAATCATTCCACCATTGGAGACTAAGGCCAATTCCAGTCTAAACTGATTGGCGCTTAATATCTGACAGTATTAAGGCTGTTAATATAAAATATCTGGATGACTTATAAATTAGAATATTAATTTTCATTTATACAGCACTTTTAGAACATCAGGACATCTCAACCATTACAACAAGCTTTCAAATATGTTGGAATGGGGTTAGTGGAGTTGAACAGAAGGATAACAAAGTGGGTTTTTAGCATGATTTTGAAAATGAAAAGAGGAATATCTTTACAAGTTAACCCAATGCAAGAAAATGAAAGTGGTCAAATAATTCGTCTGGTGATTTCAGATTTCCAGCAATAAGACTGAAAATAGCTTGCACCCAAAATGTGAAATGATGAAGACACCAAGTTCTAATTTGGTGGGTTATGTCCATTTGACCATACAGGTAGAAATGAATAAATGGCTGTAATTCAGTCTTGAGGTTCAAAAGCATTTGTCATTGTGGAATCAGAACTCATCCACAACCAGTATAATGACCACAAACTGGTTTACCCCAAGTTGTCACACACATATCCCAAAGTGCTAGGCTTCTGGGTGCAGAGAAGTGAACTGACACCCTTTTTTTATTCACCCACCCACAACAAGCTTAATTTGAAAAAAAACCCTCCCTTGTCAATGGCTCTCCCACAGACCAAGTGAATTCAGTTTTAAAAAGGAGTCAATTTAACCAAGTTTTCTTGAATTGATAAAAGATTGGGTTTATCAGATACTAAACAGTACAACATAATAATGCAACATTTATACACACAGATTATGAATTTGAAGTGAATTCAAGAAATATCTCTTTGTTAAAAGTCAAATTTTGGTGTTAAAAGTTAATGCATTCCCATAGTGCTTTGGTGTTCTGATCCATTGTCATGACACTGGTCATTCTTTATTCAATCGCCTACATATCTGTGTCAATTAGTTGAATAATGAATTGTTCTGATGAAGTCACAATACATATAACTTCACTTATGACACAAGTAAGCGTATTTCAGCCAGATTAATCAAAAATATAACTTGAACAGAATAGAACGCTAGTGTGGGTTCCAAGTGTGCAAACAGGAGAAAACACATATATCAGCAGAATCCAGATACACTCTGCAATCCTCAGCAGAGTCATTGTCAGAGATCCTCACTCGTCAGTCTCTTGACACTTAACCGAGATGCAACCTTTGGTGCTTTATAGTTCTGATCAGTGTTCCTGTGTTGTATTACATCAGATGATGTCCTGGGTCCTGAGTAACGTTTTTCTCAATGATGTAATTAGCTGAACAATGCATTGCAGCAGTGTTGTGTCGACATATGTACCGGCTGCCTGTTACAAATGGATATCTTCCAGCCCACTTCAACTATTGATCCTTACTCCACAAATCAGTGGTTACAATCTGATAGCTAAGCCATTGGGGAGGAGGTTACATTAACTGGTATTCAATGCCCTTCCTTTACCATGTTTCCTGTGGGCAAGGTGGTGACGAGTGGAGATAATGCTGGCTACTGATCTCCACCCTGATTCAGTCCAGGCTGCAAAGGATTGCTAATGGCAATAAACGCCCATTTTAGGGCTTCTCTGCTGAGGTTCCTTGCAAGTTTCTGGAAAAGGTTGGAAGGACATGTGCAAAGGGACTTTGTGCCTGACTGAAGGATCTGGCATCAGGAAGGGGTCGCTCACAGGGAAGTCACTTCCCACTGCTGGCTGCTAACTTCAACACCATGACTCCTATTTTGCCATTACTCATCCATGGCCTGGGTTCCTTAGCAATCTAGGACCATGTTGAGCTCATTCCTGTCAGCTACCAATACCCCTCCCAGGGGCGCCACTCAACAATGTACTACAGGTCACCTTTGATAGTCTGACAGCATGGGAGGTGGAGGGGGGTTTGGATTTCTACTACTCCGAACACGACTCCACTCCACCAGGTCCTTGATTCTTGGAAATGCCCACCTGGTTGGCTCTTGATTCGGCAGGCTTTCCAGGAAAGAGTTGATGTGTTGCTCTTGCCAGTGCTCCAGTTCACAAGGCCACATCACCCACATTAAATACTATCCAGAGTATTAGTACCACATAGAACATTGCCAATTGTGACCTGACAGGGCAACCATCAACAGATGGAAACAGCAGTAAAATAAATTTAATCTGCGACATTAATATACCATATTGTTTATCATACTGTGTACTTTGGAGAACTTACAAGGCAGATATCTCAATATTAAGAATTCAGATCATTTTAGAAGTCGCCTCTTCATTGTTCCCTGCATCAGAACTGCATAATGAGATTTGCCTTTCAGGATTTTCACACATCCTGTCCATGGATTACACCGAGTTGAGGCAATAGCTGAAGAGCTATAATTTGGTGTCAGCTTTCTCGAGTTCAATGATGTTGGGAGCGGGTGGAACAGGGATGAGGAAGAAATGAGCAGGAGCTCCTGTTCTTGATTTTAACTCAGTGCTGGAAAATGCATCCCAGTGGTTCCGACAAGAAATGACTTCGAGTCAACTGAGATCCTTCTGTGACAGAATAATATTCATTCTCTCTGCTCTTGTGACTAATGTCTGAGGACATGCAATTACAGAGCCGTTGGGACTGTACATCCAAGCAAGAATTTTTTTTTACCTTGGGAGAGGAAGGGAAACAAGTAAAGGAAGTGCCACTTTTCTTTCACATTTTGGAACTGATAAATTGCTCCACTTGCAGTGGTTTCTCTGAGAAATAAGATTGAGGAGATGTAGAAATGAAAGGGACAGATTCTTAACTATAATTAAAAAGCCAGATCAATTTTAATTTTGAAATTTATGATACAATTTCAACAGAGTGATGCCTTTGAATTTCATGAGAACAGCTAAAACAGCAAAACACCTGCATGCTCGGCACTCTGTGAGTTTTCTCAATTATTTCACTTCTTTTCATTGGAACAGGAGTTTGGGTAAGTTATTTATTTTTTTCTCGCGTGGAATCCATTTATCTAACAAGATTGTTGGATCTAACAAGCAATCAGACCAGCATTGTTTGAATTACTTGTTGCTTGCATCCCAGTTTTTAAGATCGATGTGAAATTGATTCCTGTCTGTTAGAAAGCTTCAATGGATCCTGCTATTTATCCAAGTGATCAGGATATCCACACACTGATGGCTTTCACATTTGAATTCAAATCAAATTCCAGCCCAGCTGTATACCTGTGCAATACATTCTAGTATCTTACATAGCTATCAGAGATCTGATATCTGGGGTCTGCAAGTCATTTCTTTCTTATCAATTCACCCAGATTCATTCTGCTCTCACGATCTCTTGTAGATGATGAGTATTGTGATAGTTATGTTAGCTCCCATCACAGAAGGATAAGGTGTGTGTAATGTAGAACTGAAGGATCTATAGACATTTCCCAGGCCACCTTGTATCTACCTATATTACAATCAGAGGTTATTTGCATGCCTGGGCTAAATCAAAGTAATTTTGAAATAACTTCAAACACATTTCGCTCAGTTGCAACTAGGTTCAGCATCACAGAGACACAGAACGTTATACCAACAGGTCACATGCGGATATGATATCATGAACTTATTCCTAAAGTATATTGTATACTAGCTGTGAGTCACTGAGATACCTTCCCCTGAACAGCAAGACACAATCCCTCTACTTCCAATATCCACCTGGCCTGAGGGTCGGGCCCAAGACACAACGCCTAACCTGCCCCAAGATCCTCACTTAACCCTGAACACCCCATCTGACTCTGTAGATTGGCAGCACAATGCATGCTCCGTTTGCTTGTACCTTTATTTTTCTTCTTTCACTGCCTTTTTTTTTCTGACTTTAATCTACTTACCTTCTGTGGAGAGTGGATTTGTGCATTGCAGAGCAGATTAAACCATCATGGTGGCAAGAGGTCCCCCGGCAGGTCCAGCAGGGGCAAGAACAGGCAGCAAAAGGTGGGGCAAGAACAGACAGCATGAGGTGGGGTAAGAACTGGCAACAGAGGCAGAGCATGTACAGGCAGCAGGAGACATGGCAAGAACATGCAGCAGGAGGCAGAGCAAGTACAGGCAGCAGAAGGTGGGGTAAGAACAAGCAGCAGGAGGTGGGGCAAGAAGATGCAGGACAAGGCCGGGCAAGAACAGGCAACAGGAAGCGGGGCAAAAACAGGCAGCAGAAGGTGTGGCAAGAACAGGCAGCAGAAAGCAGGGCAAAAGCAGGCAGGTGGGGCAAGAACAGGCAGAAGGTGGCAAGGCAAGTACAGGCAGCCAGGAGGCAGGGCAAGAACAGGCAGCAGGAGGCAGGGCAAGAACAGGCAGCAGGAGGCAGGGCAAGAACAGGCAGCAGGAGGCAGGGCAAGAACAGGCAGCAGGAGGCAGGGCAAGAACAGGCAGCAGGAGGCAGGGCAAGAACAGGCAGCAGGAGGCAGGGCAAGAACAGGCAGCAGGAGGCAGGGCAAGAACAGGCAGCAGGAGGCAGGGCAAGAACAGGCAGCAGGAGGCAGGGCAAGAACAGGCAGCAGGAGGCAGGGCAAGAACAGGCAGCAGGAGGCAGGGCAAGAACAGGCAGCAGGAGGCAGGGCAAGAACAGGCAGCAGGAAATGGAGTGAGAACAGGCAGCATGAAGTCTTCCAGCATCTGGGGTCATTGAGCCAGCGCAGGGTACGGGAGCTCATTGCAGTAGATGAGGCCAGAGTGGAGGAGATCGAGTCCTTGTGGGAATTGTGAGGCCACCATGGTGAAGCGCTTAAGAAGGACTGTCATGTTGAACTTGCAACTTGATTTATTTTTTTCTACCTTGTATCTAAGATTTGGTAACTAGGTGCCTTGTACCTAAGATGGCACCGTAATGGTGACTTTGTAAACTTTCCCCTGTACTCCTGTATCTCTGTGCCTGACTACACCTGACAATAAGATGGAATTCTAATCTAATTCTAATCACACAATAATAAGTGCAGGTAGAAATATCTTTGTGCGCATCACTGTTTGAAAGTTGTCTGTTTGAACATGATTGTTGATGGGTAGGAATGCAGCATTCCAAAGGGAAAGTGCAGATGGTGGTGGAAAAAAATTAAAGTTTGGTTGTTCCGTAGCAGAGTGTTGATTTATGTGGCCTTGGCAAAACTGTGGTCTTTATGAACACTAAGGACACAGTCAAGGTGGGAAGATATTAAGCTGATTGAGATGAGTTTTTATCTATTACAGGTTGTTTGTGCAATCAATTGACTGCTCTGCTTAGAAATTCTGATCATTTGAGGTTCTAATGGTACTGCATACTGATGGGCAACAAATGAAATGCTTATGGTCATGTTGATAATGAATCACATTTAACTTGCAAGTCTCAATGTCATGACACACTGCAAGGGGCAGTCATGCTGGTACTTTGTTGCTTTCCCACTATTTTCTGGCATCCTGTATCAATTTAGCATGTTTAAGATTGTTATGTTCAAAGTTTGTGAGAAGATTTGTAGCTCGGGTGCTCGTTGTTGTGGTTCTGTTCGCCGAGCTGGGAATTTGTGTTGCAGTCGTTTCGTCCCCTGTCTAGGTGACATCCTCAGTGCTTGGAAGCCTCCTGCGAAGCGCTTCTGTGATCTTTCCTCCGCCAATTATAGTGGTTTGTCTCTGCTGCTTCCGGTTGTCAGTTCCAGCTGTCCGTTGCAGTGGTCGGTATATTGGGTCCAGGTCGATGTGCTTATTGATTGAATCTGCGGATGAGTGCCTTGCCTCTAGGAATTCCCTGGCTGTTCTCTGTTTGGCTTGTCCTATAATAGTAGTGTTGTCCCAGTCGAACTCATGTTGCTTGTCATCTGCATGTGTGGCTTCTAAGGGTAGCTGGTCGTGTCGTTTCGTGGCTAGTTGGTGTCCATGAATGTGGATCGTTAGCTGTCTTCCAGTTTGTCCTATGTAGTGTTTTGTGCAGTCCTTGCATGGGATTTTGTACACTACATTGGTTTTGCTCATGCTGGGTATCGGGTCCTTCGTTCTGGAAAACGTTACATAGGACAAACAGGAAGACAGCTAACCATCCGCATACATGAACACCAACTAACCACGAAACGACACGACCAGCAATCCTTAGTAGCCATACATGCAGATGACAAGCAACATGAGTTCGACTGGGACAACACTACTATTATAGGACAAGCCAAACAGAAAACAGCCAGGGAATTTCTAGAGGCATGGCACTCATCCACAGGTTCAATCAATAAGCACATCGACCTGGACCCAATATACCGACCACTGCAACAGACAGCTGGAACTGACAACCGGAAGCGGCAGAGACAAACCACTATAATTGGCGGAGGACACATCACAGAAGCGCTTCACAGGAGGCTCCCAAACACTGAGGAAGTCACCTAGACATGGGACGAAATGTCTGCAACACAAATTCCCAGCTCGGCGAACAGAACCACAACAAGATTGTTACGTATCTTGGCTTTGGAGTCTTTGTTGCACAAAAACATGAATGCAGACACAACTAACGTTTCTGCTGTCTGTGCTATTTTACTACAGGCATTTCTTTCGTCCTGCCTTGCAATGTTTCATTGAAAATGATGGGATGAATAAAAAAAAACTCCAGTCCATTAATTCACAGTGGAAAGTGAATATGCAGCTACTGAATGAGGGCAAGCTTGGAGGCTCGGCTTTGATGTGGCCCTTGATTAAATGAACTGCCTGTGCAACATGCCAAGGTTCACAAATATGATGAATAGACACTTGATGTGTAGCAAACGGAAGACCGAGCTCGCTCTATAACCATGTGTATTAGAGTAAGTTAGTGCTTGCTGGAAAGGAGGGACAAACATTGACAGGAAACATAATTCAAAGAATAAACACGTGTATATTTTAAAGATCAAATAAGTTTTAATATCAATAATTTCTCATGCATATCTGCACAGATGAATCTCTTCCCTTCTGATCCATATTTTCTCTTTTCAAGGTACCTCTTCCCCATTCCCTTTATTTTAATCTCCAACATCCACATTTACTGCCCACAGCATCTCTCCCCCTCTGTTCTTCATTTGAAAATTTAGCTACCTTAGTCGACCAATTAACAAGAATTTTCTTGGGTGTCAACTTCTTAGCATGACATTAGCAATTACTAGACTGCACTTGGACTAAGTAGAAACCACAGCATTGCCAACGCTACATAAATCAGCATGCTGCTAGTTGTTTCGGCTATGAATAGGAATGGTTTAGGGGAGCAAAATTAAAATAGTTGAGTGCAGAAAGTCGAAAGGCGTGAATCATTTGCTTTTCCCAACTGAGGACTCTTTTTTATCAACATTGGAAGGACGTAGAGCATACTTGAAGTGTTCTTCCAGATGACCATGGGAGAAAAAAAGTAACCTGGGACTGTCCAGCATTGCTGCTGCCTCTGCAACAACCTGATCTTCCTGTTACAAGTGCGGATAGATTGGCATTTTTTAACTGGCCTTCGCATCATTGTGGCCTAGTTCTGTGATTAATCTTTGACAGCTGTTTCAGAAATGGTACATGGCAAGTTACAATTTGGCCAAAAGTACACAACAAGTGGACTCTGACTAAATTGTGAATATTTGCATTTTTCTTGTGAGGCACCTTGCAGAAGAATTGGAGAGGCTGCATCACACAAGAGGCCAAATGGGCAATTTCACAGCCAGAGGACATTGAGGCATTTCTTGTACAAGTACCTGGCAAAGAGCAGAGACTTACACCAGAGGATGAACCTGACCCAAGCACATTTGGGGTTGGTGAAAGGCAAACTAATGCTCAAGAAGGTATGCCTTCAGGTTGTGAGCAATTACTATATCGAAAACATATTCAGCATAGTTTGTTATTTATATGGCCTAGAACTGATGAGACAGGGCAGAAGAAGAAGACAAGGCAAGATGATCTCCAAAGGAAGAGGCTGATGTGGGTGTGGAGCTGCCAGAGATGTGGTGGAGGCAGGTACAATTGCAACAGTTAAAAGGCACCTGGATGGGTACAGGAACAGCAAGTGTTTAAAGGGATGTAAGCCAAATATTGGCAAATGGAACTCGGTCAGATTGGGATGTCTGGTCAGTGTGGACAAATTGGACAAAGAGTCTGTTTCCATGTTGTATGACTCTGTGACTCTATAAGTGCAAGACTAATAGACAATGCAGCATTCTCAGTCAGGAAAGGCAAGTCGCTTTGTGGGTACAGAGTGTTGCAGCAATGTGACAAGCCCACCACAGGCATGTTGCAACAAGGACACAACATTCTGTACCATTGCAATTAGTCCATCAAAGACAAAACACACCAGAATATGTTACAGCCTATACTCCAAATACTGCAGCAATGCAACAGGCCCACCAGAGACAAGACAGCCCACAGTGAGCTGCAATGTGCACACACAATGCCATTGCAATGCAGTGTTCACGCATCATGGCAAGGGTGGAGGCCACACATTGGTGCTAATAACTGTCCCTCAATAAAACAATCAATAACACAACTTTGGTCTAAGAGACCAATGGCCCAATTAGTGCCACAAAAACCAAAGCTGAGCCAACATGTTTTTTTCAGAGGTTGGATTCTGAAGAATTCATCTGATGAGCTGGGTTTTCAAAGGCCTGGATCTTTTCAGTGGTTAGCTTTCGAAATGCCTATGTTTGTTGGATTATACCAGATCTGGATTTAAATGGCTATCTAAAGATTAAGAAGGAACAGTGATTTTTGATACATTAAGTATTCCCCCAGTCCATCCAGGAGCATTTACATCATTCCTCCCTTTCCCTCCAGGTAAGGGGAAGTGACTGAAGTAAAAGTGGGACAGCTCTTTGGGGCCAATAATCATAATTCTTTTAGTTTTAAAATAGTTATGGAAAGGATAGAACTGATCTAATAGTTAAAGTTCTAAACTGGAATAAGGCCAAGTTTGATGGCATCAGGCAAGGACTTTCAAAAGTTGATTGGGAAAGGCTATTCGCAGGTAAAGGGTGGTTGGAAAATGGGAGGTCTTCAAAACTGTGATAACATGAGTCCAGTGGAAGTGCATTCCTGTAAGTGTGAAGGGCAAAGGTGGAAGGTCGAGGGAATGCTGTGATTAAGAAATTGAGTGTCTGATCAAGAAAAAGAAGGAAGCATATGTAAGGTACAGACAGCAGGGATCGAGTGAATCCCTCAAAGAATATAACGGCATTAGGTGGATACTCAAGAGGAAAATCGAGGGGGCAGAAAGGGGACATGAGATAACTTTGGCAAATATGGTTAAGGAGAATCCAAAGAGATTCTACAAATATATTAAGGTCAAAAGAGTAATTAGGGATAGAATAGGGCCCTTTAAAGATCAACAAGGCTGTCTACATATGGAACCGCAGGAGACAGGTGAGATACTAAACAAGAATTTTGTGTTATTATTGTGGAGAAGGATATAGAAGCTACAGACTTTGTAGAAATAAATAGTGATGTCTTGAAAAGTATCCATATTGTAGGGGAGGAGGTGCTGGACATCTTAAAATGCATAAGGGTGAATAAATCTCCAGGTCCTGATCGGGTGTATCCCAGTACTTTGTGGAAAGCTAGGAAAGTGATTACATGGCCCGTTGATGAGCTATTAGTATCATTGATAGCCATGGGTGAGGTGCCAGAAGACTGGAGGATGACTAATGTGGTGCTGTTATTTAAGTGGTAAGGAGAAGCTAGAAAACAATGGACCGGTGAGCCTGACATCAGTGGTGGATATGTTGTTGGATGGGATTCTGAGGGACAGAATCTATATATATTTGGAAAGGACAGGACTGATTAGGGATAGTCAACAAAGCTTCGTGTGTGGAAAATTATGTCTTACTAACTTGATTGAGTTTTTAAAAGAGGTGACAAAGAAGATTAATGAAGGCACAGCATAGAGGCTGTCGACATGGACTTCAGTAAGGCGTTCGACAATGTTCCGCAAGGTAGACTAGTTTGCAAGGTTAGATCACATGGAATACAGGGAGAGCTAGCCATTTAGTACAAAATTAGCCTGAAGGTGGAGACAGAGGGTGGTAGTGGTTGATCTTTTGACTGGAGACCTGTGACTGGTGTTGTGCCGCAAGGATCAGTGCTCAGTCTACTGCAATTTGTCATTTATATAAATGATTTGGTTATGAATATAGCAGGTATGGTTAATAAATTTATAGGTGACAACAAAATTGGTGATTAGTGGACACTGAAGAAGATTATCTCAGAATCGAATGGGATCTTGATCAGATGGAGTTTGATTTAGATAAATGTGAGGTGTTGCATTTTGGAAAGGCAAATCAGGGCAGGATTTTTACACTTAATGGTAGACTCCTGGGGAATGTTGCTGAACAAAGAAACCTTGGAGTGCAGGTTCATTGTTCCTTGAAAGTGGAGTCACAGGTAGACAGGATAGTGAAGAGGGTATTTGACATGCTGGCACTTATTGGTCAGTGTGTTCAGATTAGATTACTTACAGTGTGGAAACAGGACCTTTGGCCCAACAAGTCCACACTGACCCTCCAAAGAGCAACCCACCCAGACCCATTCCCCTACATTTACCTAATACTACGGGCAATTTAGCATGGCCAATTCACCTAACCTGCACATTTTTTGGACTGTGGAAGGAAACTGGAGCACCCGGAGGAAACCCACGCAGAGACAGGGAAAATGTGCAAACTCCACACAGACAGTTGCCTGAGGTGGGAATTGAACCCGGGTCTCTGGTGCTGTGAGGCAGCAGTGCTAACCATTGTGCCACCGTGCCGCCCATTATGTAAGTTGGGATGTCATGTTGTGGCAGTACAGGACATTGGTTAAGCCACTTTTGGAATACTGCTTGCAATTCTAGTCTCCCTGCTATAAGAAGGATGTTGTTAAACTTGAAAGGGTTATGAAAAAAGTTTACCAGGGTTTTGTCATGGTTGGAGGGCTTGGGCTGAATAGGCTGGGGCTATTTTCCCTGGAGCATCGGACGCTGAGGGGTGACCTTATAGAAGTTTATAAAATCATGAGGGACGTGGATAGGGTGAGTAGCCAAGTTCTTTTTTTCCTTGGGTAGGGGAGTGTAAAACTAGAGGGCATAGGTTTAAGGTGAGAGGGGACCTAAGGAGCAATGTTTCCATGCAGAGGGTGGTACGTGTGTGGAATGAGCTGCCAAAGAAAGTGGTGGAGGCTGGTACAATTACAATATTTAAAAGGCATCTGGATGGGTCTATAAATAAGAAGGGTTTGGAGGGATCTGGGCCGGGTGTTGGCAAATAGGACTTAATTAATTTGGAATATCTGGTCAGCGTGGATGAGTTGGAGCGAAGGGTCTGTTTGCGTGCTGTTCAACTCCATGACTCTAACCAAGGTCAACAAGTTACATTTGTATTCAGTGCATGCACACAAATATAACAATGTTATTCTCAGATTGCTAGAAATGCAGAAAATAGGAACAGGAGTAGGCCATTTGTCCCTTCATGCATGCTCAATCATCCAATGTGATCTTTGCTGATTTTCGTACTCGATATCTTCCTGTTTTTTTTACCTTCTACCTTTCAATATCTTTAGTACTAAGAGCTAAATCTAGCTCCTTTCTGAAAATATTCAACATTTTGGCCTCAAACACTTTCTGGGGCAGAGAGTTCCATAGGCTGACTATTCTCTGGGTGAAGAAATTTGTCTTCATCTCAGTCCTACTGGATCTCCCCTGTTTTATTAGACCCCTAGCCTGAACTTATCTTTCTGTGTTTACCCTCAATGATCCTGTTGGAATCTTGAAGTTATCAATGAGATCACCCCCTTCATTTTTCTGAACTCCAGCAAGTTTTTTTTAATTCGTTCATGGGACCTGGGCTTTGACATGGGATTTAGGGTGATTTAGCGATTTGGATCAGAGAATTGGCTCGCTGTAAGAAGACAGAGGGCGGTGATTGATGGGAAATGTTCTTACTGGAGTTCAGTTTCTAGTGGTGTACTGCAAGGATGTGTTTTGGGGCCACGGCTGTTTGTCAGTTTTATAAATGACCTGAATGAAGGCATAGAAGGATGAGTTAGTAAATTTGCAGATGACACTGAAGTTGGTGGAGTTATGGGCAGTACGGAAGGATGTTGCAGGTAACAGAGAGAAAAGATAAGCTGCAGGGCTGAGCTGAGAGGAGGCAAATGGAGTTTAATGTGGAAAAGTGTGAGATTTGGAAGGAGTAACAGGAATCCAGAGTACTGGGTTAATGGTAAGACTCTTGACAGTGTAGATGAGCAGAGCGATCTCGGTGTTCATATACATAGATCCCTGAAAGTTGCCAACCAGATTGATAGGGTTATTAAGAAGGTGTACAGTGTCTTAGCTTTTATTGGTAGAGCAATTGAGTTTTGGAGCCATGAGGACATGCTGCAGCTGAACAAAAATCTGTGGCAGCCGCACTTGGGGTATTGAGTACAGTTTTCGTCACCATATTATGGGAAGGATATGAAGCTTTGGAAAGGTTGCAGAGGAGATTAACCAGGATGTTGCCTGGTATGGAGGGAAGGTCTTATGAGGAAAGGCTGAGGGACTTGAGACTTTTTTCATTAGAGAGAAGAAGGTTAAGAGGTGACTTAATAGAGGCATACAAGATGATCAGCGGATTAGACAGGGTGGACAGTGAGAGCCTTTTTCCTTGGATGGTGATGGCTAGCACGAAGGGACACACAATGGTGATTGAGGTGTGATAGATATAGGACAGATGTCAGAGGTAGTTTCTTTACTCAGAGAGTAGTAAGGGCATGAAATGCCCTGCCTGCAACAGTAGTAGACTCACCATCGTTAAATGGTCATTGGATAAACATATGGATGATATTGGAATAGTATAGGTTAGATTGCTTCCACAGGTCAGCACAACATTGAGGGCCGAAGACGCCTATATTGTGTTATTTTGTCCTATGTTCTATGTAGTGCATTACACTTGCAATCGTCTCTGTCTGTTCCCTTTGCAGACCATCTTGGTGGTTACCACTTAGTTTACAACACAATGCTAGGGACACTGCGATGAGTAATTCACTTCCTGACTCACCAAAGTTTGTTCGCCATCTCCAAAGCACAAGTCAGGAGTGTGATGGAATACTCCACACTTGTCTGGATGGCAAGAAGTTTAATACTATCTAGGACAAAGCAACGCGCTCAATTGGTACAACATCCACAAGCATCCACTCCCTTCACCATTCAGGTGCAATCACAGCAATGTGTACAAGATGCACTCCTGTAATTCACCAACAATCCTTCGACAGCAATCTTCCAAATCCACAGCCACTTCCATCTAGAAGGAAAAGGTCAACAGAAACATGGGAACATTACAACCTGTAGTTCCCCTCCAAGACACTCACCATCCTGATTTTGAAATATATTATCACTACTTCACTGTTGCAAGGTCAAAATTCCGGAATTCCCTCCTTAATGGTATTGTAGACTTACCTGCAGCACTGCAGCAGTTCAAGAGGGCAGCTCACCACCACTTTCTCAAGGGCAAGTAGGGATGGGCAGTAAATGTTGGCCAGGCAATGACACCCATATCCATGTGAATAAACAAGATAAAACCTTCAATAATTATCCAGAGCAGCAGGTATAATTTGTGAATAAACAATTGAAGTGGACTATTTTATTTAGTTATTCACATATCAAATACCCAAAAGGGATATTTCCAAATGAAATTAGATCCTGTACCATATACATCTGTGCTTTTTGCATGTTGTGATATTTGATCCAATTTTGGTGGTGTTGTGTTTTGACTCACGGTCAGTATGCTTTTTTAAGAGTAATGTTTGTGATGTCAGCACAATGTGATACCATGTGACTAAGAGACTAAACATCACTTACTCCATCATAACTTGGACAGCTTGAAAGATTGTTGATCTTTGCAGCTGCATTACTTAATATTAGCCTTGACACTTAAGTGCCTGAGAAATGGAATATCTGCATTGTTGTAGCTGTAATGAATGACTGTTGGATTCTTCAATACCATATTATCCTCATTTCTTGGGGAAAATGATTTTAGTATTGCCACATCAAATAAAATACCATGCAGGAGGTGATACTCATCAGCTGGAATGGGGTATCTCAAGACATGCTAGTTATATTTCTTCACTGACCCTTCAAGGCAAAAGGCATTTGCATTACAAATTGCTGCAAGGAATCTTTGATCATAGCATTGGAGCATAATGGATGATTTGGCCAATGGTCTATTTCCTTAAGCAATGAGAAAGAAACAAAGAAAAGTGAATTGTTGCAAAGTCAAGTCCGAAAGAAGTTCAAAAATTTTTTCGATTTGAGAGAGAGAGAGAATGAGAAGAGCGACAACATGAAAATATATGACTTTTTTAAAAGAACCGCTTACCACATATAAGAATATTTCTCTATATTTTAAGTTATTCCCTTTCTGGTGTCAAATGTTGACTGGCATAGCAGGAACATCCATCCCCTAATTATAAAAGGATTAGCACTGTTAATTGCCTGAACTATCTGCAGCGATTTTAATAAGCATGTTGTGCAAATTTAGCAACCTATGTGTGGGGACTTGGACACCTGAATGTTCACAGGCTGAGGGAGGGACTTTGTGGTTTTGTTTCTCTGCTGGTGAGGACTCATGGCTGAGGTAGAGAAGCAATCTGGATGTTTCTTTTTCCTTTGGCTGTTTCTTTTATTTCTGCTTCTGCTTTTAATCCTGTCTTTTGTATACTGAGATGGCGCCAGAGATTGGCAACATTGTACACCTTACTGCACTCCTGTATTCAAATACACTTGACAATAAAATGTAAATCTGAAAAAATATCTCAAGTAAATCATGAGAAGAATGAGGTGAGTTGCTATTTTCCAAGCCTAATTGTGGATTGGCACAAATGCTCCATCAATCTTGTGTCAATTCTCAATTCACAGGATATCTTTGCCTTGTTACAAGTTGTTCAATGATTTATACATGAATTCAAATGAACATCTTTATTTTCGTGGTACAATCTGCACGTCGAAATGAACCAATATGTGTGTAGAATCACTGAGCATGGCAAAATTCATAGCAAAATTGGCTCTACCGCATTATTCATGTTTTAACTGATTTTGTGATGGACTTTGTTCTTTGTCTTTTATTAATGGAATGGAAAGTTATTTTCATGCAAGAATCCTTTTTTTATTAAGAATTCAGATTGGACAAGGAATGAACTAATGGCTGTGTTTTTCTCACTAGTATCCGAAATGTTTATAAATTTAAGAGCCACTTTTTATTCAAAGTAGAACTGAAGAACACAATGAAGGCTGTTCAGAAATCCCAAGCCCTCCAAATTGCGTTTCAAAAGCCTTACTAACTAGTTGCTGTGATTTACTGAGAAATGAAATGCTGTTTCTTTTCTGGAAAATTAATAAGCTTAAATCAGTCAGCCTTCGGCGTGCATTTGAAAAAGAAGCATGAATCAGGAATTCATTTTGACAACAGGCAGAATGGTAGCACTGTGCTGACAGCCTGGGAAAAAGAGCGTTACTGTAAGCTCATTAGTGTAATTTGCCAAGAAGTGCGTGGATTTCTCACTGCAGTGCTTTTTTTTCAGTTATAAGTGTGAATATCCTTTGAAGTACTGAATCTGTGTGGCAAGAAGAATCGTTCTTCAGCTCCGCTCTATATTCTCTGGAAAGACTCTTGTAAATCATCAATTCTGATGTTTTGGTTACTGAACTTGCATTTCAAAAAGATAGCGAGTCAGAGGATGTAACCGAATGGTGCTCATTCCAGCATGAAGACAGCACTTTCAAGTATTAGAAAAGCAGCCAACGCAACAGAATATTACTGATTTAGACCCTTGGAGAACAGAATAACTAACCTAAATAGATTTGATGCGCTCCAGGTCCTTCGAGCACTTCATTCATTAATTTTCACTCGAGAATGTAACTAGGCTGTGGGAGCCTTGATTTCACAGAAGTATATTCGATTGAAGCATCCAAAGGAGTATGCTGCAAAACAAAATGTGAAATAGGTCATTAATCTCCTCTTGATAAGCATGTTGAAAATGTTACAGGAGTTCCAGGTAATAAATCAAAAACACAAAATTTCACCTAATATTGATTTTGTCTTCTCTGACCTTATCATTGGCATGCTCCCCTCAGTCTGGCTCAACATAGTGATCATAGTCATAGCTGTCTAAGAGCCAATGGATATTATTCATTGAGGTATCACATGACTATTAAGCATTGAGAGTCCAACTTAGAATTCTTACATTTTAACGTGGCAACAGTTGCTCTGTAAGGGCATTGATTTTAAAACAAAACCCTCCTTGCCCTTTAATTTTGCATTTGCTGTGCCTTAACATGACCATGTGTCCAAAGGTGAGCAAAGAAAGGTTAGCAGTCGAAGGATATTTGCCCCGAAAAGACACTGCCTCAAACCTTCTGAATCCTTTGGTTGGAACATGGTGTCCCCCTGTCCTTTGCAGCCCAAGATTTTAATACCATTCATTTTTGTGGACAGAAAATCAAACTGGGGAAACTTTAGCCACTTGCTTCTAATGATATCAGTTCCAGAACAAATCTTTGAACCGTTGTTATCTTTCGTCAAAGTAACAAATCATGGGCCTGAACAGAGAAATCTGCAATCCACAGAGGATATGATATCCAAAGTAGAGGCATTACCCAGATTTTACATTGTTGAGCGGCGATTATGAGATGATGATTAGTAAATGAATCCTGTTGTCCCTCTTGCAGAAGACATTAGTGTTATTTGTAGCATCAACAATATTGCTGTAAAATGCTGAACCTGAGGCTTACATAGTCTTGCATGTCACTACTGAACATTTACCCTCCAAACAATGTTTGGACCCCACGTTGAAACTATGCTCTGCATATCGGGTTTCCTCTTCAATATATCTTAATTCAATCAAATTGAGACCATTCATCATTTTCACAATAACAATGAAAATATTAGAAAATGTAGGCTGGGTATGCAATAGATGAGTCTAAGGTAGTGCATTTTGATTGGAAGTATAAATAGTTCATACACTCTTTGGAAAATATATATCTGAATTGGATCAGGGAATAATCGGAATTAATTGGGTTGGGATAAGCAAATTACTTGGTGGTCATGCAGGTTAATAAGGTCAGAAAGAAAGCAAACAAGACACTAGGTTCATTTCTAGAGGGATAGAATTAATAAGGAGGGAAGTTATTCTATCAAGTTTTTTTCTTAGTCAATATTTGGAGAATAGTAAACAATTTTGGTCTCATATTACAGAAAGCAGAAAAAGAAAATTCAAAGAAGATTTGTGGGCAAAGGATTAAACAGTCTGGGCCCACTTTCTTTGGTAAAGTTGAATGGTATCCTGGTTGGCATCTTTTTGAAATATATTGTAGATGAGACAAAGTTGTTTGCATTTGAAGGGATAATAAGAACATGGGGCCAGAAATATAAGCTTGTCTCTGATAAATCCAGAAGGGGATTAGGAAGAAACCTCTTCCCAAGTGATTTGTCAGAATGTAGAGTACATTAGCATATGAAATACTTGAGAAGACAACTATAGATACGCTTAAAGGGAACCTAGATAAATACTTGAAGGAGACAGGAATAAATAAGTCAGTGTGATCAGAGGAATGGTAGGATGCTTGTGTGAACTAAAGAAACACCCACCAAGCATGAACTATAAGGTCAAGTGGCCTATTTCAGTTCTACTGGCAATGCCTCATGTTGAGGATAATTCCTTCTTGTGGATGGCAGAGTGGAGATAAAATAATTTGCCCTCACTTGACCTTGGGGATGTGTTCCTGAAAATCCTAACTATAAATGCAACAAGTATAAGTGAAGCATAGATTCCTATAGGATTTGATGTTAAAGCTACAGCTGGATTCCAAAGGAAGATTTCTGATGAAATTGCTAATGTAAGAATTGAAATAGTGTGCCACACATGTGCAGCAACATACATTCCTGGCTGAAGTGATTTGCAAAACAAAACAAAGGCAACTCCAGTGAAGATAAGAGGCTTCTTGCTTGCAAGAAGTCTTCAAATAAATTTACACTACAGTACAGGTTATTTATTGATTGTATCTACATAGGTAGAGTACTGAAAAGTACAGTAAAACAGTGAATTATTTTTTAAAAACTGATTTGGAGGGTGGAACAGTTTTAAAAATTAATGCTCTTTGACTGCAGGATGCAAACAGTATCATGCCAATTCTAGCTGTACAACCAAGGTGTCTTGCTCACGTTGCAATGATGTGACACACAATTTGACATAAGAGGCACAATGAATCAAATTGTGACTTGGAAGTAAGAGATGTTGAAATAGGTTAATAGCACCTTAAATAAGGCAAGACAAAAGAAAATGAAACAAATTTAATGTTTTAAACCTTTCAGATGAGGAACTTAAAATGAGGACTCCATTTGTGGATGTGGGCTCTCTGTCTTAGTCTTGCAGATTCTTCCACAGGAAGGACATTAGTTGTCACTGCTGCCAGAGATAGTGGATTATTGGCTGGCGAAATTGCTTTGTCTTCTCATCTCTTTCACAGTTCTATCTAAGTAGCTGAGTTTGTTGATTAGAAAGTCTTGATCACAATTTTGAAGGTAAATTTTGATGATGAAACGTTGTTTATAATTGAGTATCTGCTTTTCATGTGTTAATTTTAATGTAGCAGATCTTCATGGAGACTTTGAAGTATTTTCTTTAGGTCCTGAGCAGACCATGTATTTGGGTGGCCTCCAATTGGGCAACATGTCCATCTAAGGTGATGTGAGGTTACTGTGGCCCCTTTACTTGGTATATCCATGTCTTAGTGGACACTCATGATTGCTCTTTTGTCCTTCCCCGTAATTGCAGAAGCTCTGTAAAAAGCAATGAATGTGTTCATCTTGGGTCTTGATGTGATATCACGGGATTGGAGTAAATGCATATGGTGCTGGAATAGCACACGCAGTCAGACAGTGTCCGGGGATCTTCTTGATGATGAGCTTATGCTCAAAATGCCAATTCTCCTGCTCCTCGGATGCTGCCTGACTAACTATGCTTTTCCAGCACCACACTCATCGACTCTGGTCTCCAACATCTGCAGTCCTCCCTTTCTTCCCATGATATCACAAGATGGCCAAGCTTTCACACCAGTGGAAGCGTATGGTGAAGAACCATTGTCCAGTGAATTTACAGTTTATTTTTAGGCCTAAGATCATGATTCTTGAAAACTGAAGTATTTACTTCAGCAGAGGGTGAGCTGCTACGTTGAAGATCTCGATTAAGGTCAACATATTTTGGGTAGATAGCTTCTAAACCTTCTCTGAACTGTCTCTAATGCAACTACACCTTTCCTCAGATAAGAGAGCAAAACAGTATTTGGATGCAGTCTCACTAACATCACGTACAGTTGTGACAACACTTTGCTGCTTTATTCTCCATTCATTTTGCAATAAATGCCAAAATTCCATTTGCCTTCCTTTATTACCTGTTGTATCTGGATATTAGCTTTCTGTGATTGATACACAAGGACTGTTTCCACCTTTTACTCTATTTTTTCCCTACACTCATGACAATGACTATCATTTTTATAAAATGTAAAAAGAAGTCCTGCAGAGACAATTCCACTGAATTGGATAATGATTGTTTGCAATCGGGGATTTGCTGATTATTGCAATGAGAAAATGACATAATGCAGGCATACTTTCACAATGCTCAGAGCTTTTGTTTCCTTTCTTGTGTTTATTTTTGTTCTAACAGTCCCTGTTGTTTGAGATGATTGCAGTGTGACCTTCACATTAATCAGACTTAAATCTTTCATCATTTTGAACCATTTCTTCTGTGTCTGTGCAATGTATTTTTTGATGTTTTTTTTTCCCTACTTTAGCTACACTGGCTATTCCACACCTACAGACTTTGGTTATGTTCTGAGATCAGGAATCCAATCTTCCCCTTTGAAATTATTTCTTTGTCTGAGTCAAGAATTCATTTCCCCACCTCCCCAATCTCTGTCAAATTCCAAATCGCTTTCCTCACCACAATTTGGCAAGTCCATAACTTGAAAAAAATGTACACATCTCCGATAAAATAGTAATGTTTAGATTCGATTACTTACTTACAGTGTGGAAACAGGCCCTTCGGCCCAACAAGTGCACACCGACCCACCACCCACCCAGACACATTCCCCTACATTTACCCAACACTACGGGCAATTTAGCATGGCCAATTCACCTAACCTGCACATTTTTGAACTGTGGGAGGAAACCGGAGCACCTGGAGGAAACCCACACAGACACGGGAGAATGTGCAAACTCCACACAGACAGTCGCTTGAGGCAGGAATTGAACCCAGGTCTCTGGTGCTGTGAGGCAGCAGTGCTCACCACTTTGCCACCGTGCCGCCAAAGGTTTGTATTGAAATGAAACAGAAAATATTCAGAGTACTACACAGATCAGTTGGCATCTGACAAAGGAAAGACAAATTAATGTTAAGAGTGGAGTAATTGGTCACAATGTCAACCTTTCTTCTGTGATAATAACAGACCTGCTTTGCATCTCCAGCACTTTGCACTTTTGTTTCCCATTCTGTTTCTGTTTTTGTCAAAGATTATAAACTAAAGATTACTGACAACATTCTTGAGATGCATCATAGACAGGAGAATAGATGCTTGTAAAATGCTTTCAGAGCTGTTAAAAATATATTATTTTGTCCTCATGAGCATACGTCACAGCTTTATTGTTATGTGGTGACAGTATTTATTTTGGAAATCATGACTTATGCATGGTTAACTGTTGCCTTTTGTACTGCCAAGTGCATACTGTCAATGTTCCTGTTGTCACATCTCTGCTTTATTGAACAGTCTAAACATGGGTCACATTGCTGTTTATGGTCCCATTATGTCTCTGCTAGCAGTCAAATACATGCAATTCTCAGGAGAAATTATGCTATTTACAAGGTCAGAAATGCTTCTCAGAGGCGAGCGAATTAGACTCCTGGATTATTACTGCACAGGATACCACTCTGCCCGTTAAATATACATCAACTCTTACAAGAAGCAATACAATTGGGGCCACTCAGATGCTGTTTGCCCATAAAAATACAAGTATTCCTGCTTTAGGCACAATGAATTTCTTTTGAAAAGTTATTATTCTATCTGCACCCAACAACCTATCAACAATGCCACTCTCTGTTTGGAATTTGAGAGTAAACATTTGAAACAGATTTGTGCTGATTGAAACCAGACTTCTTGAATTGTTTAAAAGTCAAATTGTCACTGTAACTGTGGGCAGCAGAAGCTCAGACAAATGAACTCCCAACTATCTCCCATTGACTTTTTATGACTCCATTATCACAAACGTAAAGTATTGTAGGTCATCAGTAATCAGAAGCTGACCTTAACTGGCCATATTAACATCATGGCTACAGACCACGTTCGTCGCTTTGTTCTTAAATGTCGATCCTCATCAGCTTTTCAGTACCTTTAAAACTAATATCACGACTGTGATCAGATACTCAACATTCTTCTTGATGTTTGCTCCCTCAACAATCCACAAGAGACTCAATGGCAGAGGGTAAGGTACAATTTCCTGATTCATACCAACATGCTGAATTCACTATTCACTCCATTTACCAGTGGTGCCAATCATGTACAGTACAAGGTGCACTGAGCAAAATTAATTCAGGCTGTATCTGCTTCCTATGTCATCTCAGTGAGAACAATAAAAAATCATGGGACAACAGTCAGCTTTTGAATTCGACATATGCTTCTGATTCTTCATTGTCTTTGCTCTTTTCTGTGTCACCAATGACAGAAAATGAATGAAAAGTGCACCACAGAATTGTGATTTTTAAAAAATATTTTAAACAGTTGGACTTAATTGACATACCATGTACATTTTACTGTCAAACTACTTAATAGGAGCTTGTCAATAGAATTCAAATTATCTATATTTTGCAGACCAGTTTGTATCAATTAAAGTACACGTTCTATTAAGCAAAGAATATGAGCTAAGCTTAGTTTAAGTTTTTCCTAATTCAGAATGAAATGAGGTGAAAGTACCTTAACATTCTTGAGAAAACTCTGAGGTGAAAGTACCTTAACATCAATTCCTACATCCACTGATGTCTCCAAGCAAGATTTCAGATCTGATCCAGGAAGAGCACTGCTACCTCTGAGTTTAACTGTTTAGAGAATTATGTCCCATTAAAACCTTGAGCACTTAATCCAGATGATGTTTGAATCAGAACAGAGGGAGAACTTGCAATATTGAAGGTGCTATCTTTCAAATAAAATGTTTAACAAAGACAACATTTCCTATCCCAGGTGGATGTTGACGCTTTCATTTTTGCCGAAGAACCGGGAACTGGCCAACATTCATCTCGCAACCCCATATTATGAGAAATTATTTGGTCAGCTTATTGCTGCTTGTGAGGTTATTATAGTTCAGTCCCTGCATTTCCAATATTAACATATACTTCAAAAATAATTGATTGGCTGTAAAACAGTTAGTGATGTTTTGCAGCTCTATTTAAATTAAACTATATACTTTATTTTATCTTTATGTTCTTTCTGTTTCTTTTTGGGTCCCTTGCCATGCTGACATCATAGGTGTTCAACCGTCGTACAATTATTGTGCTGAAGATGTCAGAAGATAGCCTGCATTTATCATCAAGAAGTTCTCTGACTACAATCTATGTCAAAACAAACTTTTTTATTCATTGAAGTGATGTGAGCATCGTTGACGAGACCAACATCTATTTATCTGAATTTAATGTTAAGGTAACTTGTTGAATTCCAGCAATCTCTGAGCTGGAGGTACACCCACACTGCTGTTAGCAAGCAAGCTCCAGGCTTTTGACCCAATGCAAGTGACAGAACAGTGGAATATTTCCATGTCAGGGTAGCATGTTACTTGAGAGAGAAACACCAGGAGATTGTGATCCTGTATGGCATGGAAGGTGCTTTTGTGGATCCCTGGTGAGCTGCTGCAGTACATCTTGTGGATCAGGGTTGTCCAATATACTTTGGCTATGGGACTGTCTAGCACAAAATATGCTTTCCCATTGGCTGGTTTGATGTTCCACATATGCTCACCAATGTTGAATAGCCACATTTTGGTTGTTTTGGTTCATTTTGGAAAGCCTAACACTAAATAGATACTTATTTTGACAAATGCACATGCCAAGCCCTTAATTGTTCAAATTCAAAGCATTATCTTTTGACTAGAACAAACCCCAATACCAAAATTGATATATTCAATTGAACAACACCTAAAATGTGTTGTTCTCATTGTTTTTCTAAACAGGGTATCTTAAATATTGTATATTTAAAGTAGGAACCAAACATTTCCATGTCGTTCCACACATCACCATTTCTTTTCCTCTTCTTTATTTTCATTTTCTGAAAGGTAATTTGTCAGATTATATTTGATTGTTCCTATTTCAAAATATCAACAATCAAGTAACAGCTGTGGTGCTGACAGCTTCTGTTCATGTGCAGTTTATTTTTCTTCTAATTTAAGTTTTTTTAAAAATCCACATAATCATTGTGACAATGTGTGCCTGTGTCTTTTATTGTTTTCATAAAATCTCTTCAAACCCAAATGAACTTAATTTAATTTATTGATTCTAATTCTGTATAAATGTCTGATCAAATTCTTGAAGTTGGGAGATGTCTTGTTACATTTGTGTTACCTGTAAATAAAAAAAAAACATAAAAAATCTAATCCGCTTTTGGGAAAATAGGTTTATCCACTGCAATGAAATCTTACCTTGCTATTGGAATGAGTAACAATATCTTTGCCTGTTTCTTTAAGAGTTATGAAGTATTCTTCAATTCACACAATTGTGTCATTTCATATAATCCTGACAAATGAAATCTATTTTAAACTCTGCTATTTAAAAGAAAAGCTGCCTTTTTTTCCCATTCTACAGATTAACCACAGAAAAGAGACAGAATCTTTATCAAATCTCTCTGGATTGCCCTCTTTTGGATTAGAACACTTTTCAATTCATGCTGTCATTCTGCGAAACATTTTCAAGACTTAAGGTTTATCCTTGCATTTCAGGAAACAAACCGTAGGTTTCATATCTTGAAATCAATGGCAGAAAATGAATGAAAAGTGTGCACCATGGAGCTGTGATTTTGTTTCTTTCAGCACAGAAAATCCAGAGTATTTTAGATCATTGAATGTTTTTGCTTATTTCTCAAACTTATTTTTGTTGCATGTTTTTTGTTTTGATACTTTGAGCCCATTGTTTGTTTAGTGAGCATATCCACAGTTTTTTTTTAAAAAACTCACTTTTTAAATTCCTATGATAAACAAAATTTCCAAATTGTTAAGCTACAAAGTTTCGACCTAAAATAAATCCAACTCAGTAATTATTCCAAACATTCCATCTGACACCATCAGACATTAAGAGTTATGAAGTATTCTTCAATTCACACAATTGTTTCTTTGGTTGGGCTGCTTTGTGGACTGAAAGCGTACTCAAGGGAGATGGTCAGCCAGTTTGAATGTTTAAGCTCCCAGTTATTGGTCAGTGAAAACTCTTTCAGTGGCATTTTTGCCAATGGCCATGTGTCAGCCCACCACCTGATAGAGGAAGCCTTCTACCAGCGATCCTTAGAGTCTTTGAAGATAATGACTCCCATTCCCCAAATAACTGAACAATCAGCAGCAAGTTTGGTACTGGAGGGGTTTGTGGAGACCAGCCCTTCTCACAGAATACATTCATTTTCATCCCTCCAAAGGTGCCTTTATTTTGACATTCTTCCCTCAATGTTTGCCCTGCCCCTCCCTCATACTTGCCCCACATCTTGCCCCACCTCTCCCTCCACATCTTGCCCATACTTTCAGCTCAGAATGTTCTAGGCTAACAAGCATAGGCGTGCAAGTACTTTTTAAGATTTGGGAAGTACATGATTTATTTATCTATTTGTACCTTCGAATTGGTTGAACCAATAGGAGAAAGTAAACCTCCACTGATCAAAATCCAAATGATGGTTAGATTTTAGTGTTAACAAGGAGCTCATTGGCCACTTGCACTTTGATATTTATGAAGTGAAAAATGGCATTTAAGAATGCCAGTGCTAATTCAGAATTCTTGTAAAATGTCATTTTTACAATTCTTCAAAAAACTTGCTTCTCACTGGAGCGATATTTGTCCCTGAGCAGTGGTGTGCCTACTGTATTTTCCAAGATTTAAACCTGACTTTAAGTCTGACAAATTTCTGGTGTCAGTTCAGTTGAAGTTAATTCAGCTTCTGAGCCAAGGTTACTTTGTTTATCCAGTGCTTGGAAATGAAATGTGAACAGTATGCTTCACTTTCTGTAATAGTCTGTTTCCTCCCCACTTAGAATCAATGACCTTTTCAGTTTCTGCCCTGTAGCAGAATGACATTGATGTCAGGCCTTTGTCAAGGCACCAAAGACATCTCTGATTGTCTGAGTAGTTGCGAATTGTTATGGCTCCCAATTGTATGATTCTAAGTCGGCAAATTGCATTTGATTCACAAATAAATGTTAACAATGTAAGGTAGATTATAAATGGCTCACTTTTACACTGCAGGATGGAACAGGCCATTTGGCCCAACAAGCCCACGCCAACCCTCCAAAGAGTAACCCACCCAGACCCATTTCTCTACCTTATTGCTCTGTATTTCCCCTGACCAAAGCACCTAACCTACACATTCCTGAATACTATGGGCAATTTAGCATAGCCAATTTACCCAACATGCATATGTATGTTCTGTAATGTTCTGTAATTTGCTTCAACAGACTGTCTCCTGACGTCTGATCATGCTAAGGTTTGCCCACAGCAGCTATCTAGAACAAGGTTTGTCTGTAACTCTGCTGTTCCCAAAGTAGGAAATAAACAACTTAAACCTACACCTTAATTTTAACTTGGGCTGCTCTAACTGCAGCCATGGAGAAAGCCCCAGGATATCATTAATTGAGATTTATGATCTCACCTGTTTAAATGTCCTGGGAGACAGTAATTTTTTTTTTCTGGTGATAGAGTTGGATACAGACAAAATCAATGGTTTTTCAGAGTGTGACTTGAAGCATTAAATTCCACTCTTGATTTGAATAACATCCCACCTTTTCATGTTTGATGCTGTGCAAGATACAAGTGAGACTCATTGTTTTACTTTTTTTTGATTATTTATATTACATTTCCCTTCATTACAGGCAGAACTTAACAAAATCATGCTGCAAATTAAACTGCAAATTACAAACTAAGTTCGAGCAGAGGAAATATAACAGAATGGAGGAAAGCAACATGCCTCATTTTACTAAATGGCAGAACTATCTTAATTCAGCTACTTGTGAAAAGGTGCACCTGTCAAATTTCATACTTATGGAAAGAAAGTGAAGAAAACATGAAAAGTAATTAGTATTGAGAGTAATATGAGCAATCTTGAAATGTTCAAACAGCTTTAGCTTTGCGTCTGCCTTATAGCAACTTGAAATTTTTCTTTAAGGTTTCCAGGGAGCCATGTGACTGCTTGATAATTCTGGATTTCAGGGTCCCACACATGCTGTATCTTATTCTGAGCCCTGATGTTTAAATTTTGCACCAGTTGGAAGATCAGTCCTGAGAACCTTCTGATCTTTCAATGTTTATCTTCTGCATGCTTCTCTCTTACTTCTCTTGGACTTATCTTGAATGTTTGGGTAGCCTGCTCAGATATTTTCTGATTAACCTGATCATCCCTTTTCAAAGGTACAGTTGAGCCCAAAGAGATGGTCTGTGGGAAGGATCTGGTTTGGGCTAAAGAAGGGCAATAGTGGTGAAAGTCTGTGGATGAATGTTAGATGCTATCATAAACATAAATTAGCTCCAAATGTACCCTGGACTCTTTTGTCTATTTTTAGAAGTCAAGGTGCACAGATAGTTGCAACTTATGATTAAATCAATAGCACTATCTATTAATCTCTGAATAATATGGGAATGTAGCTCTTGGAAATGCCACAGACCTTGCAAAACAACTTGGTCTTAAAGTTGCACCAATGATTACATTGAATTAGACATCCAAGTGGAGATACCAATCATGGACTAACACTGGTTATAATTGAGGGCTTTTGATCATGATGTGAATAGCCAATAAGCATTTGACACAGAGATCTGTGATAATAAGAGCATGCTCAGTCTGATATTACTGGGACCAAGAACTGTAAAATCTATTGCCAAGACTTTTAGTGGTCTCTTGGGTGACCAGGCATTCCAACCTCGGTTGAAGTCACTTCCTTGCTTTGATTGAAGTATAATACACCTCTCAAAAGTTTGATAGCAGTCATTGATATCAGCACCCATCCCTCATCAGCAGTAACACTGGTGTCTGGTCTCGGCAATTGTCTTTTCTGTCACTTGACCAGATGGGCCAATGGGCTGAGAAGTGGCAGATGGAGTATAATTCAGGTAAATGTGAGGTGCTGCATTTTGGGAAAGCAAACCTTAGCAGGACTTTGCTGAACAAAGAGACCTTGGAGTGTAGGTTCATAGCTCCTTGAAAGTGGAGTCACAGGTAGATAGGACAGTGAAGAAGGTGTTTGGTATGCTTTCTTTTATTGGTCAGAGTATTGAGTACAGGAGTTGGGAGGTTATGTTGCAGCTGTACAGGACATTGCTTAGGCCACATTTGGAATATTGTGTGTAATTCTGGTCTCCTTCCTGTTGGAAAGATTTTGTGAAACTTGAAAGGGTTCAGAAAAGATTTACAAGGATGTTGCCAGGGTTGGCGGATTTGAGCTATAGGGAGAGGTTGAACAGGCTGGGTCTGTTTTCCCTGGGGTGTCGGAGGCCGAGGGGTGACCTTGTAGAGGTTTACAAAATTATGAGGGGCATGGATAGGGTAAATAGGGAGAGGTTTAGAGAGAGAGGGGAAACATATTAAAGAGACCTAAGGGGCAATGTTTTCACACAGAGGATGGTACATGTTTGGAATGAGCTGCCAGAGGAAGTAGTGGAGGCTGGTACATTTGCAACATTTAAGAGGCATTTGGATGGGTCTATGAATAGGACGGTTTGGAGGGATATGCGCAGTGTGCTGGCAGGTGGGACTAGATTGGGTTGGGATATTTGACCAGTAGGGACAGATTGACTGAAGGGTCTGTTTCCATGCTGTACATCTCTATGACACTATGACTTGGTGACCTGCTGGATTGGGAACTTCAACCCACGGTTGACACTTGAGGCTGTCAGGAAGGATGGGTTGCTTCACCTCTGATACCTTGTCATGACCCAGCCAACTGAGGGCTTCAACCCCGCCCCCCCCCCCCCCACCCCCACACGCACACACACACACACTTTTCCAGAACCCATTTCAACCTCTGAGCATCTTCCTGGAAGCTGCAAAAAATATCCCTTCCATGGGTCTGACAGCAACAATATTGAGCAGAGGATAAACTCACTTTGCATGGACATTAATGGTCATCCACTCATCGTCTCAGTCACTGTTGCTCCACCGATCTCATATGAAATACAGCTAGAGTACAATGGCATTGCTGTTCACTGACAAGGATGAGCATTACCTTGAATCAACAACCCAGACTTTCTCCACCAGGGCCTCCATTGCTACCTCTGAGACTATGTGGACCTTTTGTTCTGATTCATGGATCATATTGGAATCTGTCCCTGTCTATCAGCCTGCCCAGTCTTCGATGGATGATGACAGATTACATAAATTCCAGTAACATTGTAGTTAATCAGTGTTTGAGTGCTGACTGATCTGCAGCCATATTTAAAACATAACATTAATCATTAATTCGTCTGGAGAATTGCTTGGCAAAATGCACACCTTTGAGCTGGCATTTCTGAGGAGCATAGTACTGTCCAGTTTCTGTTTTCACCCAATTGGCTAAAATAATCTCATCACATAAATGAAAGTTGTCGCCTGGGCACTACAATGAATGGCACTAATGTTTGAAAGCTATTAACTAATCATATTAAAAGAAATAATAATGTTCCAAATTGTCTCAACTATGAAATGTTATGTTACCAATTAAATATATTTTATGCCTGCATTAAAGATTTTACTGCAGGTCTGGCTGCTTCTGTATGTCATAGAATTTTTGAATGATGCTCACCACTGCCATCATTCATCGAAACATAGCAATGCGAAGTGGGAATGATTTAAACATAACATGATAATTTGCACGTTATTGTATACATTGAAGGGCATGATTATTTGTGAACAGAATCAGCTGAAGCTTAGGTTTGTTTTGGGCGAAGTACACATTGTGTCCAATTTTGCTTTGGAGGATTTCTCGCCATGCAGCCTGAAGCTCTGCTCACTGCTCAGCAACTGCATAAAAGATGCAGTGCAATGCTCTTGAAGTCAAGTTAGGCCTCACCGGATTTGTTGCCCAATTCTGCCATACATCTTTCCATAGGCAATGTCACTCAGACCATATTGAGATTCCACCCATTGTTTCCAATTTTAGAAGTCCAGTACCTGCATCCAGTACTACAAGATCAAGGCATTTTAAAGAGTGCGTTTTCCAAATTAATGGTTGCCACTCTATTTCCTTGAATTCTGAGGTATTGGCTTCATCTGCCAAAGTTCCCTCACTTTTGAGGTGTATTTAGTATTGCGATCTTGCTTAAAAATGGAATATTCTGATGAGCTAGTAACAGCCATGGCACAGTCCAGCTTGCAAATTGTAGTGGAGGATATGCAAATGTGCTTTCCCATAACGATAGCTTTTGTACCTCCATAATAATCCACAAACATATCTGCAATAATGTATGTTTGATTCATCCATCTTGGTCTGAGATTGGTAAGTTTGTGTTCAGCAGACATAGAACCATAACATTTCATAGGAGGCATTTCTTCTGATCTAAAATAATCTAATTTCCCTTTGATGATTTTAAGATTTTTATTTCTGTTCTCATACTTCTGTTACTTGTCATCAATTAGTAAATCTGTGGCTGTGCCTTATTTCCTAAAATTTAGGTGGCTTCCCAGTTTGGCTTAGTAAAAGCGATGGTAGAATGTAAAGTAGAGGGCATATCCAGAAAATTTGTACAGAAATAATAATGGTCACCTTCACAATTATCCCCTTTAGGGATATGCCAGGCAAATCATCCCTGATAATAGAAGGAAATGTTATATTGAAGCAGGTAAGTGGAATTCCTTAGAGACTGAGTGACTTCTATTTTTATGCGGTCATTTGGAAGAAGTAGGCAGTGTAACCTGAAGCTGTGACAAAGACTTTTATCAACTCCTCTCAATTGGTGAACAGATTTTAATAAGGAGATATGTTGAGTAGATGTTCTGCTGGTGATGACAGCTTTAAAGTATAGCCAGGGTGAAGAAAATGAACAGATCATACCTTAGAATGGATGAAACTCCCCATATAATCCCCTGGGCTGAGCTATTATAGGCATACTTCCCTATGAAGGTTACAATATAAGTAGTGCCTTGGAGATTCATTCTGTTTTGTACTTGTCAATTCACCTTCTGTACCTTTCTCTTCTCTGTTGGTGTCCCTGTGCTCCTGACTGTAGAGCTCCAAGGGCAATTTTTAAATTTACTTTGGTGACATTCTGTGATTTGAAAGCTAATAAAGCATTGCAAAGTGCCCATTGTGCTACTGTTGCTAATCTTTGTTCGTCAATAAGCAGTAGTTGTATGAGAGTCACTCTGTTTCGCCTACCTAAAACAATACTACTGAGGTGAAGTTCTTCATTTATATTGTTTTAAAAAGCACTGACATTATATTCTGAGACTTTTTCCAAGCAGTTCCTCAGATGAGATCCAGATAACAGATCTGTGGGGAATATATACATTTCTGAAGGGTGTTGCAGATTGGATCGCATGATGGGATCAAATGCCCATTATACACAGTATATGATATACGAATGAGTGTATTGGATTCAAAATGTGTATCAAGTGTTCAATCTAATTTTGCACCAGAGTCCTATATAACCTGCAGCTGTTTTTGCAAGACTGAAAATGATTGGTCAATCTGCTTTATTATAGCTTTTATTTTCCAAACTTTGCCATAAAACACAATTTTAACACTTGAAAAGTTTTCTCATACAATCCTTCAAAACATGTATTTGTTGAATTATTTTTAGGGCAGCTGTGCAGATGTAATTCCTTAAAACTATCCTGCTATTTAATAAGATCACACCTGGTCTGTATTCAATGACTGCATCCACTGCATTCTGACACAGAGTTCCAATGTCGCACAACACTCAGAGAACAAAATTCTCATCATCTCTGTTTTAAAGGAGTGACCCATAATTTAAATCAGCACTTACTAATTCTGGACTTAACCAAACAGGAAGCATCCATTTCATTTCCATCTGAGGTGTCAGCACAGAGTTTTGCTTGACACCTCTCATCACATCCTGCCAAATAGACAAAGACCTGTTTCTGCAAAAGCCTGCTCTCTGTTTTCTGCTAGCTAGACAATCTTCTATCCATGTCATTTGGTTACCCAGTGCACCATGAACTTTTATTCTCTAGCGTAACCCTTGGAAATGTCCAATATGTCTGCAAGTCCCCTTTATCCATAACACTTTACTTACTTAAAGAAATTTAATAGATTAGTTAAACATTATTTCCCTTTCACAAAATCAGACAGACTCTTCCTGATAGCCTTGAGTTTTCCTGAGTGTGCTATTATAACCTTTTTACTTATCAATTGTAACACCTTGCTTCTGACAGACATTATGCTAGTTGATCTTTAGTTTTCTGTTTGTTACCTCTAAAATAAAGAGGTTATATTTTGAGATACGAGGGTGAAGTGCAACTGGACATAAAAACTTGTCAGCCTGCTTTCCTGTTATTTGTAATTTCACTGAATTTCTCTCTCCTTTCAAATTTACATAATTATTGGAATTTCTTTGTATCCTTTATAGTGAAGACAGAAGCAAGTTATTTATTCACTTCATCCGTTATTTCTTTATCATTTGCTATTACCTCTCCATTCTTACTGTTCAGAGGATCTACACTCATTTCTTTCTTTTCCTCATTAAATGCCTCTAGAAATGCTTGCTCTTCCATGTTAACTTCTCGTCGTGCTGTAATCTTCCTCATGATTAACATTTTTGGCATTCCCTGCCATATATTATATTCTGAACAATCATTTTCCGCTGTTCATCTTTGTGTAGTTATAGTTATTTCAGTCAAACTGTTCAGTCATGTTACAACACACATCCAGTCAGGTGGGGCTTGAACCTGAGCATCTTAGCTCAGAGGTAGGGACACTACCACTGTGCTACAAGACCCCTTTTTGCAGTGATATGCTTACTCATTTGATGCTTTGCCTAACTTATTTAATTAACCACAAATGATGGGCGCTTCCCTTAGAATTTTTCTATATAATAGAAATATGCATATTTTTAATATTCTGAAATACCCACTTAAATTCTGCCACTGTTGCTGTATTGATCGATTCCCTGGCCTGCTATGCCAGTTTACTTCAGCGAGTTCAGCTTTCTTGACCATGTTGGCGCCCTTCTTTAATTGAAAAATACCAGACTTGGTCCTTGTTTTCTCTCTTTCCACCAGATGTAAAATTCAATCTTCTTGTGGCTGCTACTAACTCTGTGTGCCTTCCTCTGAGGCCTTAAATTAGTCCTGTTATATTACACAATACGAAGTCTAACATAATTTACAAAAGCATTATATAAACTCCTCATCCAGGCTACAGATATAAATTTGAGTTTTCCATCTTAAATGTAGATTAACATCACCACCCAAGATTATTGCCATCCCTTTATAACAAGTAGCTAGTATTTCCTCTTGAAAACTTGCCTTACATTTTATTTCTGTCCTTGCTGTAAGTCTCTATGAAATGCAACGGATTAACTGATACAACAAATCGTCAAGGCTTTGATGGAGTTTTAGCAGGGTGGCCATTTTCCAGTCATGGTTTAAAACTGGCTTCATGATTAAAAAGAAAATCTCCATAAGTTGATTGAAATCAGCATTCAGTCTTTTCAATTGGTGTCAGAAAAATCACTTTAAAGTGATAATAAAACTATAAATAATTAGGATGGTGAGTTACAGAAAGAAAAAAAACTGCTTCTGACTCTTGATATACAGTATCAAGTATGTCAGACCAGATTTCTTGATGAACACTAATGAACCAGTTACCTTTTATTACAGTGTGCCAGTTTTCAGCTTTATCTTCTGGTTGTAACCTGAGCATGATTAGATGAAGCCAAGTTCACAGATTGTCACATTGCAATTGCAATGATGACCTCCAGACTGCTAATTTGATACTATACATCAATTACACTGCCATGTCCAACAAAATAATTGCATTCAGTTCTCAATTAAATTTTCAAGCAAAAGGATTTTGAATGTTAAGTGTTCAAGCACTGCCAATTTTCGTGTAATGTAAGGCCACGAGTACTCCTCAGATTCAAAATAAGTGGATCCCAATGTTTGCAAGAGTATGTTTACAACCTTGTTCCCACATTCTTGGCTGTATTGTGTAACATGTATGTACAGCATTGGTCATCTATTCCTAACTGTCAGTTTATGTTGACTCATATCATCCGTACCAAGAAGCAAGGACAAAGGTATGCTTTTGACAAAGTGGTCCGTATCAAACTAAAATTAAGATCAAACATAGAAGAGCTGAGGCTACGTTTGATCATTGGATACCCAGGTCATTGTCATATTTTGAGCACTGACGTTATTTTCAACCAGTCTTTTGTAATCAATATGCCAGTAAAATGTAAATTCACTGTGATGGCAAACAAAGGTTAGGAATCTGCCCTGTGGTATTTTTGCCTCCCTTTGACTCAACAACAGCAGCACAAATAGAATCAAACTAGCCAGCCTGTCAGTTCCATTTCTCTCACTCACTTCTATTACTTGCAGCAGCTGTTTCTCTGCTTATTGTCTTTCTTTTATAATTAAACTTTACCAGATTTTTAGCTCCACTTTCACAATTTATCTCACCCGTCTTAAAGTTAATAAAAGTCAGGCTGATGTATTGGTGCAAGTCTCCAGAGGACTGTCACTCTGTGTCTGTGGAAGGAAGTGTCTGACAGTAATGTACCAGCTGAGTGACTAAGAGATTTGATCAGATTCAATCAGTTCATTCTTAATCACAGTGGAAGCCCAGCACAAAACAGAACATAGAAACATTGATTAATTCATTGGGCCCTAGAGAAGCTATTTATGGGCACAAATATTTAAAAGTGTGCTTTACCTTTGTCTTGTTCTTAATAATGCTGCTCTATTTCTTTTGATTTTCATACTACCTCCCCTCATGCTAAATGCTTTGCCCAAAAAAGCATTTCAGGTGTGCAAGATACCACATAACTGAATTATCTAATGAAAGCCTGTTACAAATGTTACAGTCCCAGCCCTGTTGAACTTCCAAAGGAATGCTTTTAGTACTAGTGCTGCAATAATGAAGAGTGATGGAGACTTTGCTAAGCACAAGGCTGACATCCAATAAAGCTAACCTATTCAAGAATGACCATATTGCGTAATTCTGATTTAACATCAAACTTCAGGAGGATCTGGAATGTGCTGCCTGGAAATGTTGTTGAGGCAAGTTCAGTCGAGGCATTGACTGATTATTTAATAGTAACAATAAATGGAGCCTATGACTATTAGGTTGCTTTTCAAATCACCTCAATATAGCAACAGAGTGCCTAAGATGGGGAACAAAAAAGTGTCTGCTCAAGTATTTCAGTGCATTTCTGCTTTGTCATGCAGAGGTATAACACCGTCTCATAATTTTATTCAAGTTAGTCTCCTGATTGTGGCCATGTTGGAAGGGGTAAGAATCATGCATTCCCTCTTAACAGAAGCACACAACATGTTCAAACCTTAAGTGCCTGAAAGGCAAGTCTGTAAATATTATACCTTGAATTATTTGCCTCCTTCTTGTCAATAGTGAACAATGATAGCCTAGCTAGTGAGTGAAAGTGGTTCTATATTTGAATCATTCTCAAGTGGGTGCATTTCACAACTTGAGCCCCTTGTCTCAGATAATTCTCAATAGTGGTGTTCCTTCATTAGATTCAGCTCTCAGATATAAAACTGCTTGAGTCAACAAGACCAAATCTGCTTCTCAGTGTCAGCAACTTTTATTTTCTTTGATGTGTAAGTCAGTGTTTAGACCTGAGAATAGTGCATACAGTTTTGGGTGGCAAGCTATTGGGCTGATGTGAATGTATTTGAGAGAGTGCACAAGAAGTGCACAGGAAAGGTTTTGGGAATGAAGCACTTCAGTTACAACATTGGAGAAGTTAAAACTATTTTTCCTTGGAGAGAAGGTTATGAGGTGATTTGACAAGTTTTCAAAATCAGGACAGAGTGGATAGGGAGAATCAGGTGTGCAAGATACCACATAACTGAATTATCTAATGAAAGCCAAGATACCACATAACTGAATTATCTAATGAAAGCCTGTTACAAATGTTACAGTCCCAGCCCTGTAGATCGAGAGCCAGACGGCAGAGTTTTAAACTGTTTCGCAGAAGAAGCAAACATGAGGTTAGAGAAAAACCTTTTCACATAGTGAATAGTTAGGGTCAGGAAAGTACTGCCTGGAAATGTTGGAGCAAGTTCAATTGGAGGCTTTCATGGACTGATTATTTAAATAGCAACAATATATAAGGTTACAGGGAAATGGCAAAAGTGCGGCACTGATTTCAAATGCTCAGAGTGTCAATGCAGAGCCAATGGGCTGAATGGCTTCCTTCTGCACCAGAACATTTCTGTGATATGGACAGCACATTGTCATGGTTGCCTATTACATGTTGCTGGTTGCAGTGACAGTCTCTGTTCTTATTGAACCATTGCAATCTTTGTTCTAGATGGTGTTATAAGCAGTTTCAGGATTTTAGTAAGACAATATTGATAAATGACTAACCACAAAATAATATGCAATTTGCAAGGAACTCTGGAGTTGTTAATGCCC